>NC_134950.1:70086377-70413877 GCF_965638725.1 Aptenodytes patagonicus
AAGTTAACTTCATTGCAAAATTGTCTTTGGAGAAGTTTTGTTGGTTTGGGGTTTTTTTTTGTTTTTTTTGTTTTTTTTGTTTTTTTTTTTTTTTTTACATTTGCTGTGTGAGTTGGATAGATGTTCTGTGATATTTCTGCCATAATTTAGATTTAACTGTGTGAAAAAGCATGAAGCACCTGCCAGCAGATACTACAACTGCACAATACAGTTGTATTGTATTGTACAGTCCCAGCCTCAGAAGGCAATTATCTCCGAGATTATGTCACTGATGCCTTGCAATCCTTTTGGTTTGGATAAATTTCGTCATTTCAACATCCAAATATTCAAATGAAAAAGGATGGACCATTGTAGCAAAATCCATCTGCCCACTTAGATTATCTTCATTTCAAGAATCACCCCCCATCTATAACGTCCCCTGCTCAACAACTGCGATCTTCCATTTCCTCCAACATCCTGTCTGAAAGAAATGGCAGGAATCCAAAATAATTCATTGAAATGATTTAAATTCTTCCTGTAGAAATGCAACTCAAACGGTCCTACAGACCATAGGCTAAGGGGAGAATAAAGGATAACTAAGAAAAACAAGCCTACTGTCACGCTCAAATTTACGATAAAAAGATCTTTCACTTGCATTGCGATTTTTTTTCAGAGCTATCATAGGATTCACGTTTTAGATTCAGCACTTATAACTAGAGTTGGGTGAACTACCGGACAGGACGCACTGACGCACGGTAGAGACACAGCCCTGCTTTTTCCACAGCTCTTTGCTACCATACCACACAGACCTGTTGCAATGAAATAAACTGGCTGAAGCCAAGCTCAGGTGAAACCGAGGAGAGGACTCTGCAGCCATGGCTCTGTCCTGACCCCTTTGGCTGAAGGCACATACCTGTAACTACTCAACCCATTCCTCTCACCAGCTGGCTGCTCACTCCCAGGACAGCCGTGCCGAGGTGAACCACTCGGCTAAACTGAGTATTTGTGTTAGGCCAGAACTGATCACACAGTCGGACCCGCTGTGCAGCACTGGCTTCACAGCTGTGCTGAACTGTCACCCGTGAACTAGAATCATCTCATCAAACAGTATCTAATCCTTAGTTTACAATTGCTTGTGCCATCATCTGAGCATGCATACATATGTGTCGTAATTGTAAATGTAATTTGTAAATGTAAATTGTCCCAGCAACTAATTACCCAGGAACAAGCAAAGTCCCAGTTTAGAAGAACGTTATACGTCTCGGTGAGCATTTCTACATCGCTCCTGGTAAATCCGATGATAAAACAATCTGCTTTATACTGTGTGGCGTAAGACATTTGAATACAATGCAAAGCTGAAGTCTGGGAAGCACAACATTTGTAGAGCTGGGAGTGACTGGAAAAGTACACTGCTGCCTTACGGTGACTTATCCAGGGGACAGCAGCAGGAGAAGCACGGCAGCATGCCACTGCTTAAGGGCTGAAACCACACTGCTAGGGCGACCAGAGGAAAACAACCTCTCCCGAGTTGCACACGCACCACCACCATGCTGCTGTTCTGCCTTGCGGAGGAGCGGGAGCCAGGCAAAATCACCGACGGTTTTCACTTTATGAGCAAACGCTGTGATTTGAAAGCGTTTGGGGAGGGAAAGAAAGTTTTAAAAGCCTCCACGTTTCTGAGTGAGCTGCAGCTGAGACACGCTTGTCCCGCGCCGACGGCTGCCACCAACACCCCTCTGTTTGGAAGAGCTGCTCTAGCGAGCCACGCCAGGGGCGGGCTCGGCTCCTCTGCCCCCGTCCCTACCCACCCCGGGGGTCACTCGGCGCCGGAGCCCGGCCGCGGCGGCAGGTGGAGCGGCGGGTACTCACAGCGGGTGCCAGCGCTCGGGCAGGCGGCGGTGCAGCGAGATGCGGTCGCTCAGGTAGATGTTGATCTGGTGCCGGCGGATGCTCTCCTCCTGGCGGCGCTTCTCGGCCGGGCTCAGCTCCAGCCGCACCGCCCGGCCCAGCTCGCCCAGCGCCCCCGGGTCCAGGGCCGGCTTCGCGTACACCGGCTTCCGCAGAAGCTCGGCGTCGACGGGTGGCGGCGGCGGAGCGCGGCGGGCGGCGGAGCGGGCAGGCGGGCCGTGCCGCCAGGCGAGGACGCCGACGGCGGCCAGCAGCCCCAGGGCCAGCAACGCGCCCCCGCCCCGGCAGCCCCGGCCCCGCTTGCCCCAGCATATCCCGCGGCCGAGGCGGCCGGCCATGCCGAGCGGGCGAGCTCTCCCGGACGCGGACGCGGGCGCGCCTCTGCCCCGGGCGGACTCGGCGAAGTTCTCACGGACCTGCCCTCGCCGCGCCCACCCGCCCTCCGCCTGCGCTGCCCCCGCCAGGAAACCCGCCCGGCTCCTCCGCCGGCGGCTCCTCCCTCCTCCCCGCCCCGCCGCCGGCCAGCCCGGAGGGGCGCGGCGCGGCGCGGAAGAGCCGCGCGCGGGCGTTGCCGCGGGGCGGGGAGCGGCTGCCGCCGGCGCCCCCGGGCAGAGAAACCGCCCCGCCTGTCAGCGAGGGGGGCTGCGCCCCTCCCGCTCCCCAGCCGGCTCCCCGGGAGCGATGCTGCTCGGTTTCATGGTGGTCGGCAGGCTGCTCGGCCCCGAGGGCCTCAGCACACCAGGGAAGGCACACGCCTCCAGCTTGCTCCGGGCTCTCGCTGGGGACACAACCGGTGGAGCCAGTAATGGTCCTGACCCAGCCCCGGGCGCTTGCCCCACAGCTCCCGGGGCAGGGAGGGAGCGGAGCAGGGCCAGCCCGGTGCTGCTGGGTCATTCACTGCTGGGGTGTGGGGAGGAGGGAGGAAGGCATGTCCCCTTCGCACGCTTGCTGTTATCCTTCAAGGAAGAGGTGATCTGGTCACCCCGAAGCTTGAGGGACCTTCATGAACACTGGTAGCTGTATGGCAGATACGCAGGGGTACCCCCAGCAAGCGAAAGTTTTGCTGGCACGGCCACAGTAAGCTGCTTTGGCCACTGGAGATCCCAGGGACTGCCCCAAGGCTTGACCTCTCTCGACAGAGGTAGCCAGGGCTGCAGGAGGATAGCAAGGGAGGTTATTTGCCACGGAGGGACTAGGAAGAGCTTTGGGGCTGAAGGAAACAAGACGGTAGGAAACCAGGCTTCATCCATTCTGCTGCCTCTAGAGTAGAAGTAAACAGAACATGGGCCAAGAAGCCATGGGAGTTAATGACAAACTCTTTCACTGAAGAAAGCAGTGTTCTTGGTTGAAAAAACTGTCAACCAATGTGGCCTCATAGAGAAGAATCCAGAAGACAAGTGAAAATCCCAAATTTATTGTCCAGATAATGGGCAGTCCATTTCATGGCTTGACAGGGAAAAAAGCAACTGTGGCATTTAGTAGAAACTTTCTAATTTGCTTCATACTCAACAACACATCCATACTGCTTTTTCATTTCACCCCCTAACAGGATGCGGCCCCGTCTGTCTAAACTTGTGATCCTGAGGCCGTGAGATTCCATGAGAATTTATGATTTTGCGTTTGAAAAACCTTAACATAAGTGTAACGTAACTGATACAGTTTATCTCTCACATTCAGCAGGGAGCTGGAACACTGGTTTTGAGGTGTCATTTGCTCTATGCGTTGTACAAAGAGACTGTTTACTGCACTATCCTCTGCTGTTGGAGGCCTGTCAAGGTCAACCCAGCAGAGGACTCCGGTCATCCCCGGCGAGGGACTTCAGCCTGGTAAGCGATGTTGGGCGGTGCTCACCAGCATTGCTGAGGAGTAGCTGAAAACATGTCTGACACTAAGGAAGGGGAAAAACCTCGTCACCACCAGACAGGGTCACAGCATACAGCTATGAGCTGTTTCTGATTTTACATGATAATAAATACTGTATGTGACAACAAACACAGAGGCTGTCAACTTACTGTGGAGACCTTGCTCTGGACAGAAGGGTGCTGAATAATAATGAGTCATCCTGACGCTAGCAAACTAGCATAAATCAAGCAGTTTAGGTGAATTTGCAGATGAGTGCGTGTGTGTGTGTATAGATATAATTTCATTATTTCTTATTCAGCTATACAGTTATCCATCAAAGATAATTATATATGCATAAAATCTAGTTTCAAAGCATGCATACCAGCTGGAATAACTTAAGCATAATAGTAGTGAAGTATATGTGTGTAAATATGCATTGTAGACAGCTACTAAATAACAATACGCTGGACATGAGAATATACACTGCATATAAAGGAAGCTGTGACTAGCAAGCTTTGCATCTGAAGAGTTCGGTGGCACTAGTAATTGCATGCCCGGTGATTGCGTTGTCTCCTTGCTCACCATCCTTCCTGAATAAAGGAAGCCCAACTGGTGTCGTTGGTATTGAGTTTATAGCAGGAGTTCCCTAGCTTCTGGCTGGTGGGGGAGTAAACCCTAAAGATACAGCCAACATTTCTGGAACGTGCTGCTGGTTTAGATCTGGTTGCCTGGAACAAATATTCTTGGGTGTTTCTCTTTGCGTAAAGTTGCAAATTACTTAGAATTGGGTAACAGAAATATTAAGCATGAGGAGCCCAACAAGGACTTCCTGGAATGAATCAAAGGAGAAGGAGATCCTCCTGGACTCCCAAAAGAAATTGTTGGGGGAGACTGGGAAGACGTAAAGAGCCAAATGTAGTACTGAGTGTTAATTAAGAACAGCGAGGAAGAAAACAGGAGAGTTCTGCTGCAGGGGTTCTCAAGTATTAGAAGAATAAGTATTTTATTTAAGTATTTTAAGTATTAGAGCAATATGGAAGAAACACAACAATATGATCACATGACTAAAACAAGTTTTCAGATTAAAAATGGGAAACTGAGAACAGAAGGTGACAGGACTGCAGGAGGCATGCTGCGATCAGCGGCAGACAGGGTAAGATCAGTCAAGACTGCTGGAGAAGATAACCGGCACAGCTACCTCTCAGTCAGATTTTAAAAAGGAACAAAGGGCTTGAAGAAAAGGTAGGAGAGCATCAGCTTGCTTCCACAGGAGCAAGAAAGGTTACAGCTGGTGGGAAGGTAAGGGAGGCAGCTCTCGGTAGTAATAATGCCCTTAGAGCAAAGTAGCTGGGAAGGTTTCTGTGATCATCATCGCAGTGAGGATTGAAATGAATACTAGTAAACGGTAGCTCCCCGGGGATGATGTCCAAGCACATAAATCTGAGGAAATTCAGCAAGGCAGAGGACAATAATGGTGTTAATGCAAAAATCATTAAGAATAAATCAGTGGCATTCACAAATAAGTTTGGACAAGATGTAAAGAAAGTGGAGTCAAAGACACTTTTTCTTAAACCTTTTTAAAAGTTTGTGGGGTTTAATTAAGATGGGAAGACTGAAATTCCTGAGCTGAAATACTTGAAGTGTAAAGACTTCTGCTCTGAATGTAAAAATGAGCCCCAGAGCAAAAAAATCTATAATTAATAGGGCAAATGAGTTTCCTGCTATCCGTAAAGCTTGTAGCAATCTTTTCATGGAAAAGTTCATTTTAAGCAATTCTATTGTTTTTTTCAGGTTTAATAACAATGGAAGTTAAAACAATTGGTTTTGAGATTTTTTTTTAAAGATTAGTAAGAATGTTTAGCGAGCTATAAATTCAGTTGCTCCAGGAGTTTCAGTCAGAAATAAGTAGAGTAACCAGACAAGTCATATAAAACCTATAATTACTTATCTAGGAAGATCTATTATGGCCTCAGTTGTCAAAATTAAAACAGAAGATCAGTGGAATAATTAATACATTTGAAGAGTTTATTTTAAAAAAGTGAAATCATATTTTTTCACCAAAAAAAAGAAGAAAAAAAATTAACTAAACCTTTCAAAAAGCACTAAGAGAAGAAGAACACAACAATATGTAATTGTTCATAAGAACTTACATTATAGCAAATGTAATAGCTGAAATTAAGAGAGTATCTGTTGCTCACTGAAATATCCATTTGAATTGCAGGCAGTATTTAGTTTACCTAAAATACATGAGCTTATTGAAGAAATTGGTCTACAGACAAGGAAAACTTAAAGCGGTAAGTTTAGATTAACTATTTTACACATCTATTATAATTAAAAGTTATTCTTATTTTATAGTGATGACATACACATTGCCAAAAAAAAATAGAGGTATTAAATTTTGCAAAGGCTTTAAAATTTTCCTCATCCAAATTTTTCTTTTTTTTTTTTTTTTTTTGTTAGATCTACTTTCAGTCAAAATGAAGCACAATTATAAAATGGAAATGGGGTGTGGAGAAGTATCAGCTGATAGAGACTGCGTTTTGAATAAACTTGAAGTTCAAATAGCTTCCTAAATTCATACTTTCATCGGAAAAGAAAGTATCAAATAATGTGTTTCAAAATAATGTTTCTCGTTTTAGTAACAGCCAGCGCTTAGGTATTCTAAAAAAAAGAAAAAAAACTTATCAGAGGAACATGGTGTACAAATACATTGCAGATAGATGGGAAATTTGTTCAAGGAGAAGAAGATTCAGCCAAGTTACAAAACATACCCACTGGAGATAGCGTTGGACCTATGAGTCATTGCTCACCGTTGCTTTAACTCAGCGTAAAATAGCATCGCCCTGCAAAGAAACAGCCCCCCTCAACTCCCACCTTGGCTGCTCTTTCTCTCCTTTGTCAGCACATGTGCACCTGTATTTTTAAAATACAATTATTCATCCCATTGTTTGACCAGTCCCAAGGATTATTTTTTTTATTAATATGTTTTTGTTGAAAGTGCTGTTATTCGACGCAGTTGCGAAGCGCAGGCAAAACATGAAATGGGCTGAGCCCCCGCTTTCCCAGCCGCAGGTCTGTGCCGAAGGGTGGGTGTTGAGGTCCTCGGTGCTGCAGCGGGGACCCTGTTTTACAGGGTAGGCTTTGGGTCAAGAGTGAAGCCGGGTGCATAGTACAGAGGCAGAGCATATCAGGAATTTAGATGAGAGGAAGAACAGCGGGTACTGAGTCCTAAAAATAAAACAGATTAAAAACACAGACTTGATGAGTGAGATAGAAACTGTCAGCTATTTCAGGGATCTTCTATCAGACTGATGAACGCTGTGTAATTCTCATACTGACACGCCAATAAAAACAGGCGGCATTCAGTGGATGCTACTCGGGCAAGACCTAACCTGTACCGGTTTGCAGATATCTGTAGTACATGTATGTGCATTTGTACATATGTATGTCTACATATATATACACATATACACATACACACACATTCAAAATATCTTGTTCAAAAGGTCATATGCAAGCCAGGATAGCTTAAAGGTAGTAAGGATGTGCATGCCAAAGGCATCAATTGGTGTATTTGCTTGCCATAGGTACGTATTGTTGATATATAAATGTTCTCTCTAGCTAAGCTAGCTAGCAAGCATGAACTGCAGGCAGTAGAAGAGATATTGTTCATAAAGGAAGCCATGGCTAGCAAGCTTAGCTGTCAAAAACCATTGGAACAAAAACGCAGTTCTGGGCACGGAATATGGTATGACGTGACGTGTTGCTGAAGGGACTGTTCTGTTATATTGGAAACCTGACTGATTTTTCATACGTTCTTGTGCAGACACAGTGAGCTGAAATACTGAGCTGCAAATAATTTTTGAAAGTTTGATCAAAATTATGGCATATTCAGAAACATATAAATAAAGTAGATTCATCACAAAGTTGTAGCAGCTGGCTATAGTAGGCAAAGCAGAGATCTGCTATATACGCCATGGTTAAAATTCTGAACCAAGAACTCAGGGGGATATTACGTGGTGGAATTAATCTTAGTCATCCTGTACTGTAGGCACTCACCACCACTTTTTCTTAGTCATTTTTCAAGTTTATTTCTTTTTCTATGCCTGAAAGGACCAAAGTCCACATATGAGCCTAATGATACTGGAGAAACATCTGCTTTTCTCTGATGGTATGCCTAATATATGTGTCTATGTTTTTCTTTAAGATGGAGATAGAGTCTTCACACAAAACACATGCTAAAACTTCCAGTTTTCTTTTTGTCAGCAGTATGACTTCTTTGTGATTCACATCAGTAAGGTTTTACAGTAGAAAATAAGCCTTTTACTCCTTGAATTGCCATGAAAATAATGCCATCATATTTGGGGATTTGAGATGCCATCATCCCCAGACTTTCATGATGAAGATTATGACTGAGTCAGCTATCTCTAGTTTTTTTGATTTCTTTGGAGCAGATTGCTTAACTACTTGCATTTTTCCCTTTCTGAGATGCTTTTGATTATGATGGTCATTTTATAGTTTTCCATATTATGTGATTCTGAATTATATATGAGGCAGAAATTTGCTCGTGTGTCATGGTATGTCCAAATGTATTACATCCTATTACTACTGTAAGAGCAACAGATTTTTTTGTCATGTTACCTGGCCAATTTGTAGTTCTACATCACTGCACATGTGCTATATTACACTTACTTTACTAGCTCCACGGGTACATTACATGCCCTAATGGCTTCCTAGGCTTTGTTTTGAAAATGATGAGTTCTGTCTTTTGCAGAACGATGGCTCTAAGTTTATCTCCTTCATGCCACCTTGTATTATGAGTAGCTTTAATAAAGCTTACATTGGCCCGTTTATCTCCCTGCTGGTGTTTTGGTATCATGTGCGGTGTTAAAAAAGTTTCTGTTAGAAAAGTTTCACAAATGTTGGCCTCACGTGTTTGCCTTATCTGTTCTGCTTTTTTTGGTGTGCCTGTTCTGTTCCTTGCACTTTTCTCGTCTCCTTTAGTCTAAAGACATTTTTTCATTCATCAGTTTCTTCTGTCGCTTTAAATGATTTTAACCTCAGAGCAATCCTACACTGACCTATACAAGTTAGTACATTGGTGACGTGAAGGAATTTCTTGTCAAAAGGAACGTATTTTTCACTGACTGGACAAACCAGATGCAGTTTGGACAAACCTTCCGAGCCACTACTGCACAATCTGCACTTGAGAATCTTGGTTTTGTTTTCTCCTGTATTCTCTTCTAAGCTAAGCTTTCGCCATCCTCTTACCTAATGAGCAGTTTGAAAGGCTTAGGTTGTTCTTTCATTGGTGAAGAAATCAAGTTCTGTATTTCCCGGAGAGTACTGCATCACCATAAGAACACTCTATAGCACTTTATTCATTTCAGAAGAGATCCGATTATTTTTCTCTTGCCTCATAATATTTTGAGTCTCTACCAGTGACAGAAATCACTGAGTGATCATATCTGTATAAATGCCTAGGATGCTGACTGAAGATAGTAATGGCCATCAGATGACAGCAGCAGAATTCAGCACAAATAATTTCCTCTCTCATTTTGTAAACCCCAGCAAATATTTCCTATTGCTTTCTGATGAGTTTCTTTAAATAAGAGTTGCATCTTTTGCTGTTAGGTTCCTAATTACATTCATGATATCTTTGCCTGGAGTTTCAAACCATTAGTAGAATTTGATAGCGTAATCATCAGCTACATAACATAAATTTGTACGACCAACATGTTCAGTAGTTTATCTCAAAGATAAACTGGAGTCATCCTGACTAATTTACTATATCCGAGCATGCACTTTGATATGGTAAGTACGGCCCAGTTTTCTTCAATCATGAATAATGTATTGCATTAATCACTCTTGCCATTCCCTTCTTCCAAGCTCTGAAATCTTACACAGAGTGAATTGCACCGTCCAGCTTTATTGATAATGGCAAACTCCTCATACTGTCGTAATGTAAGAATGGTTGTACTGGCTAGACCAAAAATCTACCTAGCCATGCAACTTGCCTCTGATGATGGCCACTATAAGCATCTTTTTGCTTAAGGAAGTTATTTAACATAAGCGCATACGTTACATATTTAAATATTTTACATCTTTTACATGAGTTAACACATGGTATCTGTAATGGAGGAAGCATCACTGAATATTTTACCCTGTCTAGGAATTTGTCCTATTCCTTCTGTAATGATAAATTTGCAAAGGTGTAAGTAATTTTTTTTTTTTTTCTTTGCTGTGAATGGTACTTTCCCAGAGGACTGGTTTAAGAGGCCATAAACACAGCCAGGACTCTTGTTTGCTGGAGTCTTTCTCCAAGTGTAACTTGTTTGGCCCTTTGCCATGATGGTCTGGCAATCTGGATTTGCAAGTGGATCAGAGGCAGAAAGCCATATAACTTGGAAGATATGGATGCCACTGCCTAAAACCAGGGGATGGCTTCATTTTAGTGGCATTTAGTGGCAGTCCCCATAACCTCTCCTAGTCCTCTCGTCCCCAAACCTTCCACCACTGTTCTGCCATTGAAGTCACTGATTTTAATAGATAACGACATGCCCAAACTTACAGGGACATGACACAATATTCTTAAGTGACTGGTCAACTGCAGTTCAAGAGCTATTTCATCGGTGCTTTATTTTTTCCCCTCACTTTAGCTGTTGTAAATCAATACAACCTGGAAAAGATTTCAGGTTACCTGGGAGGCTGAAGCTAAAGAGAAGATACTTAGAAATGCCACAAGAAATCCAAATTTTATGCTCAAACTCTTTAAACTGAAAGACTAACTGACCAGCACTATCAGGGGGCGGGAAATACATGTTTGTTGGGGAATGACTCAACTGTGAATCCTGTGTCTCAGTGAAGGAAGAGACCTGTTTGGAGCGGAAGGAAAGGAAGGTGCAAATAAAGGATGAAGTATCATGTAAGCGCAGCGGGGCTGGCAGAGAGGGACCGCGCCAGGCCGTAGAAGTCACGTTGTGAAGAAGAGAAAGGGATTGCTGTGTCGGGTGGCAGCGGATAAGCCCCATAGTGAAGGCTTGCTGCGATGACCCCGGACAGAAAAACATGTAACGCAGAGACACTTCTTTGTATGGGAATCAGTAATGGTAGCAGGAACATGGTGTGGAAAACGGCTGCAGCCCAGATGCGAGTGGGTGACGGAAAACATCTGGGGAAGGGGGCAGGAGCCGTGGTGACCCAGACGCTGGCTGGGGCGAGGAGGGGTGACACCGCCGGGACTGCCAGCGGGGGCAGGGGAGAGCGGCCCGGCGGGGAGAGGCGCCGAGGCCCCCGACCCGGGCAGGGAGGCCCCTCGCCGGCTCCGAAGAGCGCGGCGTGCGGCCCAGCCCGGCTTCCCCTCCCCGCCGTGCGAGAGCGGCCGGGGCGCTGTGGCCGCCCTCGGCCGGCCTCCTCCCGCCAGCGGAGTCCCCTCCTCCCCGCTGCCTTCCCGGCGGCCGCCGAGCCGCCGGCGGCGAGGGCGGTCGCGGGCGGCCGAGCTGCTCGCGTCTCGCCGGCGCTGCCCATGGGGGAGTGCGGGGTGCCCCCCCAGGTCCAGCTCTTCCTCCGCGCCTGCGAGCAGGGCGACTGCGAGACCGCCCGGCGCCTCTTGGGGCTGCCCGGCGGCGGCGCCGCGGACCCGGCGGCCCCCTCCTCCTGCGGTACCGAGGAGGCGGCGGCGGAGCCCCGCGGCGAAGCGTCCGCCCCACCGGCCCCCGCCGTGCCCGTGGACTGTACCGACGAGGCCGGCAACACGGGTCTGCAGTTCGCCGCGGCGGGGGGCCACGAGCAGCTGGTGCGGTTCCTGCTGCGGAAGGGGGCCTCGGTACAGAGCAGGAACCACTACGGATGGAGCCCCCTCATGCAGGCGGCCAGGTAGGGGGCGGATCCTGGGGAAGGGGGTCTCCGGCCGCCGCCCCGCCTCGCCGCGGGGCACCGGCCTAGTCAGCGGCAGGGCGGTTACCGCGCCGGCGGTGGCCCCTTCGTCCTCAAAATCCCGCTCCGCAGGCTGGGGGAGGGCGTCCGGGAGCGCAGGGGGGCTCCAGGCGAGTCAGCGTGTGTGAGGGCGGGCGGGGAGGCGCCATGTTGTAGGCCGCGGTCGCTCGTCGCTGGTGTAGTTACCCCGGGGGGATCCGAGTGGTCACCTGTTACCTTCCCCGGGGGTGGGTGAGGAGGGGTTGTCGGGTTTAGATTTGGGTAAGTATTACACTGGGGCGTTAGGTTTTCTCTTCCCATATTAAGGATGTGGTGATTGAAGCTGTGCATGCTATTTCTTTGGTAAAGCCAGTGCAGAATCGCAGTCAGAGGTAACTTGAACATGAAAACGCTGCTCCCCTCTTTCCTTCTGTGGAAATAAGATACGTGCGTACCCTTACTTCATTTTCTCTTGGGTTTTTTTGGTATGTGTCTTACCTACCTGTTGAAAAGTCACCTCTGACATAAAACATACTGAAACAAACAGGAATAATTAATTTCACTTGGCTTTTCCATATTTTCCTAAATGACTCGCTGGAGGATATGGAAAATCATTGCTGAGGTTTTTAATGACAAATCTGGATTGCTTTCTGCATCAATGACGCCGTGCTTCGTGTAACCCACTGCTGGGTTGTGGGAGGTTCCCACGTTGCTAATGCTCATGTTTGTGCTTATCTTTACGTATACAAGTACCCCCTGGGTTTACAGACGTGTTTTGCAAGGTTGGAGGGCAGTATTTTCCTGTAATAATTGAATGTTTAATTGAGAGAATAAATGTCTTTTGGGTTTGTTTTTTTTCTTGTTTCATAACAGATTAAAATACTTGGAAGAAAAGAGTCTGTTTCAAAGTCAACGTTTCTCTTTTCAATTAAAGCCCATAGAAAGTTCCCAAAGAATGAGTCACACAGCTGGTTTCCCAGTAAGAACAAGGAAGACAAGGTTCAACAATTTTGTTATTTTATGAAGGTTAAAAAAAGGAAAAAAGTTGCAGAAACATTCTTAGATTTTTTTCCCCTTAATGAAAACCGTATGCTTATTCTCTAAAAACAATAAACTCAAATCACTATAGCCCTCTCACTGTTTTAAAGAAATGACTTGATGCCATTTGAAAAGTGCTGTAGATATCACTGAAACCTGTGGAGAAAGCTTAAAGTGGAAGAGCGTGTTTCTTTTTTCTTTTTAATGGCTAACCAGAAAGGAAGCATAGTGTTTGTACAAATGCAGGTTTCGAACTATGTACATGTTCAATTTTCTGGCTGTGGTTAGTCCTGTTGAAACTGGACAGCAGATAGCATATATGCATAAAATTAATCATGTGTACAGTGGTTGCAGGCTCTACTGGGTGATGTAGTGAAGGCTACCAGGATAGACCTAGGGACTAGACAGGCCCTGGAGGCTTCCTTCTGCAACCATGTACTTTCTGAAAGGAAACTAGGGTCTCATGTCTGCTGTTAGTGGTTAGTAGCGTTCTTCAGGATTTCCTCAACTAATATTTGCTTTGCTGCAGTGTACAAAGGCTGCTTTCAGGATCAGAGCTCGATTGTGTTAAACACTGCACAAGCATATGGTATGCATGATCTGTGCAATGAGAGCACAAAGTACACATCTTGTCAATGTATTATGTTTATTAAAATGTGGGATTCCTGAGCTGAGGAACGGTAAAGGGTTTCCATTTTCTCATGGTTAACTAGCTGGTTGGATGTATGGTGTGCATGATTGTCTTTTGCTTACTGACAAACTACCAGATCCTCTGATAGTCAAGTGGTATCAAAGCTGGGTTACTGGTGAAACTGGTGTCAGAATTCAATACTCTGACCAAGTTCTTTTAGATATTCCACAGAAGAAGGGTTTAATGCTTTAATACCAAGTTTCCTTATTGGAAGATATTTGATGTTACACAGGGTTTTGATTTAGCCTAGTGATACAGCAATCTCCTGAAATCATAACACAAGCCCAACATAGCACTTGCAACACACAGTTGAACCACAAGACAAACAGCACGCCCATTACCAGTCCCTGTATGCTCAACATCACAGTGCTGGGCGTCCCCAGTTGCCGGGAAGGAATACGTGGCTGGAAGCCAACTCAGGCCCCTTGCTCTCTTCAAAATTTGTTTCTTTGGTTGCCCAGTTTTGGTGCTCTGTGTTGGGCTGAGCTGCGTAGGCACTTCCCCCATGCTGGTCTAGCTGACTCAGGAAGATAATACTTTCTATTGATTGTTTTAGGGAAGGCCATTCACAAAGCCAGTTGCCCCACTCTGCTGATAGAGCTGTTTCTCTAAAACAAATGCCACCCTCTGGTCCCCTTTGTGTTGAGAGAAGTTCAGCTTTCTTTACAACAGCTGTGGCCACTCGCTATATTCTTTCCTGAGCTTCATGGGCACATGCCTGTCTTCTCTGAACCTTCTTCCATTGTGAGGGTTTGTTGATGGTTCACAACTGGAAAGCCAGGGATGATGCAAATACAAAAGATTGACTATCCAGTTAATTTTTTTTTTTTTCCTTTAGCATTGACTCTTTGAAGTTTTTACTCTACTTGTTCAATAGTAATGAGGGTACTTAATTAAGATCTCTGCAAACAAACTGGCTTTGGTTCCTGAATGTGATACAGGCCCGGAAATAAGAGGATGAAAGTGACTCTGTGGTTTATGGAAGTTACATGTTGATGTCATGCAGTTGAAAATGAGGCTAGCACGTTGCTGCTTTGGCGAGAACATCCTCTTAAATCGGTGCCTGGTTTATGAGCATGGTCACTGGTACATGTGGAATGGTTTAGTTTACAGTCCTCAGCTGTAAACTAAATTTTGATTGCTTCCCTCCAGTAAGGTCACGACTGTCACATTCAGTGAGCGTGCATGATCCCACATAGTATATTAGTCAATAGGCCAATTTGGTAGCAAAGTTTTCCGTGTTCAGAGTATGTCGGTTTTCTTCGAGAAGCCTCTGCCATCCAAGGTGTTAATTCTCCTCCTTACCTCTTTCTCTCAAGGTTTGGACATCTAAGCGTGGCTCACATCTTGCTGGAGAATGGTGCTGATCTCAATGCACAGAATAAGTTAGGAGCCAGTGTCCTCACAATGGCCTCCAGAGGTGGCCATATCAGCATGGTGAAATTGTTGCTGGAATCTGGAGCTTTTGTAGACAATTACGACCATTTTAGCACGAGTGTACTTAACAGCAGCAGAGACGACCTTCCCGATATCACTCCACTAATGGCAGCTGCTCAGCATGGACATGAGGCAGTGGTACATCTGTTATTAGACTGGGGAGCTGATTGTAATTACACTGTGAAGACTATGGGCTGGAGTCCTTTAATGCTGGCAGCTGTTAGTGGAAAGGTGAGCTTGGCACAGCAGCTCATGGAGAAAGGTGCCAATCCTGATCACCTGAATGTACTACATAAAACACCTTTTGAAATCTCTGTTGGCTTCAAACACAAAGACATGAAGGACTACCTGGAATCTCTCACAACGATCAGACCCCAGGCAGGTATGGAGCGTTAGTTTTTTGTTTCGCTTTCTTGAAGTTTTGATTGCATATTTAGAAATTGAAGGGGTTATTTTGTATGTACATGATGTTCTTTATAATTTGTAACTAGACTCTTTTGAAAATGTTGGAGTAGGTACACCTACCTTGGGTGAGGCAGGAATGCCCAGCTTTAGCAGATTTCATCCACGTTAGTGTGATGAGATTCCTGTCCTGCAATAAAAATCATGTGAAACATTTTAAAATGTTTTAGTGTTTTAAATGTTTTTTGCTTTTTAAACACATGATCCAGGTGCTCATTTAGGAAGACAATTACGAAGGCCTACTTGAAATGGCACTAAAGAAGGGACATCAAAACCAGAATAGGATATCAAAGAAAGGATATCACAGACTCAAAGAAAACATAAAGATATAACATCTAGAAAACCTGCCTTGTAAGGAGAGACTGAGGAAGTTCAAGCTGTCTTGTTTCATGAAGAGGTGGTTAAGAGGTGTGATTAATAAAGTGTCCACATTAAGGACAGGAAGTCCAATACTGGAGGGCCTTTTTATATGGCAGCCAAAGAAAAAAGCTGTGAGTTTAAAGTTAGAAGAATTTGAGTGGGAAATAAGATGCTGTGTTTTGCGGTGAAGCTTAGACCTGGAGTGACTTAGTAGAGGTGTGCAGTCTCTAACAGTTGCAATCAAGGTTAAATGCCTTTCTAAAACTCATCATCGGATTGTCTTCACTGGGTGTCACATACAAGGCCTGTGACATGCAGAAAGCCAGATGAAGTTAACCTAAAGGTTTCTTCTAGCAGTCTCTGAATATTTGAAACCTCCTCAAAGTCCTTTGATAGTGGACTGTGTATTCTAAGAAAACCAAGTATTAATGTGGATGAATAACAAGTCGGCATGTCCTCTACTTTTCTGTTCCTTGAAGGAGAGGGGAATACTTAATTAACTTCAGGACTTCATAAAATTTATAAACAACCTCCTCCCCTCAAATGTGAATATGCCTCTGTGTGTGTGCACACACACAGATAGGCACACACGCTGTGCTTGTGTATGTACAAAACTAGATTAAAATAACATTATTTCAATGCAGATCTCAAGTAAAATGAAGTTAAGAAATGCTGCTTTTATGGTTTTTATTTTTGTCCTGTAATGCATTCATTATGTGCACTGAATGAGGTAAGAGAATTGATGAAGAAACATTTTGTGACTGTGTAATTAAATAATGTGTGGTGGTCATGTAGCTTTAGCCATGAGCGTGGATGGATATAAGAAATCCAGGATTTTGTAGAGGTAATATCTTGTACTAGGTGATATCAAGGCTTAGGAAGGTGTGAACAAATTTAGACTACAACATTCTTCCTTCAGTCTTAACCAGTATATCCAGTACTGCACACTCAACCAAAAGGACAGAATAGTATGTTGCATGTCTTTACCAGTAATTTTCCAAGGTTTTTTTAATTACTAAGCAAATTTGTGTTCTGTTCACAGTTTTTTATATGTAATTTCCTAGGATTTTTATTTTTATTGAAGATAAAGATTAAACCTACTTGCTGCCACCTGTCAGTTTGAAATGGTAATGAATTTAGTTTTTAAAAATTTTTTACTTACTGCGGCTATCTCTCCCAGATACCTTTCCAAATTAGCTTTTCTTTCTAGCTCGTTCTATAAAATAATATTATGAATGTCTTATATTAGTTTTGTTAAAGTATTGTGGCTTTGCTTCTTTTTCCTTCTCCAGAAGTTTGTTTATGCTAACAGAAATACATTAAATCTGTTTCTGAAATCAGGCAGTTTGGTTTGGACGTTGTGTTGGACATTTGAATGTCAGTAAGTCATTTCAGAGGTTGAGACCTTATTCTGTATGTGGCTGTTCGGGGACACTTTTCAAGGTATTTGTCCTTTATGATGCAGATGCGTGCTGGGAGGTGCTTAAACAAAAGTGTTTGGAAGAGCTTCATCTGGCTTTTTCAGCTTTGGAGTACTTGCTATGAAATCTAAGGATGTGGCTAGCCTTAGAAAGAACCTTTTCCAGGTGCTCCCACCCATCCAGCCATGGTGGCAGAAAGCCTGTAGGGTAGGATAGTCCACTCCAAGCTCTCTGCTACTTGTGATACCCAAATAGGCTTATTTAAATCTTATCTAATTATGTCTATATTACACTACCATGTGGACATGTCCACAATCCCAGCCACACTACCAGGCAGAACTGGCTGACTGTAGATGTTTGCTCATGACCCGTCTCTGAGGAATAGACATCAATAGGTTACAGTACACAGAGAGAATCAGACATCTGTGGGATTGACTCGTGCAGCGCTTTATACCTTGCCCATGCGTTTGCACATACGGAACGTATATGCAGGCAGAGTTGGCCTGATGAGTCTTGAAAGTGTTCTGTAGTCATATGACTTAAAGTGTTGAAGAAGTCTCTGTTTAAGCTAGGAGAGTGGACTTGCGTTAAAGCAGGTGAGTGTTCCTGACACCTCTGCTGAGGGGGAGTTTCCATCAGCAGAAGAGTAGTAACTAACTGGGGGTAAAAATGTTAAACTTCCACGCAAATTTCTGCATTGGTTTTTGACCATGGCTTCAGTCTCCTCCTAGCACTGGAGTCTTGTATATCCTGGGAAGAAAAAAGATCCTTTCGCTCATATGGAAGGCAGCAGAAGAGGAACTTGTCTTCTGATCCATTGCCATAGATAGGGCCAATTGCCTTCCAGAAGAAAGCAACTCTCTTCTCAGGGCTGTTTTCAGTAACAAATTCAAAACTACTTGAAATGGCCTGGGTGTTGCTTGCGTTCTGTCCCTGTCCTTGCTTCAGCTTACTTGGACGGCAGTCCTTCCTTCTGGCATCTCCTCATGGTCTCCTGCTCCCTGAGGCTGCCTCTTCCAGGCTTTTCACAGGCCAAGTATGGAGTCTGGTCCTTTTCTAAACTAGTCTTTTGAAATCTGTTTTCCAATGGTAAGCTCATACACAGTTCCTTCTGTAAGATCAGTTTCTGAACCAGGAGAAAATGTAGGACCCACAGCTCTCTTTCCCAGTCTTAAAATAAGAGTTTCTCATGTTTTTGGGGGCTTTCCAGCAATTGCTTTTGTTCAGCATTTTCAGATGACTTCCTTTGGAGTCAAGCTATGAACATCAACCTTTTCTGTATTATCATAAAAATGACAGAATCGGGCTCGGGAAATATCTCAACGTCTCCTTGTTTTCCTTAAAATCTTTTTACCGCATTGGTTCTGTAGTGTCAGTAATGCTTTGGAAGATGGAGAAGGATATATTTTTCTGGCTTGAGTGGAAAGTGTAAAATATGTCACTATTTTTTCCTCATCTTATATAGTGTCAGCAGTTTCGAAGCACTTTGAAGGCATGTCAAAGGAAAGATCCTTCACTCAAAATATTAAAATTTCTAATAATTACAGTTCTTACTATGGGGATGATGATCTGGGAGCTGAAGGATATCTATTAATGCACAAGCAGCAAGCCTGTGTAGTTACATCATCGCTATTATTTTTGTGACCTTCACAAATTAACCTGGCAATACTGAAGAGGAAATAAAAATGAGACACCTTGTAAAACTCCTTTTGAGTCACCTTTCAAAATAATCCTGTACTATTTGAGTGTTTGCTGTTGTACAGAGGATTACACCAGACCACAGAACCATACTGTGGTTCTTTAATTGATATTTTAGTCTTCCAGGCAGGAAACACAGAAGTTTCCAAATACAATTTCTTGATAGAGAATGGAGTTGAAAGGCAAAAGCCTGTACTGGTGCTTTATTATAGTTTGTAGCTTTAACTCTGCACAGAGAACCATACAGTTGAGTCATTCTTGCCAAAGGGAATAAAAAGGTTATCAGTGCTTTCTTTGTTCTTATTAAATGTATGTCCAAACATATATTTTATAGTACTTTTATGTAAATTTTTTAATAGTTTTTGCTATAAAAATTTTACTAGAAATTTTTGCTTTTTTAATGATTGCTAATAGAAATATTTATATTTCTTCCAGATACAGAAAAGAGGCAACCTGATGTCTTTCATGCTTTGAAATTGGGTAAGTACTGACAGGACTTTTCCACCATGTCTGGTTCTTGTAACTTCAGAGCATGTTTGTTTGTTAATATGGGAAACTGAGACATGTTCTGTTTTTACACGCAGCTTTGATTTTTCCCTTATTTTTCTTTTAATTTTAAAAATACATTTATTTCTGTAGTTTATTTTTCTTCACATTCCAATATGAAAAAAATCTTTATGAACTCCTGGTTGTGCCCTTCATGCCAAAATGGTGTGATTTAGTAGTTCCAGTTATTCTAAGACCATGCTACCTTTAATGTGTTTTTTTTTCCCCCTTCCTGATAAAATTGGAAGTATGAAAACAAAAGTGCTAATTGGTGCAAAAAATGTGCTGGCCTCTACTCCATATGAGCATTGTAATTGTTCTTTAAAGTTGCTTCAAGAAAAGAATAAGTGTCTCAGATCTTGCATGTTCTCTCATGAGTCACTCTCAAGAGTGACTTTCATGAGCACACAACTGGTAAAATTGTTCCGTGGCAAACAGAAAGAGCCAGTGCCATCCTGTTGATTTAAATTTGATCCAGGCTCTGATGGGTTGCACCCGTGGTGGATGGCAAGCTACTTTCTGATTACCTGTTTTCCTGGATCTTCCAGCATAGGAAAAAGTGCTGAAATGATGGGTTTGGCTTGAGGCTTGCTATCTGATGGGTTTGGCATGGGAAAGAGGACTATTCACTTTCTGCTGAGGTTCCTGATAATGTCGCAGGTCCAGAAAACTCTGCACTGTTTGCAATCTCTTTGACAGGTTAGAGAGATTCAGTTCTTGAACTGTATCTGATTACTGCTCTTACAGTTGGTATTTTGCTACTTAAATGTGTTTTCAGCTATATGATAGCACATTTAGCCTATTGTCAGCAGTCCTAGCTATATAGGCAGTCAGAAAAAAAATAGTAGTAAAGAAAAGTTCCTGATGTATCTATTTAATATTTTCTTTTCAAATATTGGAAGATGTCATTCTTATGTGAGATTAAATCTTATGTCCAGTGAAGTCATGAGAGGTGTCCCATGAGACCTAAGAGGTTTGTTTCTTCTCCAGTCAACCTGCCCTTACTTGGGACTAAGATGCCCCAGACAATGAGGAAACATTGGTAATACAGCCTTGTGCATGCAGTGGACCTAATAAGCCTTACCGGGGCTGTGCTTTCTGTGTCGGTGGCATAGAAAATCTGGTCAGTGCACTGAAAGCTGGCTCTACCCCTCCTGACTGTGATATGTGCTTACAGAATAAGTGAGCTTTAGGGTTGAACACAACTGCCTCTCATTTCAGCTTTTTTGTCCATGTTCCCACTCCTGACTGTAACATAATCATGAAGCCTTTGGTGTGGTTCACCTTCTTGCTTTCAACAGGGAGCTGCAACCTGAAGAGAGCTCCGAGTTAGCAACTTTCATAGATTCTGATGGATTTTTAGATCTTTTATTATTATTATTATTATTATTAGTAGTAGTAGTAGTAGTAGTAAATGAGTGATTTTTGTGAAGAAAAATACCATTTTTTCCTCAACATCTGTCCAAATGGATTTCAGCAATGCATCTTTAAATCGACAATTGTCTTCCAAGTTTTATTGTCGCTGCATTCCTATTGAAAAGTTAGAGGTGCGTTTTAAATGGTCAAGCCTGGCCTTAGCATTCAGATCTCATCCTGGGTTTGGTACAACAGTTTAACAGTTGCTTTTCAATTGACCATCATAAGTCACAGTCTCAGGAGCTTCATGGCTTTTCAGACTGCCAGAACTGGAAATGAGCAGACATAATAGTAGAGAAGAAAGAGGTGATAGGTAGCAGTACCGGCAGCTCCCTCTTAAATGTCGACTCTTCACACGTAAGCTACCAAAACCTCTTCCTAGGAAGGCCTCAGGTCTGTTAGATTTTAGAGAGTTCAGCTGCCCTTCTTGTACTCCTGTGACTTTTAGTTTGAGATTGTTGTGGTTTAACCCGGCAGGCAGCTAAACACCACACAGCCGTTCGCTCACTTCCCCCCACCCCCAGTGGGATGGGGGAGAGAATCGGGGAACAAAAAAAGTAAAATTCGTGGGTTGAGATAAAGAGAGTTTAATAGGACAGAAAAGGAAGGGAAAATAATAATAATAATAATGATAAAAGAGTATACAAAATAAGTGATGCATGATGCAATTGCTCACTACCCGCTGACCGATGCCCAGCCAGTTCCCGAGCAGCAGTCACCACCCCCCAGCCAGCTCCCCCCAGTTTATATACTGACCATGACATCATATGGTATGGAATATCCCTTTGGCCAGTTTGGGTCAGCTGTCCTGGCTGTGCCCCCTCCCAGCTTCTCACTGGCAGGGCATGAGAAGCTGAGAAGTCCTTGACTAGTGTAAGCACTGCTCAGCAACAACTAAAACATCGGTGTGTTATCAACATTGTTCTCATCCTAAATCCAAAACACAGCACTGTACCAGCTACTAGGAAGAAAATTAACTCTATCCCAGCTGAAACCAGTACAAGATTTATAAACGTTGGTGCTGAGTTGGAAGGAGCCTTAGGGGGGGAGCCAAATGAATACTGGTCAGCATACTCCTTCTGTTTTTTTCTGAAATACTTGACTGTGGATGGCAGCACTGTTAAAAAACCAACTCACTAGGTTAAGAAGTGTCCAGGCCAGAGTTCAAAGTCAATTCTGGAGTCTCTGTAGGTTCCAGAGTTTCTGATTAACAAAGTCTGTGATGCGGGTCTGTGTTAAAAAAGCCACCTGCTGTCTTTTACTAAATTGGGACATAAAAAAAGTAGTTCTGTGCTTTTGTATTTTCCCCGTTCCAAGAAATTAGCTGAGTGGCGTGGGTGGGTGTTAGTTCCAGTGAGTGCATTCAAGTGCCTGCAGGGGTTGTCTGGGATTCTGACTGGCTTTCCAAGGAAAATGTGCATGCCTGTGATTGAGTTAAAGGCAGCTCGTGTCATGAAGCAGTTTACCATCTGAAGGTTTTTTTAAGGGTGAGAATTTTTCCATTTGCATGGCAGTTGATGATTTGCTTCTTCTTGCCTTTGTTCCTATGGTGTTACATATTCGATCACAGATATCTTTTTTTTCCTCTTAGCTGCTTCCCTGCTTTTGCCTGCCATATGTCATCAAAAAAGTAAGGGAGCTGGGTGAGCTTAAGCTCTCTGCTTAAGACGACCCTGACTGCCTCACACATTTTTAAAAAGTGCTTGTTCCTACCTTTATTAAGATTTAGAAAAAAACCCACAACCTGGTTAAAATATGTTCAGTAGCATATTTTGTACTGCTTTTTGTAATGTAGACAAGAAGTCAGTGACTACCAGCCTCTTTATGTGGAAACTTGAACTTTAGGTTCGCTTTTAAAGAACTAGAAAGATGACAGGAATAATGCATTACTCTTGAGCAAGGAGAAGGGAAGTTTCGCATTGGAGATTTGGTTTAAATATTGGAGGCAGAATTAAAAAAAAAAACAACTTTCTGAATTAAGAAAGTTGAGCACTGGAATAGATACAATTCCACAACCTCCCAAGGAATTAATCAGTAGAAGTTTTTAGAATCAGTGAACCACCTTTGTAAGAGGAACTTATGGGTCAGTGTGACATAGGGTGTTGTTCTATCTGCTTAAGGCAAGGGATGGCCTCCACCACCTTTCAGAGTGCCTTTGTACCCACTCGCTTTGATTCTATAATTGTTGCTTTCTGTGATTTCAGCCTATGGAAATAAAACAGGGATCTTCGTCCTGCTGAAGGACAAATCAGGGTGTCTCAGCATCATCAGTTTTCCTTGAACAACATCATTTTATGACAATTTAATAGAAATATTCCCTACTCATGTCTTCACATGTGGGATGCACTGCAGTTTCTACAGCCTTTATAGCTTAGTCGTTAATTTCAGAAAATTATTCTTGTAATGGGATTGTACTATAAGTGTACAGGTAGGGAAAATGAGGGAAAACAGTGCCTTCTGCTTATATCACAATTTTATGCAGCCTGGGAAGATGTACTGATCAACTAGAAGACCAAAGATCAGTACAAATATTTAGCTTTAGTGTTGCAGTTGCTCTAGTACTTTATTTTTTCTTTTTTAATTCCATTAAATATAGACCAATGTCAGCAAATCAAAATACATATGAATTCAGTGGCTAAGCAGTTCTCTGTTGCTCATGTAGATTATGTTTTATCCCTGTTTTACAGGAAACTTTCAGCTGGTTAAAGAGATCGTCGATGAAGACCCAAGTCAGGTCAATATTACCAATGTTGACGGTGCATCTCCATTAATGATTGCGGCTGTAACTGGACAGCTGCTCCTTGTTCAGCTCCTTGTTGAGAAAAATGCTGATATTGACAAACAGGATAATGTTCATGGCTGGACAGCACTAATGCAGGCCACATACCACGGGTAAGATATGTGCTCTCTTTGGGTCTAGCAGTAAAGAAGTTTCATTCTTCTTACATCCCAGTAGAAAAAATCTTCTTGATACTGACTCTGGAAGCAGAGGGGTCTTATGAGAAATTGAGAGACTTGTGGGCTCAGTTTTCCATGACTGTTGGACTGCACTTTCAGAGCAGACCTGAATGCCGTTTGGATTTCAGAATGAGCGGCACATTTGGGAACTTGAATCTTGCTCAGTAAGTGCTGGGAACATAGTGCTGCAGGCAGGCACCGGGAGCTTTGGTGCAGATTTCAACTTCCATCCTTTGATGTTTTTTAGTGTTTTGTAAGATAGTATCACCCCCTGCCAGGGTTGTAGGCCTACATCAAGTTGTGAAACTTCAAGGCAATCACCCTTCTATGTGCCATATTTTCCAGTCTTAAAACCATACTTATGTTCCCCTATTCAGTCTTTAGTTTTCATGGAGTTTTCTGAAATGCACCCGCTGGAGAACTGATTGTCATTTTCTCTAGAGCTACTTTATAAAATGCAGGTAGGCACTTAAGAGTCAGACCCCAGAAATTGGCCTGGTACTTCACATGTGATCTCTGTCGTATACTTTGCATTGTCTGAATATAGGATATTCGGTTTAGGAAGGCGAACTTTTCTTCATTGTTGTAGACAAGGCCCTCAGCAAGGTGAAGATTCACTTCACTGCCTGGTAATGCTCACATTAGTTGTACAAATGCAGATATGCTGCTCCAGCTTTTATTTTTAGTCAGCAGATCTCATTGGACTATGAAAGTGGTAGTTCCTGGTTTGGTACGGCCTTCTGATTACTACCCACTGCTGGTTATACAGGCTGGCAGTGATGAGGTTGCGGAGAGAAGTCCTGCAGCGATCAAAAGGGACTTCAGGGCACTGGGGCGACTGGTTCAAGGATCGGGAGCACAGGTAGTGTTTTCCTCTATCCCTACAGTGGCAGGGAAGGATACTGAAAGGAGCAGGAAAACACACCTGATCAACGCGTGGCTCAGGGGCTGGTGCCGTCGGAGGAATTTTGGCTTTTTTGATCATGGGGAGGTTTACATGGCACCGGGCCTGCTGGTGACAGACGGAGTCCAGCTGTCTCACAAGGGAAAAAGGATCATGGCTCATGAATTGGCAGGGCTCATTGAGAGGGCTTTAAACTAGGTTCGAAGGGGGAAGGGGATAAAACCAGGCTCACTAGAGATGAGCCGAGGGGTGGCGTGCCGATGCCGGGGGCGAAATCGATAGCCCAGCTCAAGTGCATATACACCAATGCACGCAGCATGGGCGGCAAGCAGGAGGAGCTGGAAGCCATTGTGCAGCAGGAGAGATATGACTTAGTCGCCCTCACAGAAACATGGTGGGGTGACTCTCACGACTGGAGTGCTGCAATGGATGGCTACAGACTCTTCAGAAGGGACAGGCGAGGAAGGAGAGGCGGTGGGGTGGCCCTGTATGTTAGGGAGTGTTTTGATTGTATAGAGCTCAACGATTGTGATGATGGTACGGTTGAGTGTTTATGGGTAAGGATGAGGGGGAAGGCCAACGAGGCAGATATCCTGCTGGGAGTCTGTTATAGACCACCCAACCAGGATGAAGGGGCGGATGAAGCATTCTATAAGCGGCTGGCAGAAGTTTCTCAATCGCTAGCCCTTGTTCTCGTGGGGGACTTCAACTTCCCGGACGTCTGCTGGAAATACAACACGGCAGAGAGGAAGCAGTCTAGGAGGTTCCTGGAGTGTGTGGAAGACAACTTCCTGACACAGCTGGTAAGTGAGCCTACCAGGGGAGGTGCCTCGCTCGACCTGCTGTTTACAAACAGAGAAGGACTGGTGGGAGATGTGGTGGTCGGAGGCCGTCTTGGGCTTAGCGACCATGAAATGATAGAATTCTCGCTTCTTGGTGAAGTAAGGAGGGGGGGCAGCAAAACCACAACCATGGACTTCTGGAGGGCGGACTTTGGCCTGTTCAGGACGCTGGTTGAGAGAGTCCCTTGGGAGACGGTCCTGAAGGGCAAAGGGGTCCAGGAAGGCTGGACGATCTTCAAGAAGGAAGTCTTAAAGGCGCAGGAGCAGGCTGTCCCTGTACGCCGTAAGAAGAATGGGCAGGGAAGACGACCGGCCTGGCTGAACGGGGAGCTCTTGCTGGGACTCAGGAAAAAAAGGAGAGTTTACCGCTTGTGGAAGAAGGGGCAGGCGACTCAAGAAGAGTACAGGGATCTTGTTAGGTCGTGCAGAGAAGAAATGAGAAAGGCAAAAGCCGAGCTAGAACGCAATCTGGCAGCTGTTGTTAAAGACAACAAAAAAAGCTTTTACAAATATATTAATGACAAAAAGAGAGCCAAGGAGAATCTCCATCCTTTATTGGATGCGAGGGGGAACATTGTCACCGAGGATGAGGAAAAGGCTGAGGTACTCAATGCCTTCTTTGCCTCAGTCTTTAACAGGCAGACCAGTTATCCTCAGGGTACTCGGCCCCCCGAGCTGGAAGACGGGGACGGCGAGCAGGATGAACCCCCCGTAATCCAGGAGGAAGCAGTCAATGACCTGCTATGCCACCTGGACACTCACAAGTCTATGGGGCCGGATGGGATCCACCCGAGAGTGCTGAGGGAGCTGGCAGAGGTGCTCGCCAAGCCGCTCTCCATCATTTATCAGCAGTCCTGGTTAACGGGGGAGGTCCCGGACGACTGGAGGCTTGCCAATGTGACGCCCATCCACAAGAAGGGCCAGAAGGAGGATCCGGGGAACTACAGGCCTGTCAGCCTGACCTCGGTGCCGGGGAAGATTATGGAGCGGCTCATCTTGAGGGCGCTCACAAGGCATGAGCGGGACAACCAGGGGATCCGGCCTAGCCAGCACGGGTTCATGAGAGGCAGGTCCTGCTTGACCAACCTGATCTCCTTCTATGACGAGGTGACCCGCCTAGTGGATGAGGGAAAGGCTGTGGATGTGGTCTACCTGGACTTCAGCAAGGCCTTTGACACTGTCTCCCACAGCATTCTCCTAGAGAAGCTGGCGGCTCACGGCTTAGACAGGTGTACTCTGTGCTGGGTCAAAAACTGGCTGGACGGCCGGGCCCAGAGAGTTGTGGTGAATGGAGTTACATCCAGTTGGCGGCCGGTCACGAGCGGTGTTCCCCAGGGCTCAGTACTGGGGCCGGTCTTGTTTAATATCTTTATTGATGATCTGGATGAGGGGATTGAGTGCACCCTCAGTAAGTTTGCAGACGACACCAAGTTGGGTGGGAGTGTTGATCTGCTGGAGGGTAGGAAGGCTCTGCAGAGGGACCTGGACAGGCTGGATCGATGGGCCCAGGCCAACTGCATGAGATTCAACAAGGCCAAGTGCCGGGTCCTGCACTTCGGCCACAACAACCCTATGCAGCGCTACAGGCTTGGGGAAGAGTGGCTGGAAAGCTGCCCAGCAGAGAAGGACCTGGGGGTGTTGGTCGACAGCCGGCTGAACATGAGCCGGCAGTGTGCCCAGGCGGCCAAGAAGGCCAATGGCATCCTGGCCTGTATCAGAAATAGTGTGGCCAGCAGGAGTAGGGAAGTGATGGTGCCCCTGTACTCGGCAGTGGTGAGGCCGCACCTCGAATACTGTGTTCAGTTTTGGGCCCCTCACTACAAGAAGGACGTTGAGGTGTTAGAGCGTGTCCAGAGAAGGGCAACGAGGCTGGTGAGGGGTCTGGAGAACAAGTCTTATGAGGAGCGGCTGAGGGAACTGGGACTGTTCAGCCTGGAGAAAAGGAGGCTGAGGGGAGACCTCATCGCTCTCTACAACTACCTGAAAGGAGGTTGTAGCGAGGTGGGTGTTGGTCTTTTCTCCAAAGTAACAAGCGATAGGACGAGAGGAAATGGCCTCAAGTTGCGGCAGGGGAGGTTTAGATTGGATGTAAGGAAAAATTTCTTTACTGAAAGAGTGGTGAAACATTGGAACAGGCTGCCCAGGGAAGTGGTGGAGTCCCCATCCCTGGAGGTTTTTAAAAGACGTGTAGATGAGGCGCTTAGGGACATGGTTTAGTGGGCATGGTGGTGTTGGGTTGACGGTTGGACTCGATGATCTTAGAGGTCTTTTCCAACCTCAATGATTCTATGATTCTATGATTCTAAGTGCAACAAAGGGGAAAAATAGGAGGTCAAGTTGTCATTGCTTTGTGAAAATTTTCTGAAGTAGTTCCTGGGACCTACGTAAGATGAGATTATCTGCTTCCTCACCAACGCAGTACTGATAGTAGCGATAGGCATTTCACAGAAGTGCCTGAAGATCAGTTTTTCTGGTGCGGCCATTTCGCTTATCAGCAGCCACCCCAGCACACAGCTGGAGTAGAAGCAGCCAGCAGAAAGTGATGTGCAGGGCTGCTGGCATGTCCCCTTGCCGGTACTCAGGCACTCCTCTTGTCTGTGGAAGCACAGAGCGCAGCTGAGTGCTGTGTGTGTTCAGATACTGCCCTTTCAGTTTCCTGGAGGACTGTGTTATGAAAATTCCCTTCCCTATTATATCAATTGGTCTTTATAGTATGAAATTTTATTAACTCTGTTAATACTTTTAATGTTTGAGGTGGTTGAATTTTACTGGAGACTTTGGTATTGTTCATGCTTAAGTAAAACAAACTAAAGGACACCAGTGGAAGGACCAGAAGGACATCCCAGCCCTGGAAATAACGATTTGCCTTCTTAGATTTGGAAACTTAGAGCTGTCCATGAAGATTAAAAGATACCCCTAGTCAACCAACATAATGCTGGCATCGTAGCCTCTCTAACACATCTTTGAAACCCTCCCAGTGTTGTCTGGCATCATAGATAAGTAACGATAGCAAGACTGACTCCAGGGACATCTGGATCAATAAATGATCAGCAAGAATGCTGCAGAAATACAGTTGCTTTGCAGAGTTTTACTATGATTAGTAATAGGTAGCGTGGGTGTTAGTGATTAGTCAAATTGTGTTGTGCTTAAACACTCGAAGTGTACAAGAACCACAGTCGGGGTGTCCCAATGTGGCTGGCACACCTCATGTACATGGGTAAATATTTACCCTTGTAATTCTATACTTCGTGTCCTAGCCTTGGTCGGCACGGGCCAGTTGTGAATTTTTGTAACAACTGGGAATCTTTAGTTTCCACAGAGGCTCAGCTTACCCTTTCTCAGGAGTAACAGTGGTGTGGAGGGTCTCTGGTTTGAAGGAGGGAGCAGGCAAGGTCTGTGTGAGCCAGGGCCACTAAAGGATTGTGTCTCTGTGTGCCCTCAAGGTGCAGGACTGAAAAGCAGGGTCATGACACAGTTTTAAGGAAGAGAAGAAAAGCAATGGGAAGTATGCAGAGGAGCTGTGGCGGGGATAAGCAGAATTTTTGTTAGAAGAGAGGAGGAGCATTCCTTCTCCATTTTTGGTTGATCTTATCTGGAGTGATTTCAGAAGTGAAAACTTCATCTGTACAAGAAAAAGTAACGCTCTAAACTGGAGAGGTTGAGATCAGTTTGTCAGCTTCAGTAGAGTTTGCAGTCACCTATTGCTACTTAAGAACATTTTTGCTCTGTGTTGCTTATACATGTCAGAGTTTGTTTTTATACAAGGTCAGTTTCTGCTCCAGAGGAGTTTTGTATTAAATATATTTTCCCTAGCTTTGTTGTCTGTTTGCTTATTTTGTAGGCTGAATTACAGTATTGTTTTTAACTGAGGAGGCAAGTCCTGCTTATTTATTCAGGTGTATGAGAGGGGAGAGGGGCTAATGGGAATGGGATGGTGAGTTCCTTTTATGCAACTAGCTTTTACGAGCTTTTGTTGGAAGGTGTTTGTGTTGGTTATCATTTAATGCTGATCGTTTTTGCATTTTAAACATCTCAAGGAAGTGATAATATGCCTTCTCAATTATATAATTTACATCTCTAATTAAGTGAAGTACTGTTTGGAGTTTATAAATTATCTTCAGTCAGTTTGGCTTTTCTGTGTGCAATTTCTTACCTGTTCTGAATGTGAAGTTGTGCTGAAGTATTAGTGATGGCGTATGATGACTACTGGACTGACCTTTGTCTTTCCATCTGCTTTTTTGCCCTAGGCATTAATGGCCTTTCATTGGGAAGGTGTTTGGCAACAAATTCCAGAGTCAGTTCCAAAGGGTCAGCTTAAGAAACTGACTATTCAAATTAGGTTTTTTAGGCTGACTTTCTGCATGTTGGTTAGTGTAATTCATAGTAAACAGTGACTGACAAAGGACTCGTGGGAGCTTCTGAATAGCTTGTGAAATTTTAGACTTGGTTAGCTATAGAAAAGGTAAAACTGATCTCTAATTCAGGAGCAATGGTATAAAAGGATGAAAATGGAGTATTAAGGTTTTCTTTTTCTTTTTAACATGAACAATGCCTTTTTTTCTTCCCTTAAAGAAACAAAGATGTTGTAAAGTATTTGTTAAATCAAGGTGCTGACGTCAATCTTCGTGCAAAAAATGGATACACGGCTTTTGACCTGATAATGCTGCTGAATGATCCAGGTATGTTATTTCAAAGAGCACTGAGGATATGTACAACATAAACAGATAAACATCCCTTCCAATCTAGAAAATACATTAAAGTTGCTAGGAAATACCCTCTGAGGTCCGGGCTGGACTGGGCCAAGAAAGGATACTGCCTGAAAATGGTGGGGTCTGAGCTGATTGGTTAGATGAGTGTATACATTTATGGGATAACGGATCTTGTGCGTTCCTCTTGCCTTTGTTTTTGAAGATGCTCCAAAATGTGTTGTTTATGTCACCAGAACCAGTGCAGTGGCATTTGACTGTGGTGGCCCAGGTATTCTGTAGTGCCATTAGCACAGAGGTATGAACTGGAGCTAGAAATTTCCACTCAGTAAACAGCAGTAAAGGGACAGGACAAAGAGAGTGCAATCAGAACAAAACTAGCGAACTCCTGGCTGAACCTCCTACTAGGTCTGTAAAGGCTGAGAATAAGTCATAGAATCATAGAATAGTTTGGGTTGGAAGGGACCTCTAAAGATCATCTAGTCCAACCCCCCTGCCGTGGGCAGGGACATCTTCAACTAAATCACGCTTCAGGGTTCAGGTTGTTTTTATGGGAGTACTTTAGAAAAAGGCAGCATGTTTTGGGGAGACTTCAATGAAACATATTTAATTTTTGTTGTAGTTTGTTTAGCCTATATAATTTGTTATTGTTAACCTTGCCTGGGACCTAATTTGCTTTATCTGAAGCCAAAAACCACTACCACTGATGGAATTAATGTTTGTTTTCTCTGTATTTACTCATTATGGTGTTTTTGGTCACTAGCAGATACTTTTCCTTTGTCAAAAGTAGATCACTAATAGTATGACATTTTAGAAAATAAATACAGTGAATTATTTTATAACTAACTTTTTGCAGGAGAGAGTAGTTTGTCTTATTACCTGTCAATATATATATATAGGTCAGTTCTGTCTGCCCTTCTGAAAGTCTTTCCTTACTTCTGTATAAAATACGGATTTACAGAATTTTTTTTTTGCTTTCCTGTCCACATTGCATGCTCGTTCTTTTTTCTTCCTCTTCCTCTCTCTTTTTCTTACTTTTTTTTGGTCCACCTTTTTTCTTACCATGTCTTTTCAGTCCCTTCATTGTCCAGGCTGAACATCTCCTTTCTCTTTGGGATTTAATTTCAAGCTTCTTTTCTGCAACCTACACCTGAAGAAAGGATATTCATTTTTCTCTACTCTCTTCTCTGTCAGGTGAGAAAAGGGAGCATCACTATATCGTTCTTAACTTCCACAAAGTGCAAGAGGAGGCAGTTCACTTGGTCACACATGACTGATTCCGACTGAATAGCATGCTTATTTGTATTGATAAATACCTTTAGAGAGGTGATGGTAAGACTGCAGCCCACTGTGTGGGGAGAAGGCGTGGGAAACCTGGGTCAAGAAAGAAGGTTTTGGGGATTCATCTGCTTTGTGTTTGAGAGGTAGATCAATTACTACTTATATGGGATTTATAGGGAAAGTGTCAGCATATCAGTCATAATTTGGGAAAGCAAAACAGACTAAACATAATCTTAATTTGTTTTCTTTTAGACACAGAGCTTGTACGGTTACTGGCATCAGCATGCATGCAAGTAGACAAAGACAAGAATAAACTGAACAACAGATCATCTTTGCCTTCTTCCAGAAGTAGGCAATCCTTAAATGTCCCAATGTTGCCAGATGACAAAGGAGGTCTAAAGGTAAATACGTTCACTCTTAATAAACAACCAATGCATTGTTTCCTGTAACGTATGAAGCAGAGAAAGTCATTGCTAAGAAGTACTTTGGAACTAATATGTAACTGGGTTTTTTTGGGTATGTGTGTTCTGAATTCCTCATTGACAGCCCTTCCTGATTTTATGAAATGCAGCATGTGTTCAGCTTTCTTTTTGTCAGATGGCAAGGCAAGGGGAAGACTTCTAGGGAAGAGTTTGCATCGAAGCATTTCAGTGCCTAGAAATAGATCCTATAATTAAGTAGTGGAAGGTACCATGTTCATAAGTTTGGAACTGAATTTCCATTATGATCTTAATTTTAAATCTGCCTTTAAAATCCAAATGTACTCCAGTTTTAGTAGACTGTTTTTATACTCATTGCTAGTTTTTTTTTCTTTTTTTGAAATTGGAATGGATGTGTTATGGGGATTTGGCTAGTATCTCCTAACATAGTGAGAAACTGCCTATTTATATGTTTGTTCTGTGTAGGAATTGCAGCAGTAGTTCTTTTATTTTACTTTTATGGTATTTAGTAGACTCTAGAAGAAGGAAGGGTGATGTAGGAAGGAAACTGAAGCTCTGGTAAGGTACTTGAAAATGCTTCTGGGACTCTGTGCGGGACAGCCCAAGAGGCTGAGAGGCTGTATCTCTTGTCTACCTCTAGGACAGAGGGTAGACTTCATTTCAACCATAAATGGAAACAGGCTATTGGCATTGAAAATTAAGAAGATCATAGCAGAGATTTTAATATGAAGAGTGGAAGAGCGTGCAGTTCAGGCTTACCTGTCCTCTGGCATGCTGTGTCCTTAACTCGAAATTGGCAGTAGTCCAGTAGGAAACAACATAGAGTCAGAACAAGTGCATGCCACTTAAACAAAGATATTGCGACTCACGTTGTCTGTTTGCGACAGAGAAGGAAAAAGTATTAGTTTATTTTATTGTTGTTGCCATTGTTATTTATTTAGGTGAATAATTTTTGATTATGGTGTACCTCAGAATTTCCTTGAGTCCATGATCTCACATTTTTAGTATAAATATTATCAGGGTCTTGGAAACACACGTGGTAATTTCCAGGCTATTGTTGACATGAATTTTAAAGACCATTTAAAGTTCTACTTCAGCTCAAATCTGTTTTGCAGTTTTAACTATGAAGCAACAAGTGGTTATTTTCATATGATTATTCTGTTATTCGATATGATACAACTTCAGTATCAATTTAGATGGACCTATTTAAGAATGCAGTTACTTAGATGGGAGGTTGCCAGAACAGCTTTCGGCTTTATGGAATACAGATCAACAACAGGTTGGATTGCAATTCTTGCAGTGCTACGATGCAAAGGCTTGAATTAGGGTCATAAAAGATTATGAAGTGAAATTAAAAAAAAGATAAGATTTGTCAATGATAAAGATATACACATGAGTACTGACACAAATTTAATATTTTGATGTGTGGAATGTTTAAGTATTTGGTCTCAAAACGGCAAAATATTAGTGTTTACAAGTTAAGTTTTAATCAAGCACTTTTTCAGCAGAAATTGTATTCTGTACAGTTCTCTGATATATATAACCTGAAAGCCGATATAGCCCCCTCTTCCATCACTGCTTAATGCTTTATTAACCATTCTGTATGATCACAAGTATGTAACATATCTTACTCTCCTTACAAATGTTCAGAGAGGGCAAAAATGACATTTTCAGATTGGTGGGGGAGGGGTCATCAAACTCATCTCTCTTTGGACCAGCATGTGAAGAGAGTGCTGAAGTGAGGGACCTCTCCTGGGTTTTGTAGCAACGGTGCTTCCATGTGGACGACTGCTCTGTGCTGAGCCAGGGCTGTAATCCAAAGATATTTATGGTGACTCAGCCAGTACATAAATTTTCTGTCTAGATCAATGCAAATGACAGAATGTGAGGTCTACAGAATCATGGAAGTGTAAACATGAGAGGGAACTCGAGAGGCTTACCTGCCTTTACGTAAGGAGACAGAATGAACATGCCAAGAACATCCTTGACAGACGTTTCTGTTCTCTCTTCCTTCACTGTGGTGAAGAAGATCCCGTGGTCTCCGTCAGCACCCAGTTCCACTGCTTGTCGCTTCTTGCGGTCAGAAATTTTTTTCCATGATCTCATCTCTCTCTTTCTTCCTGTGTTTTAAGTTGATTGATTCTTGTTCAGTGGCCACCTTCATTTTTATAAGAACTATACAAATACTTAAAGAATTATCATATTCTCTTCAATCTTTTTTTTTCCTAGACTAAACAAAAATAATTCATTCAGATTTCCTTGTTTGCAGGTTATGTTTCCTAAACTTCTTACTATTTCTAATTTGTCTGTATCTGCCAAGGTGAGGGATCCAAAATGAGTCATGAGATTCCAACTAGGGTCTCAGTATCACAGTCGCATACAAAAACTACTTGCACAGTTGTGTGTTTCATGCTGTGATCAGTGAAATTCACCTTTTTTGCAGCAGTAAGACGCTGTGCGTCTATACTTAGTTTGTAGTATGTTACGACTCTGATTTTCTTTTTTTCTTTAGTACAGCTGCTTTGCTACTTAATTCCTTTTCTGTATTTGTACACTTGATTTCTTCTTCTTACATGTCAGCTTGACCCCTACTGAAGAATGTCAATTTATCAGTGTTTAAATTCAGAGTATCTAAGGTGCTCACAAAACTGTCCAGATAGATGTCTTCCACAGACTGTGCAAAATATGTTATGTTTCATTGTTGCTGTTGTTAATGAACATTTCCAAACTCCTGTTTCACTCCATGAAGTATGTCCTCCCAATTTGAGATCAAATTGTTGGTAATTTGTCTCTTAATATGTTTTTTGGCTGTGGTGCTTTTCCTATATTAATTTTACTTGAATCGTATTTTCCTCAGTCGTTTGATGAATGTTGCATGGAATAGCAATAAAAGCTTTACTAAAGTCAAGCTATGTTACAGCTTTTCCTCCCTTCTGCCCACTTGACCAGTTATTCTGTTAGAGAGAGAGATTGATTTGGTGGAATTTATTCCCAACAAACCCATGCCAGCTGTCTCTTATAAGCTGTGATGACGTACAAAGTTTTTTCAATGATGTCCTTTCAAGTTAAGCTTTTTGATCAGTAAATTTTTAGGTTTTCCTCTTTGGGGTAAGGGTGATTATGTATTTGCCTTTTGCCTGATTTCTGTAACTTCTTCCAGCTTCTTAACTTATCTTGAAGATAATCAGTATTTGTTCAGAGGTCGTGTTGTCTATAATTAGTCTAGGGTAATTTTAATCAGTCTTGTCTGGTTTTAATTTGTGTAAGCTCATTTAAATATTCTTACTCTGTTAGGCAAATGCACATATATTCCTACCTTCCTCCTGTTAACGGTATTCATGCTAAAATATCTGATCATAAGTAGGCTGCCTTTGAAGTTTAAAAAAAACAAACCTTTTTCAGTGTCTCCTGTTTGATCACTTCTGTCATTAACTAGCAGACTTTTTATTTTGTTGTGTGTTTGTTTTATTTGTAACTTATGCATAATACAGGGCCTTGTTCCTTTACCTACTAATTATGCAGTGGATAACCATGATCTCATTCTTTACCCCTTTCACACAGGAACTGTTAACTGCTTTGTTTCTCACCATTTTGTGGACTTGAAATAAAAGTTGTGCCTTTTCCAAATGCAAAAATTTTATTTCCTCTCTTTTCTTCCTGCCTGTGCCTCTTCAGCAAGTTATAATCTCAATGTCAGTATTAGAGCAGTGTGAATTATCACAGTCAGTTTCTTTTTTAGATTAAAGTTGTTTGAGGGCAGAGATTTCCAGTTCTTCCCCTTACTCTTCCATTCCTAATATTGTTACAAATGTCTAAAGTATTTCTCAAGTGGCAACACCATTTTTTTGTTCTTTGATACTATTGCCTTCTCCTAGTGCTACTAGATTTCAGCCTTTTGACAGGCACTATTTTTAACCACAAATGCATATTTGTTACTTGGCTGCTTCAGTCCAGTTTAAAGCCCTTTATTCCAGCTTCTGTATGTGTGATGTGGTAGGGTATATGGAGAGGCCGCAACCGTCTGCAGCAGCAGACTGGAAGCTCCAGAGCTCAGACCGCCATACTCTGAACACCAGAGGACAAGATGAACCTCTCCGCTATCGTTCCTTTCTTGCCGGAGAGCAGTAGTTTTTTTATATGGTAACATGGTGTCTGTACTTAATCCATCTCGGGTTCGTTTGCTGTGTGAGCACGTTAATGAAGCCGAAGCACTGTGAAGAAGAGTAACAAAGATGGTAGGAACTTAGAAATGATCTTTGTTAGAGAAGCAAGCTAGCTTCAGTGAGCAAAAACAAAGCACGTTGTGCAAACGGTCTCTTTTGTAAGCTCATTGTACTCTCTGTTAAAACTAGATGGATTTTTTTGCCCTTTCAGTTCCTTTTGGAAGGTGAATAAATGCTGAACTGTGTGGTTTTTATTGCTTTCTCGGAACTATTTGTCTCTCTTGCCTTTTTCCATCAGGTCTTTGTTGCTGAAAGTAATCTAAATCTTTATTAGTTATGGCTCCAAAGAGATACAAAGGTCTGAGAACTCTATCCGTTACTAATGCTCTGTGCAGATTTAAAATCTTTTTAATGATCATCTGCTAGAAGGATTGATTTACAGGGGATAAGTTTACAGTTTATATTACTTAATTCTACTGTATGACTGTTGGGAAGACATATATCAGTAAGCAGTTGAAAAATGTTAAATGCCAAGAAGAGAGGGGAATATGTATGGTGAGAAGGAATGGCTAAGAATAAAGAGTAAACTGGGAAGGTGGGTTATCTGGATTGGATATCACATAAAGGTGCCTTGATGAAGTATCATCACTTTTACATGACTTCATTTTTTTTTTTTTAAAGTGTTCCAGAAAGGGAAGAAGAAGCTTTACTAAGAAATAATCAGAAGATACTTATAATCTGACTTACTTACGTACAAGCCACATAATCTTTAATACAGATTGCGTAGGTCTTCTTATTATAGCCTATAGGTCTCATGTAGTCTAGAGAAATGTCCTGCTAAATACTTGAAGCATCTTGCACTGTCTGCCTGTAAAAATGTGTAAGTCTGTAAATACTTGGATAAATTTTATTTTGAGCAAAGATGGTCCTGTCGTGTAACACTTTCCACATATGTGATACCTGTATGGATGGAGGTTGTAGGTACAGTAGACCTAAGGTTTGTGTTGTTTTCACAGCTGATATTTCCTTGCCTTGCTCTTTTTCAGTTTATAGTCTTTCCAGTCTGGCAGGGTTTAAGTTATCTGTATAGCAGCACTGTATGGATTGTGGATCCTTAGTTTGACAGGAATACTACCAGAACTCTTCCAGTTTGCCACTGATTTTGAAAATCTTAAGGAGAAGCTTTCATGCAGATCAGATAAACTTCTATGCACAGCTCTAAAAAGCAGAAAATACACATGCCAGTTCATTGATGCCAGAGAGTGTAACAATGGATGGTGAAATTGGAAATTAATGGGAAGATTAAATATTTGTGATGTAGCTGTAAAAATTTCCTATTCAAATTGCCCTAATACTTTTATCTACCTTGTCTTTCCAGATAGCGTGGAAAAATATTGTAAGGCATTTGCCAGATGAAAAATAAGGAAAAAGATTAATCTTACGCGTACAAATTATGGTGAAGGATTCTGTTGATAATTGCAGACCACTTTAACATTGCTTTTGTTGTTTATCTCAAAAACTCCTTGACAGATTTATCACTGCTGTAAGGATTACTTAATTGTACATTTATTTTCCTCTTTTTTTCTTTTAGTTGGAACTAAATTATTGTGTCTTCTTATCAATCTAGTCCTGGTGGAGCAGGATGTCCAATCGATTCCGCAAGCTGAAGTTGACTCAGACATTGCGCCATGGATTTCCCTCCAGTCAGTTTGTGCCTTTTCCTGATGAGCCTGAACCATCATTAAATTCCACCATAAAAGCAGTTTCACAGAGCGATACAGACACCTCTGGAAACCTTGATGCTGCTACATCTCGGATCACAAATAACAAAGCTGGTGGTAAAGCTAGAGTTGTCTTGTGGGAAGTGAGCTCTTGTGGGATAGTCAAGATGATACTATTTTAACTTATTGATTTAGTTTTTATTTAGCTTAATATAACTGAAAAGACACGTAATGTATTTGTAGTATATATATAGAGAGATGTTTGTACTCCTGACTCTTGATCATGCTGAATGCTGAGCGCAGCATCATTTAAGCAGGAAAATGCTAATATAACCATGTTACTGTTCTGTAGCAAGCACCATTAAATTGGGCAGTAGAGGCCGGTCAATCAAAAGTTGTTAGTATCTTTGATAAACGAATTTATGCAATGAAAACCAATTTATTTAAACAAATAAATAAATAACTCTGAGAAGAAAGAGAGCTTGGAAAAGCCCAAATCGTAAAGCCCATCTACTGAAACTGTACAGCTTTCCATGCAAAACCTCCACAGTTTGTGATGTGAAATAAGACTATTGGCTTAACGTCAATTTAGGTACATGACAGTGTCACTGGAAATCTTGGTTCTGTGTGCTTACTGAGGGTAAAGCTGTTGAATGTTTAAAAACAATAAGCTATCCTTGAGAACAAAAGTAAGAGTGTGTAAACAATAAAACATCATTTATATCTTTTTCAGGTGTAAACACTGCAAAAGGAGGAAAGGATGATGAATTATTGACAACCATGGTATGTTGCAGTGTTCTTGGTGTGTTCAGGCCAATTCAGGTGGTCATGCAGCTCCCATCATTTTTATTTTTTTATTTCCTCCTATCCAAGTCACCATTAGAAAGAGAGCTATCATTTGTTTATAGTCACTAGACAGGAACTGTCAGGCTGTGATACATCAGTAGTCCTTAGACTAGGAAGTACTACAAGTGGTATGGTATGGAAGCTGTTCACAGGCACTGACTTTTTTCAAGAGTTACCCATACCTTTGTATGATCAGCAATGAATTAGTAAAATAGATGGAACAGCTGATTAGTTGCTGACAAGCAGTATGCTGTGAGGAAAACATGGATGGAACATGGTACAATGTGAAAGTGAGAAATTACTAGTAGAGGCAACCATGAAATACTTAGTTCGGAATGTTTATTTGTATTATGCTATTTCTTCTTTTGTTATGCTGTAGCTTTAAATTCCCCTACAGCTTACTCCCTGGAGATATCATTAAATTTGGCTGATTATCCTTTATGTTCTTTTTTAAGAAGATTGAGTAACTTTTGATGTGACTGACTGACAGAAGTCCAGGGAGCCAAATCAGTTATGTTGTTTTTTTCTCTTTCTGGAGAACATATACAGCAGGAACAGGCAGTTGTTCACTGTTTCCAGGTGTCCTGTCTGGGAATACAGAGCGGACTACCTTGTTATTTCTTTGGAAATTAATTATTAACATTCCTGTTAAAATCAGTTTGAAGCAAGATTCAGCCCAATGAAGGACGAGACAGTTTCTGCCACTTAATGAACTATATTCATTGTATTAAATGAATGAGTGTACTGACGGGTGCCAGAATGTCCATTGGATTCTCTCTGTTATTATGTGTTGTACTTCTTCACAAATACTACTTTTGTGTTTTGTTTCCATTTTATTTTGTTTAAAAATGCATTTGGCTCCATCTTTTTATTTAACTTACAATTTTTAAACTACATCATCAACCTGCAGTAATCTTTCTTAAGAAGAGGCTCTTTTCTTTTTCTCTTTCTTTGTTTCTCTCGCTCAGTTGAGAAGTAGTGCTCCATTTACCAGGCTGCCCAGCGATAAACTGAAAGCAGTGATACCGCCTTTCTTACCGCCCTCAAGTTTTGAGCTTTGGAATTCTGACCGAACACGACTCAGCAAAGATGGCAAAGCTGAACAGATGAGAACTGCCTGGCCACAGAGAGCGATCAAGCACGATTTTAACAGCAGTGGGAACTCCGATATAGTAAGCAAACAAAATGTGTACGAAAATACTGTGTTATGTCCAGCCCATGCTGACTGGTGAGCCACACTGTGTTTCTGATTAGAAATTACTTTAAAACCACTGTCTCAGTAATGGCTTGTCCTTTTAAGCTCTGCTGTTTAGGAAGAATACACTTCTCTATGGAAGGAACATAAATGGAACAAAAGCTTTGTATGAAATGAAACGACTTGCTCTTAACCAGAATAAAGTTGAGCCCTAACGAATTTGCTGCAAACGGCTAAAGTGGCTGCTGGTTCCACCTATATATTTTAGTTGCCAAAGTAGGTACAGTCATTGGAGTGTGGCGGAAACTGCTCTGATTTGGACAAAGACTAGGGGCAGATGAAAAGAATGAAAGTTTCTCAATTTTTAGGAACTGGGGGGGAGGGAAGAAATATCAGTGAGACATAAATATACAGACATAACATTCTGAAAGATTAGTAATAGATAAAATTGTAGCAATTAGTGATCAAGTGGGCTTGAAGGCATACAGCCTTAAAGTGCAAGTACTGTAAAAAGGGAAAAAGTCTGAATGAATTCTATTTTTTTTATAGAAGGAGGTTGCCTGATTCTACAATGTTTTTAGTGAAAATGCAAAACAAAAGAAAATAGCTCGTTTATCTTGAGACAGGAAGCAAAGCAACCTCGACAACCTTTGCTTTCATAGTTAGAAGGAGAAAAAGGAGAAGTGCTTACTCCCCCGACTTTTAGACTCTAATAGCCAAGTGTAAAGAAGAGTTTATTTTACTAGTCCAGAACTGTATTTCATGTCAGTTCTAGAAATGGGACAATGAAGACATTTTAGGAGGAATTTTTTTGTCTTCCTTTTTTAAGTGAAAGTTAGCTTAATACCAGTAGAGGTGTTTTAGGTGGAATAAGGTGGAGTATTAGAAGGGAAGTGATAGATCACAGGAAGGTAAATGTTCATCATCCTAAAAAAGATGGTTGTAATAACATAAGTAGATAATTGGCACCTGTATATAAAATGAGGAGCAGGGGAAGTAGGGGAGGACTAGCCATCAGTCCTTCTGTGGGGAAGGAAGGGTTTTGCTAAGGGAATAGGGGGAAGGAGAGAAACCTAGTAAGTCAGAGTTAGAAGTCATTTGAGCAACAGGGTAAGAAGCATGAAAAAGCTGAACTCCAAGAGCCATATGTCAGATGGTTGGCAGTGGCCAGTGGTGTAAAAGCAAAAGAATTGAAAGAGGATGTGGATGTGGCTAGGATTTGGCTAGTGTATAGCTAGATCATTAGTGCGTCAGTTAACAATAGTCAATAAAATGGTGCAGGTAGATGTTTAGATTGAAGGGGATATGAAAATGCAACTGGAGGAGAGAAAGTTCATGTCACTCATTGCAGCTTAGTTAGTAAGAAACAGGGATATGATGGATGAGAAGTAGGTGGTAGCTGTTTTGTAAGATGGGAGAGACAAAACGAGGATTCTGCAGAGAAGAAGTTCCCCCCCCGGCCCCACTGCTTGTAATACTGTGTATATCATATCTCAGGTGCATCGTATATGCTCATTTTGTGTTGGCCAAAGGTTAAGGAGAATTAATGCCTTTATTATGGTGTCATTTCTTTTGTTGAGTATACATATATATTCAATGTATATATTTTTATATAAATATATATTCAATAAATAAGATTATTTCTGATATCCCTTTTGTTCTTCAGTGAAAGTTTGAGAACTTAACGGTAAATAAAATAGCAGTTGATCTTTGTCTTGCTCAAACAAGGAAGATGAAAATTATTTTTCTTTTTGTTTTCCAGACATCTGTTAGCAAAGGTACTAGACCAGTCAAATTACCATCATTTGCAAGAAGACCTGCATCTCCTTCAAATTCCAACAACTTCAACCATTCTCCCCATTCTTCTGGTGGATCCAATAACATTGCGGGAATTAACAGGCATGGAGGAGAACTGCATAACAGATCAGGTACCATGCTGCTTTTGTTTTTAATAAGAAAGTTATTTGTATCTGGTTCAGCTAAAAAATTAGCGTTTGTGATGGTGGTAGAAGATGGTAAACCTTTTTGAGGGCTCCTACTGCTGTATAAGCAAAACTTCTATAAATTTTGTTGGAACAGGATTGGACTTTGGACACATAGTGTGCATAAGGGAACAAAAGCCTCGCATCTGTTATAGAAATCTCATAGGTTATCCCCTGTCTCAGAAAAATGTTGATTTTATTGAGTCCACCCATGATGGAACAGGTGGAAGCTTGTTTATTGCAACATACATTTCATAGAACTGTCTCTTACCCATGTTGCTTGCTTTTTGTTTAAAATAAAAATCGGTTTTCCATTAAAAACAAAGTGTGTAAACAAAGCTGCAAGCATTGTATCTGGCAGCTGTAAAGACAATATGGTGAAGCAGCTCATGAAACCTATATCCAAGAGTATGACAGTCAGCTCTGTCTGCGTATAGACAAGGCTGTCTTCTCCTGCGCTTGATTTTTGTTCCCCTTCCTGAAAGCTGCTGAACAGGTCTGAACCTTACAATTCTCTCTCTTACTTCATCCAGTCAGTTTTTAAAAGAGAGTGAGTGGTGGAGAGAGGTGAATTGAGAATTAACAAATATTTTAAAATGATGGTTTCCTTGACTCTGTTTTTATTTTATTTTTTTCTTAGGTGGCAGTGCAGATAATGTTTTGTCTCAGATTGCAGCCCAGAGAAGAAAAGCAGCAGGCTTACCTGAACAGAAACCCAGCCAACAGCATAGTCCAGTCCAGTCAACTCCTTCATCCACTCTGTCTGATGTACAATGTGCTCAAATTGTTGGCAACGGGCATGTTGTAAAGGTACAGAAAAATGTAAATTTTTGTACTTCCAAATTGGCTAATTTTAATAGGTCATGTCTCAGTCATGGATGGTTGATAAATATAACTGCATGACATTGCACAGCCTAAAATGAAAGAATACCTGTTACAGTAGTGGAAACTTTTCAGCTCCACTAACCTTCCTTTTAATTACAAGTCTACAACAGATCAGACCTAATAATAAAACATGATTTTGATTTATTATTAATTTCAGTAAATATAATACTTGATCTTAGGGTAGATCTGCACTGTTATTTTGGTTTCTCATTATTTCTTTCTATGACCCTGACTGAGTCCAGTGTTTTACGTTAGTTATTCCTGGGCTTTCCTCTGAAGTGGTATAGTTAGTTTCCCTCCAAAGGCACAACCTGAGTGCAGAACATGACATAATTTGTACCAGGATCTGCCGACCACAACATGCGCAAATCCAGTCTGCTCCACAAGGTGTTATTTTTAAACAGTATGAACATTAAGTTGTCATCACCAAAGTCAGGTTTTGCTCCTGAGTGCAGGCCGTATTCTCTGCACTGACTTACCTATCAATTTCCTGGAATAGCTTTATCCTCATGACCTGCCCATTTTTGTGCATGTACTTTGAAGTTAACAACTGCTTTGTACAAAATTTTTAAGGATTAAGAACGTAAATCTTCAAAATCTGCAGAGACACGAGTTAGAAAGCAGCATCATAACAGAAGATGTGAAACGTATGGGTTTATTCACACAGGGAAACATTACATGTCAGAGAGCAAGAGAAAGAAAGCAAATTATTTGGGGTTTTAGTTCTAATGTCTGGTTTTATGAAAATGTTAGAATACACGACCAAAAGCAAAATTTCTCAACTTTTTGCTTGTGTAATCTCCAACTGACTCGTTTTGCTTTGTTTTGTTTTCTTTGCATCTTTTCATGAGATTCTTCTTGAAGTTTTGCCCTAAGAAACAAAAATGGCCAGAGTATAAAATTATTACATTTGCTATCTTGTTCTGTGATGTCTTATATGGCAACAGGAAGCGATATGTATATTTAATCCGTAAATATCAATGATAAATGAAGTTAAAAAGCTATTCAGTGATTTAATTGAAATTTCTGGAGGACAAATTCAGAAAAAGAAAAGCGTGCAACTACCAATGCCAAAACAATTTCCATGAATAGTCACTTTGTCTCTGATCTGTGAGTGCTGATTCTGAAGGGACTACTGGTTGCTTTTCAAAGATGAGATGGGGAGCTAAAATTTATAACTCTGCTGGACCCCCAAAAACTATGGACTCATACTGATTCTTTGGCACATGATAATCTTTCCTCCCTTTCTATTCCACGTAACTGCTCCCCAGGTTATAAATGATCTATCTCTTTCTTTCCTGTAGACAAAGCCACTTTATTATCCTCTTCCCTCATTAAAGTCTCCTCTACTGAACAGCTACCAAATGCTTTTTCTTTCAGAAGTGGTCTGACCAATATATTTCTAATTAAACTCTCAGCAGTTCCTCTCAGCTTGTTTTTATCTTGGAAATAATTTCAGAAGAGCTCCTTGTGTGCCCCAGAAAATCTTATTTTTCTCCAGTTATATTAGTTAGCCTATTAAGAGACAATACCTGTGCCTGTGAGCTTTGGGCTGCAGATCTTGGGGCCTGTTGTTATAACAGTGCTGCTACTAAGGAGTTTAACTATTATTCCCACTCACAGTGGAAGACATTAGGAGATAAAGAAGTAGTGAGGTGCAATGCCCTGCAGATCATCTTCTGGGAAGGCAGTTCATCGTACTGTTGAAAAGATTTTTAAATAAAAATGATGCCAGTATGTTGGAAAGGCAACAGCTCTTTCAGTGCTCTTTGCTTAGATGTCTAGATGAATTTCAGTCTATCCACCAGTAACAAAACATGTAATCAGTGTGGATCTTGCTATAGGTGCTCATGTATCACACGTCTGAGGTGACTTTTAGGACATCAGTGTCTTTTGGGAGTACACAATCACATACATATCCACACTGGCTGCAAAAGCTTAAACAGTCTACTTTGTTGTTGTAATCAACAACATAAATGCTGAAAATTTAACATCTATATTCATTGTGGAAATGCTTGTGCCCTCTCATTAGGATCATGCTGTCTAAACTTGGAAATAGCTGATCTAAAAATGCAGCGATGTTACACTGATCAATTTGCAAAAGTTATCCATGAGGCGTGGGATTGTACAAGCCTTAAAGAAAGGAAAAGAAAAACTGAACAACAATTTACAGGGTGATGTAATTTAAATAAATGCAGTCAATGCGCTAGAGAGGGAAGACCATTCTGAAACACAAATGACCAATAACAGAATACAGGGAAATTTGGGACAAAAAATTGAAATGAGTTCACGATGCTCTTCAGAGACCTCTCAAATTTGTATCATGCTACGTTACTTCTAGTCAATTCAATGCAGGGCTAAGTAGGTGGTACATTCTGGCATAGGATAGAGTAATGGAAGAATGTTACCACTCAAATCAGTTTTATCTTTTTATTCTGCATCTCTTTCATTAAGTAGAAAAGTTCCATTTATGCTGTAGCACAGAAGCAAAATTGTAGAGAGGCAGGAACCACTGTAATTCTCCCTTCTTGCCTTGTTACCCAGTTCAACTTTTTTCTTAGGTTTTTCTTGTAGCAGCCTGACTGACAAAAGGTATTTTAAGTTAAACTCTGAATTCAGGAATCCAGGAGAAAATTACCTAAGACTTCTTTTTAGGTCATGTAATGCAAACATTGAAATGTGTGAAGGGATACATAGATTGAGGAATTTAGGAGATGAGGTACATTAACTTGTTTTGGAAAAGACTGATATACATACATATATATTCTTATTCCTCATTTTAATTCGTCTATTTTCCTGTTTTCCATGCCTCCGAATGTATTGAATATTTGTAAAATATTTAATAAATTTGAATCATTTGACTCATGTAAGTATAACAAGTTTAGGGGTTGACTGGAAACTTTCATTCCAGTGCAGCAAGGGGTTTAAATGCACCCAAAACTTAGTTTATGCTTGCTACATATTTCTGGTTAATCCAGCATGAAGTGCTACTTTAAATTAGCATCTGATATACTTTGAAAAGCTTTAATTGAGGCTTTATTTATTTAATTAAATATCTGAATGAAAAAGACCTGTTTTCAGAGTCAAAGTAATTTCAGCTTTTATAAACAGATTAATTGTAGTGCTTGTATATAGTATTGCTTTATAAGAAATCATTTTCTTATTCCAAAATTACAGCCTTAATAAATGTATTTTTCCTGATGAATTTAAGGGGACAGACTCTCACCTGGGCTAAATCGGTATTGCTCCAAATATTTCAGTATGAATCAGGCAGAAGCTTCTAGTTGTGACTACATGCTCTGCAGAAATGATATGCAACTTAAGTAACACTGAAGCATCATATATAGGTAAACACTTTTTTTTAAAAACTGAAATGATTATATGATTAACTACAGCAAAAACTGGAGATGAACAAAAGACCTCCATCTGGGACTTCATCTACATCTAAAAGCACGTCACCAACTCTCACACCTTCCCCATCACCCTCCCCGTCTCCTAAGGTTCACAACGCAGAGTCCTCTCTCTCTTCTTCTCACAGACAGGCCAAGAGCAATGGTTCCAGCAGTGGTACTATTACAGAAGATGGTGAGTAGGTCACTGTAATTATAGGAGATTCATTCATCAAGAGCTTATTTTTAACTTTAGGTCATAAGAAAGGATAATAATGTTACAACTTTTCCAATAAGATTGGAAAAATTAAGTTGAACTTTTAGGTCTAAAACTACAACACTTTTTTTAAAAAGTCATGTTACTGCATTGGAAGCAGGACATCAATTACTTTGTTTTCTTCTGTAAACATCTCAAAAAAAGTGAAAAAAATAACATGACTCAGAATATTTTAAATAAGAGATGGAGGTACCTTTTATCTGGTTTCCGCAAGAGGCACTTTGTACTATTTTTGGTTTTTTTGAAAGTGTCCGTATTGATTTTGTTTTGTTTTCCTTTGTGCTAACTTTGGCTATTGACACTGTACTTCCATTTGACACTAAATGTCAAGCAGGCAGGTCCTGCTTGACCAACCTGATCTCCTTCTATGACGAGGTGACCCGCCTAGTGGATGAGGGAAAGGCTGTGGATGTGGTCTGCCTGGACTTTAGTAAGGCCTTTGACACCGTCTCCCACAGCATTCTCCTAGAGAAGCTGGCGGCTCACGGCTTAGACAGGTGGACTCTGCGCTGGGTCAAAAACTGGCTGGACGGCCGGGCCCAGAGAGTTGTGGTGAATGGAGTTCAATCCAGTTGGCAGCCGGTCACGAGCGGTGTTCCCCAGGGCTCAGTTTTGGGGCCAGTCTTGTTCAATATTCAATTTTCAATATTCAATATTCATTTTATATGAATTTTATATGAATAATTTATATTCAAAATTCAATATTCAATATTCAATTCAGGGCACTGGGGCAACTGGTTCAAGGATCGGGAGCACAGGTAGTGTTTTCCTCTATCCCTACAGTGGCAGGGAAGGATACTGAAAGGAGCAGGAAAACACACCTGATCAACACGTGGCTCAGGGGCTGGTGCCATCGGAGGAATTTTGGCTTTTTTGATCACGGGGAGGTTTACATGGCACCGGGCCAGCTGGTGACAGACGGAGTTCAGCTGTCTCACAGGGGGAAAAGAATCATGGCTCATGAATTGGCAGGGCTCATTGAGAGGGCTTTAAACTAGGTTCGAAGGGGGAAGGGGATAAAACCAGGCTCACTAGAGATGAGCCTGTGGGTGGCGTGCCGATGCCGGGGGCAAAATCGATAGCCCAGCTCAAGTGCATCTACACCAATGCACGCAGCATGGGCAGCAAACAGCAGGAGCTGGAAGCCATTGTGCAGCGGGAGAGATATGACTTAGTCGCCCTCACAGAAACATGGTGGGGTGACTCTCACGACTGGAGTGCTGCAATGGATGGCTATAGACTCTTCAGAAGGGACAGGCGAGGAAGGAGAGGCGGCGGGGTGGCCCTGTATGTTAGGGAGTGTTTCGATTGTCTAGAGCTCAATGATTGTGATAATGGTACGGTTGAGTGTTTATGGGTAAGGATGAGGGGGAAGGCCAACGAGGCAGATATCCTGCTGGGAGTCTGTTATAGACCACCCAACCAGGATGAAGGGGCGGATGAAGTGTTCTATAAGCGGCTGGCAGAAGTCTCTCAATCGCTAGCCCTTGTTCTCGTGGGGGACTTCAACTTCCCGGATGTCTGCTGGAAATACAACATGGCAGAGAGGAAGCAGTCTAGGAGGTTCCTGGAGTGTGTGGAAGACAACTTCCTGACACAGCTGGTAAGTGAGCCTACCAGGGGAGGTGCCTCGCTCGACCTGCTGTTTACAAACAGAGAAGGACTGGTGGGAGATGTGGTGGTCGGAGGCCGTCTTGGGCTTAGCGACCATGAAATGATAGAATTCTCCATTCTTGGTGAAGTAAGGAGGGGGGGCAGCAAAACTGTAACCATGGACTTCCGGAGGGCGGACTTTGGCCTGTTCAGGACACTGGTTGAGAGAGTCCCTTGGGAGACAGTCCTGAAGGGCAAAGGGGTCCAGGAAGGCTGGACGATCTTCAAGAAGGAAGTCTTAAAGGCACAGGAGCAGGCTATCCCTGTACACCGTAAGAAGAACGGGCGGGGAAGACGACCGGCCTGGCTGAACAGGGAGCTCTTGCTGGGACTCAGAAAAAAAAAGGAGAGTTTACCGCTTGTGGAAGAAGGGGCAGGCGACTCAAGAAGAGTACAGGGATCTCGTTAGGTCGTGCAGAGAGGAAATGAGAAAGGCAAAAGCCCAGCTAGAACGCAATCTGGCCGCTGTCGTTAAAGACAACAAAAAAAGCTTTTACAAATATATTAATGACAAAAAGAGAGCCAAGGAGAATCTCCATCCTTTATTGGATGCGAGGGGGAACATTGTCACTGAGGATGAGGAAAAGGCTGAGGTACTCAATGCCTTCTTTGCCTCAGTCTTTAACAGGCAGACCAGTTATCCTCAGGGTACTTGGCCCCCCGAGCTGGAAGACAGGGACGGCGAGCAGGATGAACCCCCCATAATCCAAGAGGAAGCAGTCAATGACCTGCTATGCCACCTGGACGCTCACAAGTCTATGGGGCCGGATGGGATCCACCCGAGAGTGCTGAGGGAGCTGGCGGAGGAGCTCGCCAAGCCACTCTCCATCATTTATCAGCAGTCCTGGTTAACGGGGGAGGTCCCGGATGACGGGAGGCTTGCCAATGTGACGCCCATCTACAAGAAGGGCTGGAAGGAGGATCCGGGGAACTACAGGCCTGTCAGCCTGACCTCGGTGCCGGGGAAGATTATGGAGCGGCTCATCTTGAGGGCGCTCACAAGGCATGAGCAGGACAACCAGGGGATCCGGCCCAGCCAGCACGGATTCATGAGAGGCAGGTCCTGCTTGACCAACCTGATCTCCTTCTATGACGAGGTGACCCACCTAGTGGATGAGGGAAAGGCTGTGGATGTGGTCTACCTGGACTTCAGCAAGGCCTTTGACACCGTCTCCCACAGCATTCTCCTAGAGAAGCTGGCGGCTCACGGCTTAGACAGGTGGACTCTGCGCTGGGTCAAAAACTGGCTGGACAGCCGGGCCCAGAGAGTTGTGGTGAATGGAGTTCAATCCAGTTGGCGGCCAGTCACGAGCGGTGTTCCCCAGGGCTCAGTACTGGGGCCGGTCTTGTTTAATATCTTTATCAATGATCTGGATGAGGGGATCGAGTGCACCTTCAGTAAGTTTGCAGACGACACCAAGTTGGGCGGGAGTGTTGATCTGCTGGAGGGTAGGAAGGCTCTGCAGAGGGACCTGGACAGGCTGGATCGATGGGCCCAGGCCAACTGCATGAGATTCAACAAGGCCAAGTGCCGGGTCCTGCATTTCGGCCACAACAACCCCATGCAGCGCTACAGGCTTGGGGAAGAGTGGCTGGAAAGCTGCCTGTCGGAAAAGGACGTGGGGGTGCTGGTTGACAGCCGGCTGAACATGAGCCGGCAGTGTGCCCAGGCGGCCAAGAAGGCCAATGGCATCCTGGCCTGTATCAGAAATAGTGTGGCCAGCAGGAGTAGGGAAGTGGTTGTGCCCCTGTACTCGGCACTGGTGAAGCCGCACCTCGAATACTGTGTTCAGTTTTGGGCCCCTCACTACAAGCAGGACATTGAGGTGCTGGAGCGTGTCCAGAGAAGGGCAACGAGGCTGGTGAGGGGTCTGGAGAACAAATCTTATGAGGAGCGGCTGAGGGAACTGGGACTGTTTAGCCTGGAGAAAAGGAGGCTGAGGGGAGACCTCATCGCTCTCTACAACTACCTGAAAGGAGGTTGTAGCGAGGTGGGTGTCGGTCTCTTCTCCGAAGTAACAAGCGATAGGATGAGAGGAAACGGCCTCAAGTTGCACCAGGGGAGGTTTGGATTGGATGTAAGGAAAAATGTCTTTCCTGAAAGAGTGGTTAAACATTGGACCAGGCTGCCCAGGGAAGTGGTTGAGTCCCCATCCCTGGAGGTATTTAAAAGACGAGTAGATGCGGCACTTAGGGACATGGTTTAGTGGGCATGGTGGTGTTGGGTTGATGGTTGGACTCGATGATCTTGGAGGTCTTTTCCAACCTCAATGATTCTATGATTCTATGATTCTAATATCTTTATCAATGATCTGGATGAGGGGATCGAGTGCACCCTCAGTAAGTTTGCAGACGACACCAAGTTGGGCGGGAGCGTTGATCTGCTGGAGGGTAGGAAGGCTCTGCAGAGGGACCTGGACAGGCTGGATCGATGGGCCTAGACCAATTGTATGAGATTCAACAAGGCCAAGTGCCGGGTCCTGCACTTCGGCCACAACAACCCCATGCAGCGCTACAGGCTTGGGGAAGAGTGGCTGGAAAGCTGCCTGTCGGAAAAGGACCTGAGGGTGCTGGTCGACAGTCGGCTGAACGTGAGCCGGCAGTGTGCCCAGGTGGCCAAGAAGGCCAATGGCATCCTGGCCTGTATCAGACATAGTGTGGCCAGCAGGAGTAGGGAAGTGATCATGCCCCTGTACTCGGCACTGGTGAGGCCGCACCTTGAATACTGTGTTCAGTTTTGGGCCCCTCACTACAAGAAGGATGTTGAGGTGTTAGAGTGTGTCCAGAGAAGGGCAACGAGGCTGGTGAAGGGTCTGGAGAACAAGTCTTCTGAGGATCGGCTGAGGGAACTGGGGTTGTTTAGCCTGGAGAAAAGGAGCTCAGGGGAGACCTTATCATGCTCTACAACTCCCTGAAAGGAGGTTGTAGCGAGGTGGGTGTCGGTCTCTTCTCCCGAGTAACTAGCGATAGGACGAGAGGAAATGGCCTCAAGTTGCACCAGGGGATGTTTAGATTGGACATGAGGAAAAATGTCTTTCCTGAAAGAGTGGTTAAACATTGGGACAGGCTGCCCAGGGAAGTGGTTGAGTCCCCATCCCTGGAAGTATTTAGAAGACGTGTAGATGAGGCACTTAGGGACATGGTTTAGTGGGCATGGTGGTGTTGGGTTGATGGTTGGACTCGATGATCTTAGAGGTCTTTTCCAACCTTAATGATTCTATGATTCTATGATAGAGAGAGGTGATATTTGACTCGCTTTCTGTCCTTCTATCATGGCTTAGCTGTAACGTATTGACTGCTGGAGAAAATCCTTTCTCATTTTATTTAGTGCCATTTTATAATGATGGCTTGATAATATAAAGACTTGTCGGTTTAGAAATACATAAAGGGAAGAGAACTCGCTGCTGGATAACAAGGGGAATTCCCCAAGCTGTCAGCTCTTCTGATCTCTCCTGGTGAAGCTGGGCTTTGTGACTGCACCACTAGTGCCATGATACAGTGAGTTTCCTCTGTAGCAGAGGGATAGGTTGTCAGAAGTCTAAGTAGTTCTGGGTTCATTGTGCTTGTAAGCTTTCGTAGTTAAGTGGTCCTTTAATTCAAGGGCTTCTCTTACCGTGACTTGATTCAGCAGCAACAGTATGAATGCTCATAGGCCCAGCAGTAATCAGAAGAATAAGTACAGAAGGCCTGCAATGTTAACTTTTCTTTTTCTTTCAAGTAAACTTAATTAGAAAATTGATTTACATTGAACATTACTGTGAAGGAATAGTAGGCAGCAGGGTTCAGAGTTGTGCGTGGTTTCTTTTTAGGCAACCACTTGGTGGACCATCAACAGCTTGTCCCTATTCTGAGAACCAGTGATGTGGAGAATCATGAAAGACGAAACCATGTGAGAATAAAAGGAGGCTCTGAAAACTTGGAGAAAGGTAATCTTACCTACTGCTACAGAGTAGTACAAAAGAGGTGCTAAATAGGAGTAATGTGGCAGAAGTAGTACTCCAGCTTTCTCCAGGAATGTAAGTAAGGAGACAAGATATGAGTAGAGCAAAAGGAAGACTTAGTGAAAAAGCAAAGGAGAAACAATATGTTATGCAAGAGTTGTAAAACAGGGAGGTTTCAGGTTTTGTTCAATCTTAATGTATGATACAGGAACTGGAAGAGGGAAAGAGGAAAAGAAAACATGAAAGGCTACAGCTCAAAGCATTGTCTCTGTGTGTGAAAAGTGTTAGATGTTATAGTTGTTTATGACAGCAAGGCTCTGGGCTCAGAGACCCTGAAAGTTTCTTCCCATTTCACAACCTATAATTTAAGCACACCAGCGTGATGAAAAATGAGAAGGCTAACTAACAACCTAAAAGAAAAAAAGGTTAATAATATATCTAAGAATTTCTAATGAAACTTTTACTTTTTTTCTGTAAGATGATATTTTTCATCGAACTTCATGGAGAAGTTCTCATGCTATGTTTTTAAAGCTGGTTACCTTTTCCCATGGATTAACCTCAGTTAGGGTACTAAAGCTTTTAGACTGAAACGATGCCAACCTTTACAAATCATGTTAAGCATACCACATTAGTTGGCCTTGAGGTAAAAAAACAAACCCTAGCAGAAAATAAGACTCAACTAGAATTTTTCACTTCAGTTTTCTGTGGGCTCTTCTGTGTAAAGAAGGAGGCTTCCAGAATGGTGCATAGAAAAGTGTGTCCCTCTCAAGATACTTGACGTCTTTTGAGAAGCTTAGAGAGTGAGATTGTCTTTTGTGTTTCTACTGATGACGAAAGAAAAGGGACAGTCAAAAGACAAAGAAGTGAAAGAAATAAAAGCAAAGTATATTTGGGAGTGGAATAGTGATGTCTTTACAATGAAAGTGAGTTTATATGGGGATTATTAAATATAGCTTGGTTGTGTAATGTAATCATTCATGTTCTTCATTTTGACTTTGACTCCTTAGTTTAACTGACCACTTTGGTACTTCTGGGGGGAAAAAAAAAGTCACCTGTGACAGCAAAGCAATAAAACCAAACAGAGTCCTTAGTTGAGAGAGGTAGTGTGTAATTGAGAGAGGTTATGTGATGGCGGGTTGTTCTAGAACTGCACTTACACTTTTTAACTGGCTAACCACGTTTTAAACATGTGGGAAGAGTCACTGTCAGGTCCTCCAACTTTCAGTTTCCTTAGACTTTGAGAGAAAACCCAATATCCAGTGCTGTTAGTCTTGGAAGGTAAGCTTATGAAACTTAATTTCTGCACAGGTTTCATCGTAGCTGGACTTCAGCTATCTGTGTTCGAGATGCCTGGATGTCAGGCACTTAAGGAGGAGAGGTTCAGATATACTGTTGTTGTATCAGTGTTTTGAATGAGCAGCTGGGTGGTTGCTTGCTCTACACTTGCCCTCCTGGATCTTGACGTGGAAATATGCCGTTCAGTTCATTGCCTGCTTGAGGAGTTTTGCTGTCTAACCTGCATGATCTGGGTCAGCCATCTGGGGCCAAGCACCTGTGGTTTAGGCATTGAAGTGCCTAAGTTGTGCCTAGTGGTTTGGTTTTTTAAGATCCTTTTAATGAGGAAGAAAGGGCAATACAACAGAAAGATTTTATCCTAGCAAGGTAAGACTAGATGGAATTACAGTATATGGAAGTTGGTGAGAACACAATAAGCCAATATTTTAATTTCTGATGCAGAGTAAACGTGATTGGGTTTTTGTTACCATATATCACTGTGTGGAATATATGTTTTAATATATATTTTCAGCAGTTAAGAGTGCAGAAATCACTAAAATCTTTCCTGATCCATGGGGGTTGTGTGTTTTCTTTTTCTTTTCTATTATTACAGATGAGCTGACTGGCATCCTTAAAAAATTGTCACTTGAGAAATATCAGCCTATTTTTGAGGAACAAGAGGTATGTCTTTTTTAAAAGATTTATTTTTTACCATTTTAGAAGAAGTAGGGTGCGACACACATTGCATCAGAATTGTGATCCAGAATCTCAAATTTAAAGTTTTACAACCATTTCCGGTTGCAGAGAGGACCTTGAAACATGGACCAAGCAGTATTCGTGGCATTCTCCAGGATACTGCAAATATCAGTGCTTTTTACACTGAAACTACAATTTTGATACAGATAGGTGCTTCAGATTTTTTTTTTCCCCTCTCTGTTTTTACACTCTACTTTTTCTATATAAGTCTATATCCAATTTGGCTGAACAGTTTATAGGATGTACTGTATCATCCCTGGAATCACAGCTGGAACCTCATTTGCAGATGGAGGACAGCAGGGTGTGAGTCACCAAGATGGCTGCTTTCTATTCTTTATCCGCTATGAATAAGCAACAGGAGAATTAAATTGGGGAACCTAAGCATCATTGTAGATGAGGCCTGTGACAGTGACTTACCTGAAGGATGCAATGAAAGGAAACATTGCTGAAAATCAGTAAAATTAATTCATTATAGTGTTTAAGACAGTATCAGATGTGAGCAATAATTGTGTGTTTGTTTGGCCAAAGGCAGAGGGTAGTGAATGGACATACAATAAATTGACATTGCTGCAGAGTTCCAGATTCAGCACGACAAACACAATACACCGGGCTTATTATCGTTCCCCTACATGATAGGGAAGGGAGCATTTTATAGAAATGAATGTGCTCTGTCTGTGAAGGTTATATCAATATGAAAAGTTTTAGATGTTTCTTCTTATCACGGCCTTACGGATGTGTTGATATAGTAAAAACTGATATATGAATAAACCCTAGGTTTTCCTCAGGAGACATTGGAAAAGTACACACAATATTCTGAAATTCAAAAAATACTCGCGGGGGGGGAGGGGGAAGAAAAGAAAAGAGAGAAATCTTAGGCTTATTCAACTAGCTGCTACTGTAAGTAGAGGAATTTTTGTGGAGAGTATATATTTTTGTATTGATAGAGCTTGTCTGAAAAAAGTTAAAAATCCATTAATATTTTAAATATACTATGATAATTAATTGAATTATTAACAGCAGATTTAAAACCTGACAATGCTGGTAAAGTGGGTAGCATTTGGTGCTGGTAATTCATTAAAAATTTTTGTGTGCACAATATTTACAGTAAGTCTATAAAATTAAAAAAAAAACCCGAAACACTTTTAACCTGTAATAGTGAATCTTTGCCTAGGTAAATTGGTCTTGCCTTTTTTTCCTTTTTTTTTTTTCATATGCAGGTGGATATGGAAGCCTTCCTTACACTTACTGATGGTGATCTGAAAGAGCTGGGTATTAAAACCGATGGATCAAGGCAGCAAATTTTGGCAGCTATTTCTGAACTGAATGCAGGAAAGGTACATTTTGAAGTACTGTACTTAGTAAATTAATTCAAGGTTTGCTTATATTGTTAATTCAACATACATTTCAAAATTCAGTTGCAGATGTTAGTTAGAAAAGCCAAATGAATGTCTTCCAAGCAAAATATTTAATGTATTTGATTAGTGAAAAATATCTTCCTTTGTGGTACTCCCTGTTCTCTTTCATTAACTCTTTCCTAGTTCAGTGACTGTACAGTTCTTTTACAGAGTATTGGAAGTTATATCAGAAGCTACTGGTAACATAAACATTGGCAATATTGCAGTTACTGGATATTGATTTCACTGATGCTAAAAAGAATCCTCTGGCCACTGTAGTCCAGCTAGAGAATATAATGTAAAAGGAAATGTCTCCTTTGTTTTGCCTAACAGTTTTTGATTTCTCTGTGATTCGGTAAATAGCACTTCTCTCATTCCTTACGCTTTTATTGCCTTTTAATTTTATTGACAATAAGCAAATTTGCTAAGAATGGCATACAGTAAGCAATGTTCTTGTCAGAGGGATTACGGACTGGAGCATGTCTTTAATTAGGCCTGCTGACACTGCTCAGCTGCTTTTTCAGTTTTGAGGTCCATTCTCTCTCCGATACTGGAAGCTCGGATAAACAAAACATAAAGACAATTTCCCCAAGTTAAGATCAACAGCAGCAAGTGATGAGGCTAAAAATTAGGGGAGATGGATGATGCTCCATGCTATAAAGCTATGAAGAAAATAATGAAAATTTTTTATTGCTGTCTGGTAGTTTCAGGAAAAGATTACTATCAGGTTTTCTGCATATCCAGGAAGTAAGGATTTGTTATTATTCCTAATAGTACACTGTGACTCTCTGGGCATAGACACACATATTTACACAATTTTTTGTGAACTCTTAACAAACTCATTTTTTAAACAGAAATTTAAGAATATCTTGTTTTAATTTATTGTGCTTTTACAGGGACGAGAGAGACAGATTTTACAAGAAACTATACACAACTTCCACTCTTCCTTTGAAAGTAGTGTCAGTAACACAAGACCTCCAGGTCATTCCCAGTGTAAGTAGCACCTGAAATTAATTGAAAAATGTATGGATACTTTTAATTAATAGTGGCTAGAAGACAGAATGTGACAAACAAGCCAGTTAACTGCTTTCTGGGTTAATGATTGACGTGTGTCTGTGTCTTTCGCTGAGACTGTAGAGAAGATTTCAAGGTAAAAACGTAGAGTTATCTGTAAGATTTTTACACACACTTCAGTACTGTCTGAAGTAAGCATAAGATTTTTGTTATGCATTACTAAACACATAAAATGGATGTAAGTATAGCAAACTATAGTATACAGTATACTGTATATAGTGTGTATATATAGCAGCAGTGGGAGGTGCGTTTCTGTATGATACATAATTTACTTTTGCATACTTTTTATAGGAGACAATTTTCTTCAGTGTGATCAAGTAGATTAAATATATTCAAGGTTTACAATTTAGTATACTGGCTTAGATAGCTATGTTAATTATGTATTTATGTATGTATGCATTTAGTTATTTTGTATAAGTAATATTTTTATATGATTGTCTATAGTCGGTTCCTTTAGAATACATCTATTCCAACCACCAGCGTTAACTGCTAGCCATTGCTGGAGAAACTGCCTTTTAAAATGTACTGTCTATAATCAAAATGTACAGAAAGGTGTTGCTGACATGTAACAAATGAATACATTTACTACAGTCACCCCTAGATATAAAAGTTGCAAATCTCTGTCCTGCCAGCCACCTGAGCGAAAGACAGATATGCATCTGTTACTCAGGGTTAAGGAATGGGGCAAAACCTATTCATATGTCTATTTCTGGATCCATGTTTTAGGAGGAACATGAAAGCTACTGAATGGCCTCGAGAAATTCACCATGTTAAAGTGCCTCTTACTCTCCTTCAGTTGCTTATTCTGCTGCTTACATCCACTCACAAAATCATTTCATTTGTTTAGTGGTTATGTTAAATAATATTTCAGGTATTGCGTGTTTTAGGAGGCCTTAATAATGAGCAAGTCCCAGTTCCAATCTCAGTCAGCTGAATATCACTAGATATGTGAAAGCAGGTGCTAACTGTAGTCCTACTGCTGTCTTGGGGAAAACTGGGCATTGCTGGGGTAGCTAGTCAATGTGGCCTACTTTCTGTATTCTGTAGAGTCTGCTTGGCTGAAAGCCACTATCAGGTGTCGCTGTATGCATTGTGCAGCTTATTTGCCATTCTCAGAGTAGTCAGCATGTATGGGAACTTCTGGATGTCTCTTGATAACATCCCAGACTTGAAGAGCCTCTTCTGTAGGTACTACTAGGTGAGCAGAAGCTGCTATTTGGGATTTGATAACATGGTGCAATGAACTGGAATTACTCAAGAACTGAAGAAGCATACAGATGTAACGAGTCTCCAAGCAACTTGCTGAGCCTAACCACTGAGCTTAAAAGTGTCTTGAAGACAGCAAAAGGATGGTAATGGTGGCATAGAGTTGGGGAGAACATCCTTTTGTAAGAATGGAGGCAACAGTTGCTCCTGCTGACCAGCTGACAAGATGCTGCAAGGAGGCTGCCGTCAGAGGTCTAGCTTTTGGGTTTTTGTGTGTGAGAGCTCCATGAAATAGATTTGGCTGTGAAACAGCAACAGAAGCACTAACAGAGAAGGAAGAGGAAGAGAACATGTAGATAAAAGAAGTTTCTGCACCAGGTAAGCTGCTTTTTATTGTAAAAAGTAGCAGTGGAACCCTTATGCAGTCTCTGGAACTTGAAGTAATTTCCAGGAATGTCTAATATTTTAGAGCATAAGAGCAGCTGTACAGAGTCAGATCCAAGATCCATACAGTTGTGTTCAGCTTTTTCATCCGGTCTCATTTGACATTGGTGTGAAGAGCTGCTTGCTTTCGTTTGCTGTGAACTTGCCATGTCCTGACTTCTTTTGCTTCATCCTACTGGATGGACAGTGGACAGTGGACAATTGTTTCCTCTTCACTGCCTTCATGCCACTGATGATTTTACAGATATCTGTGATACTCTTCCTCAGGCATGTTTTTTCCAGATGGAAGACTTACAGGCTGCTTAAACATTCCCTATACCATAGTTTTTCTGACCTCTTTTCCTTTTCTACTATATCCCTTCAGACTTGGAGATACCAGCCTAGCATACAATATTCAAGATGTAGGCATACCGTGGATGTTCTCTTGCCCTTTCCTAGTTATTTCTAGTACTCTGCTTTTTTGACTATAACTGAAGACTGAATTGGTATTAATTGGAACTACCTCTTAAAACCCAGCTCATCTACTGAGTTTGAGCTCAGAGCCTATCATTTTATATAACCGCTCATACATCGTTTTTTCTATATGCCTTACTTCATATTACTTCATATTTATCTTCATCAAATTTTGTCTGCCATCTTATTGTTTGGGCACTGATGTCTCATGAAGTCCTTTTGCCAGTCTTCTGTTTGCCTTTTTATTTATATGGGTAACTTAGGAAAGTTTGTCACTTTATGCCCTTTCGAAATCATATATTGAATATCCTAAGTCCTCATGCAGATCCCTATGAAATGCTAGTGGTGAATCTCTCTCTACTATGGAAAAAGTCACTGTTTACTCCCACCTTCTGTCCTCTGCCTTCCTAACCGATTATTTATCCACACAAGAAATTTTCTTTTTACCCTGTGGGTTCGTCATTGTCTTAAGAGCCAGCCTTGGACCTTGTGAAATGCCTTGTAAAAATCCAGGCATCAAGTGGACCTCTTTTGTCTCCAAGACTGTTGGCACCTTCAAGGAATTCCAGTAGGTTGGTGAGGCAAGACTTTTCAAATCCCTTTTTGATTGTTTTCCACAAAATTTCAGATTCTTTGTTATAGCTTATGCTAATCTGCCTGGTACTACTGACCATCTCACTGTTCTGTGTTTCCCTGGATCTCCTCTTGAACCATTAAAAAAAATTAGCGTAATTTTTATCACTTCTCAGTTATGTGGCAATTTAAAGAAGAACCTGTGCTCTGTACTCAGCAGCTCAGCTGCTTAATCCTTGTGTTCCTCTAAAACATCTGGCTTAGCAGTTTGTTATTGTTTGCTTTGTGTATTTGTTTCATAACCTTTTTTACCAATACTTCAGATTAAGATACCTTGGACTCCCACATAAAGAAGGCTTCTGAAATGGGAACCTTCCCAAGCTTTTCCATGGTGAATACATGTAGGTTTTCTGATGTGAACTTACTTCTCTAGCTCATTACAGTCTAATCATTGATTGGCATCATGGCATCTGTAACTGGCTGCCTCCTGTGATGTGTTTGAAAAGTAATATGTGGATTTTTTGTATGCTTTTTGCGTGGTCCACAACCACTGGTTTCTCTACAGCTCTTCTAGGAGCCTGTCTGGACACCATTAGCAGGAAAGCCACTTCATGGTTTGCCCTTTTAGAAAGCTAGATGTAGCTCACAGGAAAATAAAAACATCCTGCTCTTCCAGCTGTGTCACTATCACTGTTTTCACACCTATCACTGTGATTTCCTCAATATTTTGAGTCATTTTAAAAGCTCAATACCTAAAACAGAGTGGCTGCCAGCGTAGCTCTGCTTTTATGAAGTTTCCAGCCTATAGGGATGTAAAGAAGATAATGAAATACAATCCGAATATATCCATAAGACTCAGAAATGAAAAAGCAGGAGAAAAGAAACTAAATCCTCACTTACTGGAAATGTATCTTATAATTGTGTGAGGTCTGTAGGCTGACTACCATCACCAAGCTTGCGAATGTGTACAGCTTCCACACTCTTCCGCTTCCATAGCTCCAATGCCCACTTAGCTTCAGTTCCCCCCAAAATGCCCCAATCCACACTGCCCAGGCTCAGCCCCTCCCCTGCTGCCACTGGGTCAGGAGCTGTTGCTGCTCATGAAACCTGGTATGAGATGGCAGGCAACAGAAATAGAAAAGCATCTAGATGAGTGTTTCTAGAATGGAAAAGAGAACTGCAGTGATTATGTTTACACTTCTAAGGAATGCAGTACAAGGAAAACAATGAGAGGCAGAAAAAGTAAAAGCAAGACCATCAGAAGTAGAGGATTGAAATTGGTATAACCAATTTCACACAACAGACTTGTTTAGGGAAGATACTGGAGTTTCTTCTCGATGTTTTTTTGGCAGTTCAAAATCAATTGCTGGCTTGTATCCTCAGCTAGCTTCTGGTTGAGCACCTCCTGCTGAGGTCATTGCTTCTGAACTCGCTGTGATACTCACTACAAGAACTCGTAGAAAAGTTGTTGAGTGTTTGCTGGGTTTTGGCAGATGAGCTATTTCAATTATAATAAAGGTCACAGTTGGGAGAAAGATTCCTCTGTATGTCAGTTGCTGTGTCATCCCTGGGGCTGGAAGCGAGACGATTCTGCTTTGCGGAAGACGACAGGCTTTGACATACATTTGTTTTCTGTCAGAAGGATACTGAGACCGCTTCCTCCCCACCCCACGCCAGCGATACTAGGTTAGGCTGTGGGAGCTCCATATTCCAGTCCTTGCCTGAACTGCATAAGGCAGATGACTGCCCTACCTGCAGTATAAATAATTCAGTGGTTACTGGACGCGTAAGCCATTAGGTTCGGGGGCACCATAGATCTTGTCCCTATTCTGAATAGGCAAACAGTACTTGCATGGAGAGTGTTGCCTCCGTCTCTTTTTTTAATGGAAATGAATTGGTGACCTTCAGAAAATTCTGCCGAAATGAATTCATTGCAAGAGTGAATGTTACGGATTTTTTTGACACTTCAGTAGTTTTCAAGGAAAAAAAAATATGGCTTGGAAAATTGCCAATGCATGCTAATCACCCTGTCCTTGATAAGAGAAACTACTAGGAAGATACTGCTTCTTTATAACTCGGTGAACTGTGTCAAACAAACACAGAATTAGCTTGCTGCTTCACCATTTAAATTTAGAGCAGATGACCAGCTCGTGGAGGCATGAGGCAAGATGACTGCTCTGAGGAAGAAAACGTTCCTCCTTTGTCTGGGCTCCCAACTTCAATGAAACAGCAAATGGCAGCATGAAGTCCAGATTTCTGAGGAAACTGGATTTAAGAAATTGTATCACCCCGGGAAATGTTTATGTTTGTAGTTTGAGGTGACCTTTTTGCTTACATGATTCTAGTAAAAAAGAAAATCAGACTTTTTGAACGCCTAATTGCCAGGACTAATTGTTCAGGGGTTTTTTTTTGGGGGGGAGGGGGGAGTGTCAAGATTCATGCAGTCATCAAGTGGATAATTAAAGGGTTGAACAGATCTGGCAACGATCTGCAGGTTAGTTGAAAGAAATGACACCAAAGGAGAGAGAGCTGCATCTCAACACAGACTTGCCAAATCAGAAACGAAAAGCTGAAAAAAGTTCATGTGGATTCTGTGAAACTCCATGGGAGAAAAAAAAGGAGCAAACCAACTGAAATGATTTCTTCCAGAAGAGTAGAAATAAAATCCCATATGCTAGTTATAATACATATGTAAGGAAGTGTTACATTTTAGATCTGTGATAAAAAATGGAAACAGTTCATGGAGTTCTCTTGCCCAAGTCTGGGCTTGTAACAGAATTTGCCATTTCTACAAAGATCACATGAAAAGAGCAAGAGAGCATCCAAGGTTTATACTCTGAAGGACACAATCTTCTTTTTCTCCTAGGGCATTTCTTAACCTCATCATGAAAATTAACAAAGATTTGTTGGAGGTAAAGCTAACTGCCAGTAGCTTAGTTTACCTTCTAGTATCAAGTTTATTGAAATGCTCGAAAGAAAAAGATGAGCCTCGTCACTTGGTGCAGGCATCCAGCTGCTCTCCCCCACCTAAACATAACAATTCTCTTATAACAGGTGGGAAGAAAAGAGAACACCCCAACATCTAGCAGGGGCACTGAACAAAGGGAGGATTTAGATATCAAAAGAATAAACTGAATATTCTCCAGATACAAGTTAAATGAAGAGTAACTACGCCTATGATGAAAAAAGAATATGATGCTATATGATGCATATAATGAATATGATAATATTCATTCTATAATTCTTTTCGGAAATTCTGGTCTTCCAGTTTCTCTTTACATATGATGGTATGATGCATATTGATACATACGTACACATATGTATCTGCAGATACATATATAGGTATTTTAAAAGATGTGACACAATAAAGTAGAAGAGAGTGGGGAGTCGTTTGTACATTTACTTTCTACTTTTGGATTCAGAGTCAAAAATATCAAATGGAAGTTATCCAGAGGAGGGAGTTACAGAGACTGCAGAGTGAGAAGTAAAAATGGGAGCAAAACCAATATAGACTTGCAAGTAAAAATCATACAGGATTCAGGTGGTCACTTGCTGGAAAGGTACACATTGAGAAAACGGAGATACTGGAAAGGTTTGTGGCAGTAGATGACCTTTTCAGACGTGACTTTGACTTTTCATACCTTCTTCGCACAGGAGGGGGCTTAAGGTGAGTAAAATGAATTACAGGGTCAAATTGTTGGAGTCTGGTATAACAATGATACTGGGAAATGTGGGCCTGTTTCTGGTAGTTGTGGAATTAGTCTGTCTTCTTTAAAGCTGTGAGTCTTGCTGGTTGCAGTTTTTCAGATTTATTTTTTTTTCTTTTACAGCACCTGGCTGCTCTATAAAACCACAAGAAGCTGTTTCTCCTAAAAGGTAGCTACTGGAAAAAAAGATTTTTTTCTTATGGTGAGGTTTCGCATCTAGCTGAGTAAATCCAAGTGTACAAATGAAAATTTGAAAAGTTAGTCCTGACTACAGCTGTATAGGACTTTCTGCAGTAATGTGCCTAAAATTTGAATCCAACACAGAATCAAAGAAAATAATAAAGAGATTGCTTTTATGGTTCAACCTAAGTGTTGAATTGTTCAAGACGTCAGTGGTCTGGATTTGAGAAGAACGAAGTCAGAAGAGCAGGAAGAATGAATGACCATATAAGAAGATCGATGTTTTCATTCCACTCTTGCCCATAGATGAAGAACCCATAGGAGGCCTACAAGGACACAGTCAGGAACAACAAAAGCATGGAAGAAGGCATGAAACCCACCACGAATTACGAGAGCTTCTACATGGAGAAATATATAAACCGAATATGCCTCTATTGACTGGATACAGATAAAGGAGTCCAAATGGAAAATGTAATGGTTTCGTGAGAAGGAATATAAAGGAAAAGGAATGCTGCGTTCTTCATTAACCAACATACACTTTATCTATTCAATATTAAGAGGTTAGAACAGCAGTAAAAGTAAATATGAAATACCTATTTGTAAAAATAGCACTTTATTTAAGGAAATGCATAATCTGTCACCAATATTTAAACAGAAATAGTGTTAAAATATTTTATATTGCTGATCAGTTGTTTTGAGAATAAAACCATTTAACTGATATTGCCTGGGTTTTTTTGAACAGTAACACTAGCAGGTCCTTAAAATATATTTTTATAACCTGATTTTTGTAATAATTTTGAAAGGACTAGTTATAGTAATTATGAGTGGAAATAATTTTCTGCTTAGTAAATACAAATTTTTGTGGAGCAATTAAAATACAAGTCATCAGAAGCCTCTGACACTACATCTACCTTTCTGAAGACTCACAAATATGTAACTTTACCACTGGCTGAATTCAGCGTGAGTCCAGGAGTACTAATGCAGGTAAAGTCAAGAAGATCTTGGAGCTCCAATGCCGAGGAGTGATCTCAAGTGTGATCTCTTCTGTACAGAACTAAAGATTTTACATTTCTCCACCCTCCTCACTGTACTGGTTTTAGTGGAGTTTAGCAAAAATAGGGATAGAAGTGGGTGTAGTGATAGGGATAACAGCACCAGTGAAAGCTGTCCCTCAGGTGCCTCTGGGTGTGTCAGCTGGTTCTGTGACAGCTTCATTGGTTTGGCCATCTGAGGTACAGCTCCGAGCTGCTGACAGCAAACAGCAGAGCAGCACCAGGTTATGCAGTTGTGCCCTATCAGAGCTGACCTTGAACACAGGTAGCTAAATTCCTAGGAGGAAGAGGAGAAGAGGTTACAGGGGGGTATTGCAGAAAAAAGATGGTTATGAGCTGATCAGGACAATCGGAGCCTGTTAGTACCTGAGGTCCTTGGTGGTCATGCTATTAACATATCAGGTGTTAATATGTGCAAAATAATTTTTGTTCCATTTTTCTTTTTCAGTGCACATATGTCAACAAACTTATAACACTATCAACATTTAGCATGGTATTTTATGTTTCCGACATGTCTTATGCCCAAGAAAATCACTCCTTACGTAGAATTGTGCTTCAGGATTGATTTCAGCTTTAGGGTAGAAATACGTAATTTCTGCTTTCACAGTTTTCAAGAGCTGCTACTAAAGATGACATGGCAGGGCAGATCTACAGAAATGTTGGGTGCAAACCATATAGTATTAAACTAATGGCCCTGTCCTTTCCTGAAGAAACATGTGGACAGTTTTGGTTAAAACACTTCAAAATGCAGCAGAGAAATAATTGCAGCTTCTTACTAAGACTAGGAAACAGTTGCTGCTTCTGAGCCAAAAACGTGCAGTGGCACCTTGGAGCCCCTGTCAGTGTAACTGGGAGCGAGTGATCTGTAATGAGCCGGAACATCTTGCCTACTACCTAGTGCCTACGGGCCCTATGGCAGCACAGTTTCCCTGTACAGTTTTGTGCTTTTAATGCAACAGGCGGCAATCCAAACATCCAGTACGCTCTGCAGAGAGTCACCTCAAGCCCGCCAAAGGGGAAACCTCAAGGTGAGAAGGCTTCAGTCGTTCCTGTTAAGAGCTTGCGGGCCTTATTCTTTGGAAGGAGAAGTACTCACTTGCAATAAATTGAGGGGGTGGGTGTTCTTTTTGGGGTTTTAGGTCCTTTTCAAATAAGACACTGAACAATAGTTCAGTGTGAAGAACACTTTGCAAGGTTGAGAGATGCATTATTTCTACAATCTAACAGGGTTCAAATTCATATATACCACTGCCCAGAAGACTGTAGGAACCTCAAGGCTCTAAGGCAAGGTAGGGGCATGCTTCATTCCTCTGGCTGAATCTGTCTCACTGTGCAGAAAATAATTCACGATTCACGGAGTGTGACCCCGTAAGACGTTGGTCTAGGTTGGGGAAGAGTTAGGCTTTAGTTCCTCTAGTTGATACATTCATTTACCAATTCCTAAGCTACATAGTGACTGAGGATAAACAGTGCTATAAATTTGGGAATGTTAGCCAAAGTGCACCAAAGAACGAGCAGCAAAGCGATTTAAATGGAACATAACACTGTCAAAGGAGACCGACGGGTGCACAAGTGTAGGCTCTTTGTGTTTACACAACAGGCAGAAAGGGTTCCTCAGACCATCCCATCAACAAGTCCCACTGTTTAAAGAGTTAGCTTTATTAACACAGGAACAAAAAAAAAATGGGTTTAGAGTTTGGGAACCTTTCATATCTTCTGCTGCACTTATTTCTTAAAGGTGGTCTGTTCCTTCTGCCTGATTTAGCTGCCATCATAACTGGAGAAAGAAAACAGGTTGCTCACTATGGCTGCTTTTTATGGCTCTGAGAGGAGGTAAGTTTGAGACCGGCACCGACATTTACGTGTCTATGTGTAAGGGCTGACATGGGTAGCTGTATAAACTCCACTGTAGGCAGCGGAGGTCTGGTCAGTACAGTCACTGGGGCCTCAAAAGCCAGTGTCTGACCAGCCTAGACCAGAAGCTTGATTCAATTGTCCAGACATCCCCTGGCACTTGCATGCCCTAAGGCATCCAGAGCGCCCATAAGGGGTGCCAGACATGACGCTAAGTGAAGGTTGTGATCCGTCTGTTTGTTGCAAACAGTCACTTGGACAAGGAGGCCATTCAGAGATGGAGACCGTCATTTTAGTGACCTGTCCTGATTTGTCACAGACATTCAAAGGTGAAAAGCTGTTTCCCATTTGCTGTTCGTTTTCTGTGTCCTCCTTTTTAGTTCAAATGAAAATCTGTGTTAGCAAAGTTTGCTTACCTCATACTGAAAAGTGATACCTTCTGGGTTTTGCCGAAGAAGCAAACACTACAAGAAACAGTTCTTGTTCTGATTCAGTCTAGAATTATGCACTTGACTAATCTGTAGCTGTTAACCCTAAAATGTCTTATTTTGCTGAGGAGTACTGTTATTTTACAAGAAGCTTTTATAAGGTTCTTTGAATTTCTTTTTTTTTTTTTCCCCCTGCACTTTGAGCATTAATCAAGATCAGATTTTAAATAAAGATACTTCGTTATCTGGAAATGATTCAAGCAGTCATCTGTAGTAGTTCTCGTGCTTCAGCAAATGACTCGGAAGCCAGGAAGCTTCTCAAGGGAACAACTTCAGTTTCCAGAGTGAAGGGGAACATAAAAGTTCTTGCAAACAGATTTCTTTAATACCAAGATCACCTTAGTTTAGAATTGCTTGGCTGGTCTGACTCTGACACTAATAGCCTCAAACTTGCCAATTCTAGATTTTATTTTATTTCAAAGCCCTCTTGGCAGTACAAGGGTACATTTAGTGGGAACAGGCTTTGTCCATTAAACCCGAAACTTCTTATGCTATATTTAAAGCTCATTTGGAATACTTAATGTCCAGTCTCTCAGAAGTTTGTATTATTGAAATAAACTGTTAATGCAATGTCCTCCTCAAAGTGTCACAGCAAAGAACTGTTTCAAAGCAATTTTTGCCCCTTGTCATTCACAGCATTCTAGTGTGCATTAAAACTTAATGGCATTAACACACAGTCATAAAAACAAAAGCAAATAGTTTTTTGAAGTATGATTGCCATATTCCCAACATTGCATCTATTGCATTTTAATTGGCTTCTTATTCCTCTCAGTTCTCATCAGCAGGTACGTACAACACTCTCAAAATAGGTCTGTCTGGTCTTAAGAGGAGTGCCGTATCGTGGCTGTTAGCAGAGTGGCTAGTGCTCTACTGGAGCAGGGTTCTTGAAGGTGATAAAACGGGTAAATGTGAATGCCGAAAAACAGGCCCATTCAAGACACCTTCTTATAAATGGTTTAAAAATATTCTGTGTTCGCGCATATACTTGATATGTGGCTGTGAGTTCTCGTTTTTAGTAAGCCTAAGCTATTTGTAACACCACAGAATGGGTGGCCTGCAATTAGCTGGAACAGAGATTTCCGTTTTGCTGAGTTGCGGAACAAAATCACTTTGCACAGAAAGCAGCCAGCAAAGTGCAATGGATTTGATCACCGTGGGCCTGATTTCAATTGTTCTCAACAGGATTTCTTCATATATGTTTTTTCCAAGTCACTCTCTGCTGCCAGTTTGTCCCAAGAAGGGGAAGATGGAATAAAAGGAAAACAAACTGAAAAAAGTGAGGGATAGAAGCACAGATAGTATTTTTACTAGGTTAGGATTACTGGTTTTCTTTCCAGGATCTGCCTCTCCTTTAGGCTGTTTCTTGAATAGTCAGAATTAATATTGAATGCCCTGGGACTCACTTTCTTCAGCAGTTCAGGACTCCAAAGCACTTACTTTTTGTCACAGACTTGATTCAAAATGCATTGCTCACATTCCTTTACTCAGACACAGAGCAAACAGAAAGCATCATTCTCTGTGCTGGTAATTAAACGGTGTATGCAGAGGTCCACCTTTCCAGCCATCTGGGCCACAGAATACAAAATACAGCTCCAATTTATAGATGCTCCTAATACATTGTATTGTTTATCTCCTATCATGCATTTTAATTGCTTATTTGGTCTATGTGTCAAGCACACACACAAACTGTAGTCCTTAACAATGCCACAGATTCGTTTCACAGAATCACAGAATGGCTGAGGCTGGAAGGGACCTTTGGAGGTCATCTTGTCCAACGCCCCCCTGCTCAAGCAGGCCCCCTAGAGCTGGTTGTCCGGGACCATGTCCATTGCTCTCCCCTCATCCACTGAGACAGTCATCATAGAAAGCTATCAGGTTGGTCAGACGTGATTTCCTCTTCTGACTTCTCCCAAGCACCGTCTTAAAATATTTGGAAATTATTTCCAGGATTATTTTCTCCATCACATTCCCCACAATCAAGGTGAGGCTGATTGGTTCTAGTTCTGTCGTGGTTTAACCTCAGTCGGCAACCAAGTACCACGCAGCCGCTCGCTCACTCCTCCCCCCCCACCCCCAGTGGGATGGGGGAGAGAATTGGAAGAGTAGAAGTGAGAAAAAACTCGTGGGTTGAGATAAAAACAGTTTAATAATTGAAATAAAATAATAATAACAATATAATAATAATAATACACAGAGCAAGTGATGCACAGTGCAATTGCTCACCACCTGCCAACCGATGCCCAGCCAGTCCCTGAGCAGCGGCCCCCCCGGCCAGCTTTCCCCAGTTTATGTACTGAGCATGACGTCACATGGTGTGGAATGTCCCTTGGGCCAGTTTGGGTCAGCTGTCCTGGCTGTGCCCCCTCCCAGCTTCTCATGCACCTCCAGCCTTCTCAGTCGGTAGAGCATGGGAAGCTGAGAAGTCCTTGACTAGTGTAAGCACTGCTCAGCAACAACTAAAACATTGGTGTGTTATCAACATTGTTCTCACCCTAAATCCAAAACACAGCACTGTACCAGCTACTAGGAGGAAAATTAACTCTATCCCTGCCGAAGCCAGGACAAGTTCCCTGGATCCTCTTTCTTGCCCTTCTTGAAGATCGGGATGACATATGCTTTTTTCCAGTCCTCGGGAACCTTGCCCAATCACCATGACCTTTCAAAGATAATTGAGAGTGGCCTTGCAATGACACCAGACAGCTCCCTCAGTACTTGTGGGTGCATCCCATCAGGTCCCATGGACTCATGTATATCATACACCATCTCTTGGAATGCCATGTAAGGATATTGTCATCTACATGTCCCCCTCAGACAATACCACGGGTGTTCTGCATACACCTCTGCTAGTCCGTTGACGGTTTATAGACATCCTCTTACAGTGAACTTCATAGTAGTTTGTCAGCTGTATTCCAAGCATCCCATCATTTCAGTTGCACAGTGATAGTATTCATGGTTCCCATTCTTCGGGCATGCTGTGTTGCTTCTTAGCCTACACAGTCATCCATCAACTTTGGGGTCCTCCTTCCACTTCCTCGGACAAAGTGAGTGAACAGGTTCCAGCTAAAATTTGCGAACAGTTTTATATGTTATCAGCATTCAAGCAAGCCCAGCATCATCATGAAGTGGGTGAGGGTCTATTTTAAAATGCTGAGACTTTGGTGGGCTCTGAATATTCTGAGAAAAAAACGTAATACATACTGAAGACTGCAATACCCTATATTTCCTAGACCGACCTAACATTACTCTTGGCACTCACCACATTGATGAGTACAATAAAACCAATTCATTCAAATAAATGCAGAGTTAGGAAACAAGCTATTAGATTTAGAAACAGATAGCAAATCCTGCAATACTAGAATGCCTCTTACTAGTGTAGCCACAGGTGTTTTCCTGTGTTTATCTAGATAACGGACTGTGAAGTCATGCAGACTAGTAGTATGATTCAGTCAGCCAGCCCGCAGACCTGGGTCCAGCTCTCAGGGAAGCCAATCGCTCCGGGTGCTATTTTCCACACAGTAATAATTACTTGCAGCCAAGCTCTTCCTTATTTCCTCCGCCTGAGGAGAGGTGCACCTTCTGAAGTATCCTGAAATGTTAACCTTGATAATCAGACAAAGGTACTGACTTATAATGTTAATATTGTCAATTTGTTGCTCAGTTTAGAGGACAATGGTGTTCTCAGATTAGGCAGTGCCCTGTGACGGCTCCTAAATGCGCTGGGTTTTGTGATAGCACTGCTTAAATGTAATAATGGTTTTCTACTTGTGGCAAATATGCTTGCCAAGAAGTTCTAACAAAAAAGAAATGTCCCTTTGTACCTTCTAGTAAGTAAGTAATGAACTGAAGAGCCAAATACTGGCCTGATTGGTACGGGTGTACCAGATCTAAACCACTCTGGATTTAAGTGCCGCAGAACTGCGACAAAATCTGGGCTGAGATAATCTAGAAATGGAGCATCTCACCCACCATGTTGGATTGCATCATTTCTGTGTAAGCACGATGTGTACACAAGGAGACTGTAGGTATGTTCTTAGACAAGTAGCTGAAGAATGTGTCTCTCGTGTTGCTTTAGATATCGCCTTAATTTGTTGGAGCTCAACTCCTTGTTGGCGTTCACTGTGCCATTGTTTAACACCTTGGAAGGCCTTGTCTAACCTGATAAGTAGTAATTTGATAAAACAAGTAGTACAAATGTTAATAACGGACTTGTTTTATATAGCCTTTCTTTTCTGTTGGATCAAAGCAACATAAAGAGCAATTCATACATAGAGATGGGGGGACAAAGAGGACAAAAGAAAACTAAAAAAAACCCACCAGAAAACCCTGACTTGGCTGGATATAGCAACTGATTTAGCCTGTTTATTATGTGAAAATTAGCAATAGGCTTGTCATATGTTAGCCATTATGTACATGTGTATATTTTAAATTAATTTGGGAGAACTGTGCATAAGCACAGCATGACTAACACCTTCTTTCTCTCCTGGAGACAACGTGCAATATAGGAAGGGTCGCACAGCCGTTTCACAAAAGCATTCTTGGCTTTCTGCTGCAACTTGCTGCTTCCTCACAGGCAGGAAAAGCCAAAGAAAAAGCAAATACAGAAGCCAGAGCTGATGATAGGATGGAAATCCATGTTATGCCATTTTCACCTTCTATGTATGGTTCCCCGTGTCATGTTGGATTCCTTCTAGTGTACTTCCACATAGGCACAGAAAAACCTAGCTTCTCTGTTTCGTGCCTTTAAGAAGACTTCCGGCAAAGACAGACCGGTGGTTTCTTAGATGGAGCAAGGATGATTCAGGAAGGGAAAAAGAGGAGAAAGACACTCTCCTATGCTTTTTGCATTTTCAAATTAAAAATTGCATGGAAAGTTTTAAGACATGAATGAGAGCTGTATAACTACATTTCTGTTGAAATGTAGTATTTTTTAAAATCAAAATAAAACCACCCACATTTTGAAATTTCCCATAAAAACACCAAATAAGAAATTTTTACTTTCCATTTCCAACAGAAATATTTTTGCCAGCTTTGCTGTTTTCAGTTCATGTACCTGCTTTTTTCAGTCTGTCATCCTAGGTTTTCTAACATTCCCCAATGAGCTCGTGTTCCCTGTAAGTGCTTATTATCAGAGCCAAGTGCATGTTGCAATCCAGATAATTCACTTCACCATTGTGTTGCTTTTTTGTTTGTAAATTAGACATGTATATTTATAATGCAATGAAACCTCAGGCTGAGGTCACTGGATGGAAGAAGTATTTGTCTGTCTCACGGGTTTGAATGGAAGAGTATGTTCTTGGCAATAGTTGTCATGTGATGAATTTGGGGATGAGTATGTGACCAGGAGGGAGTACATCCTGAGTTCTGATCCTGCCTTGCCAACAGACACATTGTGTGATGTTGAGTAAATCAATTTTCTGCCAGAATTTCCCTTCAGCAATAGACAGCAAGTAATAGTTCATCCTTAGCTGGTTATGCAGTGACCAACACTGACAACAGAAAGCTCCAGGAAGAATTAATATCGGCATTAGTGGTAAACTGCTCTTTGAGCTGCTCAATATTTTCTGGATGTTGAAATGAGAAAGTAAAAACACTATAAAAACATTTGCAAGTGCGTTGGTGCCCAGACAGGAACACCATCATCCCCCAGGCTTTGGATCATGCTCCTTCCCAAGATTCGTGATGAAAGCTGGGAGAAGAAAGTGATCGGGAAGAGTCAGCATGAGTTTACCAACTGCCTGACCAACCTGCTTGCCTTCTATGATAAAATGTCTAGATTTGTGGATGCAAGGACAGCAGCTTGACTTTAGCAAGGCTTTTAACACTGTGTCTCACAATATTCTTACATCCAAAGTGAGATACCATAGTTTGGATGAGTGGACAACTAGAGAGGTAAAAAATTGGTTGGATGATTAAGCTCAGATGGTAGCAGTTAATGGTTCATGCTTTACCTGGCAGCCAGTAGTAAGTGGAGTATCTCAGCAGTCTATCCTGGGACCTGTCCTGTTTAACATCTTTATCAATGACCTGCACGAGGTGATGCATTGCTTGCTCCTCAGATTTGCAGGTGACCCCAAAATGTGGGACCAGGCAATATGCTCAAGGGCAGAGCTGTCATCCAGTTGGATGTGCACAGGGTGTAGGAATGGGCCAGCAGAAACCTTCTTACAAAATTCAACAGGGACAAATGCCAAAGTCCTGCACCTGGGAAGGAAGAACCCTGTGCGACAATACAGGCAGAGTGGTAGAGCAGCAGCTCTGTGGAAAAGGACTTGGGGAGGGCCTGGTGGACATAAGTCAGCAGCATGGAGTGTCTGCAAAGAAGGCCAACAACATCTTAGGCTGTAGGCGCAGCAGGCTGAGAGGAGTGACAATCCCCTTCTACTCAGCATTTGTTAGACCCCAGCTACATCCAGTTTTGGGACCCCCAGTGTAGGAAGGACATGGATAAACTGGAGTGAGTTCAGCAAAGGGCATGAAAATGGTTGGGGACTGGAGCTCTTGCCCTGTTAGGAAAGGCTGAGGGAATGGGGCTTGTTCAGCATGGGGAAAAGAGGGCTTCGTGGGATCTTCTGATACCTATGCAGCTAGTGAAGACAGCAGCCTTCTAATACCCACAAAGAGGTCATTGAGAAGGTGGAGCCAGGCTCTTCTCAGTGGTGCAGGGTAGGAGGACAGGAGGCAACTGTCATAGGCTGAAACAAGACTGTGTATCAGTGATGCTTTTTCACCATGAAGACGGCCAAGCAGTGCAGCAGGTTGCCCATAGGGCTGTGCAGTCTCCAGTCTTGCCGGACTTCAAGACCTGAGTGGATGAAGCCCTGGACAGACTGCTCTTACCTCTTAGCTCATACAGCCTTGAGCAGGGGACTGGATTAGAGCACCAGACCTCCCGAGGTCCCTTGACACCCCAGATCTGTAATGAAAGGCTTCCACCAAACGGCGTGCCGCCCACTCCCTCCCGCCTTGTGTCAGCTCCATGAAAGGAAAGCTTGATATTTTGTGGAGGAAAAAACCACCACTATTAGCTCCTGGCGTCCTCCAGCTGCATTTCAGGGAAGGAGAGGGTGCATTAAGCATTTCAGGACTTTTCTGGATGAAAACTGCTACGTGAGAGCCAGCTGATACAGGCAGACCGCGCTTCAGAGATCTAGCTTAACAGTTTCCCCTTTACTTTTGAAAAGTTTGAGTCTCCTCTGATCTCTCGATACCCTTATAATGGGCACCTCAGCCTCCATGACAACGCCTTGAATTAGTCGTGATGTTGACATTCACAGAAATTAACGTTCCCTCAGCAAAAGCTCCAAGAGAGCGCGCTGCAGCACCGTGATAATAATGATCAAAGATTAAGTGAGATTACCGGCGGCGCCCTCAGCGCCGGGGCCGCCCCGCGGCGCTCTCCCCCGGCCCCCGGCCCCAGCCCCGGCCCCAGCCCCGGCCCCCGTCTCCGGCCCCGGCCCACGGCCCAGGCCCCGGCCAGGCCGGGAGGAGCGCGATGCCGGAGTCCTCCCGCCAGGGGGCGCTGCCGACTCGGCGTTGGCGCCGCGGCGGCCGCCAGCAGAAAGCGGCCGAGCTGGGGGATAGCTGGTAGGAGGTGGGGGGCATAGCTGGTAGGAGGTGGGGGGGGATAGCTGGTAGGAGGTGGGGGGGCATAGCTGGTAGGAGGTGGGGGGGCATAGCTGGTGGGAGGTGGGGGGGCATAGCTGGTGGGAGGTGGGGGATAGCTGGTAGGAGGTGGGGGGCATAGCTGGTAGGAGGTGGGGGATAGCTGGTACAAGGTGGGGGGCATAGCTGGTAGGAGGTGGGGGATAGCTGGTACAAGGTGGGGGGCATAGCTGGTAGGAGGTGGGGGATAGCTGGTACAAGGTGGGGGGCATAGCTGGTAGGAGGTGGGGGATAGCTGGTACAAGGTGGGGGGCATAGCTGGTAGGAGGTGGGGGATAACTGGCAGCCTGCGTGGCCCTTTCCTCAGCAAACTGCTGGGGAGCTAACGGGCACTCACGCGTCCCGCCTTGCCTCGGTCAGCCGCTGCGCCGTGTCCCTCGGGGAGCGCCTGCGTTTCCCAGCGGGGACAAAGCCCTCACCTCCAGTGCGATGGGCGGTTTAAACACACTGGGCCTCCAAAATACAGTGGGGGGAGTTGGTGGGGCCCGTGGCCCTGGGTTGTTCCCTGAGGACCAGGGGAGGAGCCGGGGAAGTGTCACTGCAGCCAAGGCCTGTGCGTCCCGCGGCGGGAGGAGGCCGCACTCGCTGGCGCCCACTGCCCTGGCAGTGGTAGCAGTGGCTTCAGGTGGTGAGAGAGTCTCATAAAGCATTTGCAACGTCTTATTTTGCTGTACCCTAAACAGAGTCCCCAAGTTTACTGGGAGAGGGCAGCTGAGGAGCCAACCTGCACTGACGTGACTGCCTAATGCCACCATCTGAGCGTTTCTGGCAGTTGCTCTACCATTTAACGCAATTGCTGTGTGTGAACTGATGCAGCGACAGCCTCGCGGGAAGCTGGGTGAGCTTGCCGAACACCCTCTGAAACAGGCTCGGGGATCCAAGCTTCCCCCTGTTTATGTACAGGAAAGGAGAACCCACAAAATAATACTGGTGAGTGAGTGGCAAACCAAATTTTAAGTGCTATCTAAAATTGCCCTTGTGCATTCTCTGCCCCAGTCATGATGGTATATATTTACTGTAGAAATAGGGTATAGAAAGCTCAAGGAAGGGAAGTGTGATGGGAACGGCATGTTCCCACATAGGCTTCAAAACACACCAGCATTGTTCTGCATTGCAGTGGGAAGAAGTTTAACTCACCTGAACCCTCCAGGTTGGGTATCTATTAGTTTAAGCCATATGAATCAAAAATTTTTATGGTAGTGAAAAATCTCTGATCTGCTTAAATTCTTCCAAATTTAGGTTCGGGGTTGAGTCATCATTATTTCCTGTCAAATGGTTTTGTGAAGTCACCCAAAATAATGAGATGTCACTTGCCTGGATACATTAATAATTAGAAGGATTTATTGTAGCAGGCATCATGGGAAAGTTACACTTTCCCATTAGATGTCCTTAATTAGAAAAGAATGTGTCAGATTTCAGATCAACGTAGGGGAACTACAACTATCCATTAAAAAGAGAAGGACAAATAATGCAAGTGACAGCCCTTGCAGAAGTACAAAGATTTAAATACTTTATAAATTAAGGGGATTGAAGGTGCTCATTTTCATCAGTAAAGCTCTATGACCTGTCTTCATCGTCAGAAGGATGCAGTCTCCAAACTGAATTAAAGAACATAAAGAGCAAATGCTGTATATAATTCTGACAATAGAATATTTCTGTAATCAGTGATTATTCCTTTTGTCTTTCAGCAACGTCTCCTTAGGGTGGGCCAAACTGCTCTGGAAAGTATTCAATTACGCTAATAGGAAAATTTGATAGTGACAATGGTATCTCTTGAACCACAAGAACCGTAGCTAGTACATTTGTTCAGCTGGTGGCAAAATGTGGAATACAGAAGTGGTTTGACTCGCTTTTAGATAAAAATTGGAGGGCTATTAGATAATTGTAATGTGTGGGAGGCATTATTGTAAATCCAAGCAGAGTGAGGTGCCTAACTACTCAGGCATGTGTAAGGGGTTAATTTAAGTACCTGGCTTTTGTGGCTTCCTTTTGGCTGTGGATAATTCCTCACAGACCCAGGCCAAAGGTTTTACTGGGTGGTACACAGAAGCTAGAAAGTAAGTCTTACAATGCTTACATTTACTTAGAGCCACGAATGGAACCAGTTTACACATATTTCTGCCCAGTGCTTGGTTAACATACATGTATTTTATTTATGCAGTCTTAAAATCATGCCATGAATGACATCAAAGCAAGAGTAATTTAAGGAAAGGGAACATGCGTTCACAGTTTATTTCAGCTTGCAAAGAGATGATGTTCCAAGATGGGGAGACTAAAATTTTGCAGCATAAGCAACCTACTCTCTCTGGGACATCAGATCTATTCATCCCATGTCAGTTACACCTGAAAGCTACTACAAGCTAATGCTTTTTCTGCAGCCTCTATGAAATCAGTCAGTAACATTGGACCAGTGCCTAACTGACAGGTGGCCACATTACCAAGTTATCAGCTTGTTTGCTGCTCTTGATAAGTGTTTCATTAGGGCTGGTTTTGTTTCTTATGGGGAAAGGAAATCCTTTAACAAGGAGGCTAAGCCTCACAAACAGGGCCTCGTTAGATAAGGTTTTCAGTTTGAGTGACCATTTTGTGCAGCATTTTGCTTGAAAAATATGTTTCTGGTTTTTATGACTGTTTATCCGAAGCATAATTATGAGCACCAGGTTTGGATTTAGAAAAGGGTAGATCTAGCTTACCAGAGGGCCTGGTGGAGGTAAGTGCTCAAAACTTGTGTAGTTCAGTGGGACTGAAAAATGTGCATGTATTTCACTCAGAAATTAATTAAAACATAAAGTGTAGGTAGAACTTTAGAGGCATGTCATAAATGTCCTCTTGAAGTACTGGGTGGAAGCTCTTTTTATTGTTAATTTAGCATTCTCTTTTCTAATCATATATTAAATCCTAAGAGGGCTAGGGAACACAGGGTGTGTTCCAAGGGGATACATAAAAATCACCTTACTTCCATAAGTCGTTAGCATCCAACACTTGTGCTTTTAATGAGCTGAAATGAGAAATCTTGTAAACTAATTTGAACAAACTACAGTGTCTTACTCACAGCAAGAGGCCTCAAACATCAATCAACTCTTGAAAGTTTGTTTGTGAGATACTTCTGTAAGAATATTTCATGCTAAAAATGACACTTGAGAACTCCACAATAGATCTTGACAAGATTCACACGTGAATGCCCAAGAGATAAGTGATGCATTTTTTTACTGTGGAAGGTGGTATAAATACTCCACTTCTGAAGCTAGGTCTAAACAAAGCTTACCTGCTCATTAAAATGTAATGAAACCTGACTATTTTACATACTGTTTTGTAAATGAGATTTCCTAAAACATACCTTTATTTTCAAAACTTCTCTGAAAGACCTCTGAGGATAAGCAAAGTTCAGTATGATAAAACATTTTATTCAGTTTTAAGAGTTGGAATGCCTGCCTCAGAAGAGTGTTATGTAGGATGGCTACATGCCACACCATCAGTGGAGTTGACTATTCTGTTGTTGTAGCAGTAGTAGTAATAGTATTTTTAGTTTTAAATTAAAATCTGCCTGAAGCCACAGATGAATTCTCTGCTCACTGCTCTCTGAATAAGGATACAAATCAAAATTGGCACTTTCCTCAGAAAGCCACTTTGAGGGCTAGCTGTCCTCTTGGGCTGAGTGAAGCACCTTTGACTCCAGGAAGACTGAAGCTGGGTTGTGCTGCAGGTACTTGCAGGCCTGGAGTGCCCTCAAGCACTTCAGGGCAAGAGAATTCCACTGTACCAAACAGTAGCTGTTTCAACTCTTTAAAATATGGGACAAGTTAGACTAGAGAAAGAGACAAAGAAACAGATTGAAGCCAGATGACTGCCCAATTATTTTTTCGGCAAGCAAGGGTCTTCACACAGCTGAATAGAATAGTTTTAGGGTTTTGCATTTTAGGAATCTCTGTCACATGAATTCAGATTGATGAACCAACACACCTCTTTGACTTTTTATGTGTTAAAATACATGCCCGACTTAATTTTGCCGGTGAAGGCAATGTATTGAACAGATATACATTGAAAAAGGTGCCCAAACCAAATAGATGATCTAGCTATGCTTGCAAAGATTGGAAATTCAGTCATTCAGACCGTTTAAGGTACCAAAATATGCAGATAGATGTTTCAGGAGATTATGAAATATGCCTGATGCCCCTTGAAATCAAATCAGGTATGCTGAGTCAGTCTTGCCTATTTTTGACGGTATACCCTGTACAACAATCATGAATAAATATATATGTCATTACTTCTGGGTAGCCATGTATAGTCATGGCCAAAATAACTGCCACCTTCCTGTTTACTGGGCTTTCAGGAACTTGTTTAATATTAACAGTGGTAAAATGATAGTAAACAAAGTCAACAAAACAGCGCTTATGCAGGGTCACCTCGAGCATTTACACGTAAGCAAGGAAGTGCTTACAACGCACCATTACGGAAAAGACCCAGACCTTTACTGGGAAATCAGCGTCCTGGGGCGCCTCTCTGAAGTGCACGTACACTAATGCATGCAGCATGGGGAATAAACATGAGGAAGTAGGGATCTGCGTGTAGTTGAAGGGCTAAGATGTTGGGATCACAGAGACGAGGTGGGATTGCTCATGGGACTGCAGTGCTGCAATGGAGGGATACAGGCTGGGAAGACAAGGTGGTGGAGTTGCCCTTTATGTGAGAGAACAGCTGGAGTATATAGAGCTCTGCCTAGGGATGGATGATGAGCTAGCTGAGAGCTTATGGGTATCAATTACTGAGCAGACCAATATGGGTGACATTGTAGTGGGTATATGCTATAGGTGGCCTGAGCAGGAAGAACAAATAGATGAGGCCTTCTGTAGACAGAAGTAGCCTCATGTTCACAGGCCGTGGTCCTCATGAGGAACTTCAGCCACCTTGATAACTGCTGGAGGAACAACATAGATGGGCATATGCAATTCTGGAGGTTGCTGGGGAGCATTGAGGACAGCTTCCTGACCCAAATGATAGAGGAGTCAATGAGGACAGGTGCTCTGTTGGACCTCATAATTACAAACAAGGAAGGCCTCGTTGGGGTTGTGAAGGTCAAAGGCAGCCTTGGCTACAGTGACCATGAGATGGTGGAGTTCAGAATCCTGAGAAAAGGAATCGGGGCAAAAAGCAAGATCACAACCCTGGACTTCTGGAGAGAAGACTTTGGCCTCTTCAGGGATCTGTTGGTATAGTCCCATGGGATAAGGCCCTGGATGGAAGAGTGGCCCAAGAAAGCTGGCTGATATTCGAGGATCACCTCCTCCAGGCTCAAAAGCAGTCATTGCAATGAGCAGGAAGTCAGGCAAAAATGCCAGGAGGATTGCACGGATTAACAAGGAGGTCCCGGCAAAACTCAAACATAAAAAGGAGAGACACTGTCTGAGCATGCAGAAATGCTGTTAGGAAAGCCAAAACCCATCTATAATTGAATCTAGCGAGGGATGTTAAAGGTAGCGAGAAAGGCTTCTCAAAGTACATAAATAGCAAAAAAGACGACTAGGGAAAATGTGTGCCTGCTGCCAAATGGGGCAAGGGCCCTGGTGACACATGACATGGAAGAGTCTGAGGTACTGAATGCCATCTTCACCTCAGTCTTTACTAGTAAGACCCACCTTCAGAAATCTGAGGGCCGAGAGACCAAGGGGAAAGTCTGGAGCAAGGAGGACTTATCCTTGCTGGAAGAGGATCAGGTTAGAAAATAGTTAATCAAACTGGACATATGTAAGTCTATGGGCCCTGATGGGATGCACCCATGAGTGCTGAGAGAGCTGGCTGATGTCATTGAGAGGCCACTCTCTAATTTTTGAATGATCATGGTGACTAGGAGAAGTGTCTGAGGACTGGAGGAAAGCAAACATCACTCCTGTCTCCAGGAAAGCAAGAAGGAGGACTGAGGGAACTACAGGTCAATCAGCTTCACCTCAATCCCTTTGAAGGTGATGAAGCAGCTAATCTTGGATACCATTTCCAGGCATACAAAGGACAAGAAAGTCATCAGGAGTAGTCAGCATGGATTCACCTAGGGGAAGTCATGCTTGACCATCTTGATAACCTTCTGCAATGAAATGACTGGCTTGGTAGATGAGGGGGTAGCAGTGGATATCGTCTACCTCGACTTCCATAAGGCTTTCGACACTGCCTCCCATGAGGCAGAAGATGATGAAGTATGGGTTGGCTGAGCAGAAAGTGAGGTGTACTGAAAACTGGAGAGAGTCCAGTGAAGGACCACTAAGATGATTAAGGGACTGGAGCATCTCTCATATGATGAAAAGCTGGGAGAGCTGGGACTGTTTAGCCTAGAGAAGGGAAGGCTCGGGGGGATCTCATCAGTGTGTACAAATATCTGAAGGGAGGGTGCAAAGAAGATGGAGCCAGGTGGTTGTGGAGTCTCCATCCTTGTAGATGTTCAACAGTCATCTTAACATAGTCGTGGGCAGCCAGCATTAGGTGGTTCTGCTTGAGTGGCCGGGAGTTGGACAAGATGACCTCCAGAGGTCCCTTCCAACCTCAGCCATGCTGTGACTCCATGAATTATGCAATGCTTTTATTTCAGGTATGAAGACAGATTAAATAAATAATTCTAATCTGTATTTACAACCCAATATCTGAATCACAGATGTAAAATTAAAGTGAGGAAAAGAGCTGCAGAAGGTCAAGACACTGCAACAAGTAGGGTTGTGCTCTCTAAAAACTAACCAGTAGTTTTATTGTTTCACTTTGGACTTGCTTTGAGTAAGTAGAATGGCTAAACAGTATCCAAAACAGTGGGGAATTAAACACCCAAACGAGAGATGTATTCATTACTCTCAGTTACGGAAAGAGAAAAAGCAAGATGTGTAAGAGAGGCCAGAGGGAAGAGATGATACTTCCAGGGAGGTCCTGGTGTTGCATCAAGAGTTCTTACCTGTTGTAGGCAGTCAGCAGGGCCACTGCAGATCTTTTCCTGCTATGCCAACAGAGCCGCCCTTGCTGCTCCCTGACCCAGGAGCTCCACATCAGGATTCTGGAGCAACCTGGAGGTAGTGCAGAACTCCGTGTGTTCACTCCTCCCATTTAAGTCTTGATACCGCTTACAAAAGAATTTTAGTCTGTGTTTTCACAGTGAAGAAGAAGTCCGAAAACTGGTGCCAGAGGAAAATTTGTGTAGCCATATTGATATAGGAGCACTCGAGCTACATCAGTTCTCAGTCCTCTGCAAAGAAGGCCTCAGACAGTAGGCCAGATGAAGTGGTTAGGTGCAGATGTGGGTCAGTCTGAATCCTGTGGGAAGTGAGTTTAAACATCTGCCTCAATTCTGTAGAGCAGGGAATGTAGAAATGAGCTTCCCAAAACATTGTGGGACAAAAGAGTGGCACATGAAAAGGATTTTGCAAGAAGCCTGTCTTCCTCTGCACTGATTTGTGAAGTCAATAGCTCCTTGCTCCTCAATGTGCTGGCCAAAAATGGTCTATATTTAGAGGTGGGGGAAGTTGATAGAAACAGCTAACATGTGCCCAGGCCTTTTTTATCTGCCTGACTATAAACATCCGTGGATATTAGCACAGTTCGTGTATATTTTTCCAATTACCATGGAAGTGAGCATTGCTGCAGTGTAAGCATTTTCATCCATTTGTCTTTTGAGTAAAACCAAGAAAAATAACCAATACCAGAACACTGAAAACATTGCAAAATCAGTAAGTGTTCATTGCAGCTCATACAGATGTCCACTTTGACCTATTGTAACACCATGAGTAAAGTTCTCAGTATTTTGGCAGGCTTCATTTACCTGGTTTCATTATCATTTAAATTAAATGAGATTTCAGTTGTGTATTTTTTAATTTTATTTTATTATTTTTTTGCATGTGCAATATGAATGTGATTGGAAGGATTGCAGCTTTTTGGTGTATCCAGTAAACGTGGTCTGAATTGTCTTTATACACCCAGATATGGTTACAAATACAAACAAAGTCACCAAAGCATTTCCTATTCCATGTGACCGACAGGGCTGAAATGGCTATCACTGTGCTTGATGACTGAAGCTTCTCTTTTGCATCCTACGTTTTTTCAAAGCATAATGCAGTTTCTATTTCCCTGTTGTTATGATTGTAGGAGACAATCCCTAGCTTTAGAAAAGGCAGCAGCAAGTCAGGGCATTAAAATTAAAGGGGAAAAAAATCTTCACAAACCACTTAAGCACACTCATTATTATGGCCCTTGCTACCTCGGGCCACTGGAGAACTTATAATTTAGTCAGCATTATGCAGTTTGAAGTGTTTTATGTTCTGCATGGGAGCAGGCTGCAATTCAAATATCAGTGGCCATGAAAAATATGCACATACGTTTAGTATGAAAATCTCCAAGGGCATAACAGAAGAGACGGGCACATGTAGCTGCAGTGTGATGGAGAATTTCTGTGAATTAATCATTTGGACATAGTTTATCACCATTTTATATTTTGCCAGAGACGCTTCCTTGCCATTTGTTGGGAAAACTTATTATACATGCACATCTTAGAAAGATAATAAGGCCAAAGCCTGTGATGCTTAAAGGCAACAGGCTTTGTTAGATTCTGTTATGACACAGACAACTTCTCCACTGACAGAGCCATTCAGATAACAAGAGTAATTGCTTATTTTACCGAGTTTAGGGAATTATGCTCCATTCTCCCTTCTTGCCTATTACATCAGCTATTATGACCCATCTTCTATCATAATTTAGGGGGAGTGGAGTCTGTGCATTTTGAAAGCTTTTCTTGAAAGAATAGAGTGCTGTATTTACATGTTTCCTTCATTATCCCAAAGTGCAAGTACTTTAATGTATTCCTTCCAAAGAAGCAGGGTGGCATGTGTGTGCATGTGTGCATCCATTTATGCACCTAGGTGTTTGTGTGTAGTTTACCATCTGGAGTGGGAAGGGGAATAAGAAGGGTTCATTTAGCTGTTTCTTTATACCCTCTTCTGACTGGAGACAATACCATTGTAATTGGTATTAGCAAAGCTACAAACAGAGCAATCGCTTCTGACACTTTAAAAGAACTTTATTGACATCCCCAAACACATGGGGAATTTTAAAGTAGAACTTTTCCGTCTGTAAGGCTTGGTGTGATCAAAGGCCTGATAGCAGCTCCAGATTACTGAAAATGAGGCTACAGACCAAATTCCAGCTCTTCTTGGAAAAAGAAAGCCTTAAATTTGATTCAGCCTAATCCTCACAAAACCATCAGAAAACTAGCATTGCAAGGAGATAATTAAAAAAAGTAAATAGATGCTTTCAAATTTTATATGCCATCCAAAGATTTTAAAAGGTACAAAACTAAAATTTCAGTGTAGGATTCAGTATCTTAAAATGCTGCTGTGCTGTACAGTTTTATTACCTAGAATAACCAATTTTCCCCACTTCTAAAGTAGAAGTTTTAAAATACGATCACTATAGCAAAGTTATGAAATGGTCAGAGTCTGAATTCTGAAACAATACAAAACAATACTGACGTTAACAGAAGGACAACTTTCAAATGGAAGTTGGGAGTTAAATGGAAACCAAAGTGAGTTATACCTCTTTTACTATATAAAAATATAATCATTTTCCAAAAGAGTAATCACATACAGAGGCCAGTTCTGAGCACATTCTATCAGCTATTTTATGAAAAAGGAGTTCATGATTTTTTCCCCCAAACAGGACAGTGCACTTTCGCACTCCAGAAGGACTAGCGAAGCGGCTGTGACTCATAAGTGAGAACTTTGTGTTCACTAACATTTGTTTTCCTGGTTCATGTGAATGCCCTGGTAGAGTATCTAAACTCACTCACCTAGCATCACTGCTATCAGCTGGGTAGACTGGATGCCAGCTTCATTTCCCTGACGCTTGTTCTGCTTTTGTCTCCATGAAAAGGTCTTGTTAATACATCCACCTTTGTGTTTGTCATATTTAAATGTGCAGCCAGATTCTTAGTTTTGCAAGGACCTTTTCATCATCTTTTGAAGTCACTCCATGAGACTGGTAACAAATGAGAGCTTGCCAGCTACGGAAGGGGTATTAACAATGACTTTTCCACAGCAGACATTCATGCGTTTGTCTTGTGGCTGGCTGAGAGGACACAACTGTGTTCTGCATCTCAGTGGAGCAGCTGGCAAGATAAGCAGAGTGTCTGGATTAATGTGCTCTGCTCTAATTAGCTCCGTAAAGAGGCAATTGGCCTAGGCAGAGGGCTATGCAGGAGTAATGAAAGTACACTTTTTTTCCAGGGGACTCTCTCTGCATAGCACTGGTTTGTATAGAGAGGCCAACTCATTTGGGCCAGCTTATTTATGACTAAACTATGCTCCATTGTGCCTTCTGCTTTGTCATTTCCAACTACAAGGTCAAGAGTGACATAACATTTCTGTAGACTTGATATCCTTGGCAAAACTAAGGAGATTTAGCCACCATGTATTCAAGCAGTTTCATGAAACTGAGGGAAAGAGGATAGCAATTTGGTATTTCCTTTCACAGATACTCCATCCCTATTTTTCTTCATAGGGATGTCACTTTGGGTTGTTTCCTGCAATGGCAGCTGCTACTCTCTACACCTCCAAGACCATTATGGCTGCAGCGCTGTTGGGTCAGGAATGTGTTGAGATTCAGAGGTAGGTTTGCACTGTCTCCAAAGGGCTGTCCTACTGGTACCCTCAAGTCAGTTGTACGTACAGACAGTGAGCCTGCAAATGGTCCCGCAGCCTGGCTGTAGTGCAGCTGGTACTTACAGTTACCCTGTACTTTAAGTTACAGCTTAGCGCCCAGCTATGTGCCTGCACATACACGATGCTGTGCACATGCAATGACTCCGACATACCGGTCATGCCAGGCTCACCATGCATGCAAGCTCTGTGTGTGCAGCAAACCTGACACATTGTGGATTCACTGAGCTTGCACTGTGTGCCCAGAGTGACTTGCAGGACAACCAGGGGATCAGGCCCAGCCAACACGGGTTCATGAAAGGCAGGTCCTGCTTGACCAACCTGATCTCCTTCTATGACCAGGTGACCCGCCTAGTGGATGAGGGAAAGGCTGTGGATGTGGTCTACCTGGACTTCAGTAAGGCCTTTGACACTGTCTCCCACAGCATTCTCCTAGAGAAGCTGGCGGCTCACGGCTTAGACAGGTGTACTCTTCGCTGGGTAAAAGACTGACTGGACAGCCGGGCCCAGAGAGTTGTGGTGAATGGAGTTAAATCCAGTTGGCAGCCGGTCACGAGCGGTGTTCCTCAGGGCTCAGTTTTGGGGCCGGTCTTGTTCAATATCTTTATCAATGATCTGGATGGGCCCCTCACTACAAGAAGGACATCGAGGTGCTGGAGCATGTCCAGAGAAGGGCAACAAGACTGGTGAAGGGTCTGGAGAACAAGTCTTCTGAGGAGCGGCTGAGGGAACTGGGGTTGTTTAGCCTGGAGAAAAGGAGGCTGAGGGGAGACCTTATCATGCTCTACAACTACCTGAAAGGAGGTTGTAGCAAGGTGGGTGTCGGTCTCTTCTCCCAAGTAACAAGCGATAGGACGAGAGCAAATGGCCTCAAGTTGCGCCAGGGGATGTTTAGATTGGATGTGAGGAAAAATGTCTTTCCTGAAAGAGTGGTTAAACATTGGGACAGGCTGCCCAGGGAAGTGGTTGAGTCCCCATCCCTGGAGGTATTTAAAAGACGTGTAGATGAGGTGCTTAGGGACATGGTTTAGTGGGCACGGTGGTGTTGGGTTGATGGTTGGACTCGATGATCTTAGAGGTCTTTTCCAACCTTAATGATTCTATGATTCTATGATTCTCTGCACCTGAGTAGGAAATCCAAGGTGTGTCATGCATGCACACAGTAGTCATTTGTGACTAAGTTCTGCGCATCAGGCAAGTAGTCCACACTACTGCCTCTGCTCTGACCTGTAGTCTAGGAGAAATGTCCAAATTCCCTTTTTCCTGTGGGAACAGTGGAAACTGCTCCAAGGAGAACAAGGCATCGTGTCTGGGGAAGATGAGGCACATGGCAGCTGCATGGGAGGTAAGCAGATCACCACACAAAAGAGTGACTGAGAGCCACTTCAAGAAAGACAGACATAGCCATTGATAATACATTGTACTGAGATTAGATTGTGTTTGACCCAGTTGCTTCTTGACAATACTCTGAAATATTCTCTGGCTGTGGCACATTCTGCATTACATTGCCGGCTCCCATGCTTCATCTCCTAGGGGTTCAGTAGTTCAAGTCCTAGACAGAAAGAGTTAGTCATGGCTTCTGTATCAGGATGTCATTTTACAGCAGAGCTACTTCGGGGTTGTTTGAACTGTTGCTGATGCTTTACTGCAGCTACTGTTGAATTGCCTGAAGTAACTTGGAGCACATGCTTCACTGTTTAACCTTCTCCTCCTTCTCACTTCCCACTCAAGTCTGCCTCCCGTCCTCCTTTCATGTTACTTTTGATACATAGTGCTTCCTGTTTGTGTTTATTGCTGGTAGTGAGAGTAAACGAACATCAGTAAATGAATATTGATTCAAGCAGCAAGCAGTGTGGGACTTGCCAGGCCAAGGGCAGGGAGAGCTGGCAGAATCTTTGATGGAGAGTCCAGGAGGGTATTTCCCTCTGCAGTGCTGAGCTGTGTTTTAGGGCTCTCGCAGCCCATGGTCTTTCTCTTACTTTTGATGTAGATTTTTCTTTTTAGAAGCAACAGCCAGTGAGTGTATTTTGAACAGGAGTCTCGGAGAGTTTATTAATTTTTCTGTATTGCCACATCCTTTCCAGTTTGTGTCACTGTAGCCTCCCTCTCGGGAATGCATTCTTGCTCTTTTAGGTCATTTGTCTGGGCTTCGCTGCCCAGCTTCTCGCTGTTAATTTGTTCTCTGTTGGTTCAGGCTGGGCTCTAAACAATTTTTTATGCCTTCTAGTTACAAGTTTGGCATTGTATGTTGCTGTTTCTTCTTCTCTCCAAATTAACTAACTGCTACTTTATAGATTCTCTGAAAAATGGAAAATCCTGGTCACTTCTGTAACCTGAGCATAAAGACTGTAGTCTAACAGAGCACAAGGCCTAATAGAGCAGAAAGCCTGTGGCCTAACTCTATTGCTTAATCGAGGTTATATATATTAATAACAGAAACTGCAAAGGTAGCAGGAATTGCAAGTAGGGACAGGCAAGATCAAAATGGCTCTGGCAAAAGTTATTTTAGTCAGGTAGGGTTTTTTTATTTATTGCTTGGGACAAAGTATGAACGCAAGCTAAAATTGCAACAGCAAATAACCCCAGAGCGTGGCGAGTTATACTTAGCTAGCATTAAGGTAATGTCATGTAGAAGCAGAATATTTGTGGTTAGCTAAAGTGACAAAAATACAGCTGCACTGATATTAATCCTGTATTAATCTTGTGAAGAGATGGGATTTTGAGAAATAGAGGTCTTTGGAAGGGATCTACCTGCTTCCTCTGCATAGACCAGTTTTCTCCTTTTAGGCATTAACTGAACTTGTTATTCTGATTTTGTTGTTGATAACCCAGCTAAGTAGAGAGCTAAGCTTTACTGCTCACTTATCTGTGAGTTTTATGAGTTTATTTGAAATCCTTGTAATAGCCCTTAAATTCTACTTATCATTAGAGGTCCCAGTTTGGGAGTTTTACTGATGTTTTAATAACTGGTCAGTAATTCAGGATGTGTTTTTAAAGATGCAGCTGCTGGCTAAATACTTTTCAATTGCAATGTGAAAATCTGAATGATGTAATGTGATTTCATAAAACGTGGTCCTAACTCAGGAAAGGATGAAATGTATGCTTCGAGTTATGTGAGTACATAGATAGGAGTTGAATGCTTCAAAATCTATTGTATATATTTTAAAAACATACTCTGGCTTGAAAGAGAGCATTGCAGGTGGTATAATTCTATTCTGCAGAGGGCAGTACTATATATGCATGTATCTAATGCATAAATATGATCAATATTAGTATTACTCGTTATAAAGTCACTTTCACTTGAAAAAAGGTGACAAGTCATGTAGTAAGTAGCTGTTATTCAATATGGCTACAAAATTTGTTTTTGCTGAGATATAAACAGGAAAATGCTAGTATTTGAAGTAATTTGCTGTAGAAATAGGCTAAATTGAATCTGCGAGAAGACAGTCAGCCCTTGCAATGTATGCAGTGCTGTTATATATAATACAAATTAGGTTAGAACTGTAAGGTATTTGCAAGTTCTAACTTTTCTTTTGTTGGTATAGGAGAGGTGTAATAAACTGACCTTGAGGAGGGGCCTTAATACATTTGAAGCAGAATAGCAATGCTCATGTTTTTACTCTCTACTAAGGGGTTAATAGGATCCCATTCTGTTGTCATCTCTTCGCATTTATTTTAGTTCTTCATTTCCCTGGGAAGTACTTAGGTGAGAAATGTTGATAGTGAAATGGAGACAGCTTGGGTAGGTCTAGAAACCCTTGAGCTTACATTGCTGGACATCAACCTTTCTAACTAAATAACTACTGAGCAGCGTTTGCACTCAGTGGAATTTTTTCCAATAGTAAAAGGGGAGGAATCATGATCTTCAAGGTGTTTACAGCTTTGGCCAGCGTCCTTTTTCCCTTTTCCAGTTTCCACTCATGTCACTGTGTTTTTGGCTCTTTTTTCCCCCAGACAAACACACTCTGCAGTGTTTAAAAACTGTCTGCACCACAGTTCTTTGAAAAACCGGTGGCTGTTTGCCTCAGAACTTTTATTTTCTGTATCACTGGATTCATGGTTATTGTGTTACTGGATTACAAAAACAGACTGGAGATGAATACTGAGGTGTTCATGACTTTTCCCCCCAGGGAAATACAGTGCCAAAATGTGATTTCCTTTTAGTGAAGCAAATGTTGCAGGTGTCTGTTGAGTTTTCAAAGGGAAATGACAAAGCAAACTTGGGACTTCTCATGCCTATACTGTCATTTTAAAAATTGTAGCATGGATATCCAGCATGCATTTTCTAATTGTATCTCAGGTATCAATCCTCGTGGAATTAAAGTATTGTAGAGGGAAATGCTATTTGATTTGAAGAATGTGCCTTGGATTGTATCCTCTATAGTTTAAGTGTGGTAATTGGTGAGAGGATATTGCATAGCCAGCTGTTTCACATGGCTTCCCCCGCAGCCTCAGCTGCTGTGGGATGAAACAGCAGCCCACATGGGTGGGGGGATTTTCAAGATGATTCATGCTTTAGCAGGATGAGAACATATTTTAGACAGCTATACAAAAGAAAAATCTACAAGATTTTTTAAGGTGTTGGTGCTGTTACTGCCACGTTCTGACCAACTAGAGATATTGATATTTGCTCGAGTGGAGGCTTTCTGGTAGTAACATAATTGATTTCTGAGTTAACTTATTGGCTGTTCAATTGTCATTAGCATTTACTTCAGTAGAAGAAAAACTGCTATAGTCTCCATCCTCCCTTGATTTTCACTCACAACACTATCTAGCACAGTAAATGCATACTCCAGTTTGTTTCTGTTTTGGTTTGTGTCTGTTAAATGGTATGCAAATTCTCGTCAGTACAGTGCTATGAATCTACCACGTTATTTTTAATTAGGTTTCTTAAAAAATGGAGGAAGGGAGAAAATGGGTTATTCCAGATAGCTTGAAGAAACATTTTAAGAACAGCGGGTATCACAGGAGAAGTAGGAATACTCTGGTAAAAATGAGGATATACAGACAGTTATTTGGACTGCTGTATCCCTCTTCTGATGTGGGTTTGGGTACTTGCCTGCTAGTCACCTGCTTCTCCACAAAGCACGGGAGGACATTTCCCTGTTGCCTGTGTAAGCCACAGAGGCAGGAGAAGAGGATGGTGAGTGGCTCTACCTTAGTCTTGGGGAACAGATAGGGCAAATGGCTTCCTTCTCATGGAGCTACTCCTTGTTGATCAGGTGAGAAGGAGGGAGAAATACTAAGGATTAACAGATATATGTGCAAATTGACTGAGTCTTCTGGAGGGACCATCCATTTAGGGTGAGAAAGGAGATCATTCATGTTCCTTGTCCTCAGTGTGACTACAAGATGACTGATCAAGTTGTCACTGGTGTTGGTTTTGCAAAAGAAACACTTACTTGAAAACTGGAGGAAGTACCTTCATATTTACATGGCTAATGAGCGATGATAAGATCATTGATGTTTTTTTTCCAGTGTTGGTCAGTCTGAGCTAGATTTGAGTTACACATTTAACACATGCATCAAAAAAGGAATTTAAAAACTGGGTCTTGATACCGGTGGATATTAGGAATAAAAAGAAAATGGAATCAGTCATTTGGTGTTACTTCGCTTTGTTTACAACATAATATCCTAAGCTGGTAACAATATGATATAGTATAATGTCAGTGCAACAAGATACAGTGCAATATTAACATCTTCAAGTTTTCTAGCTAAAACATACCAATATAATACAGATTGCGTCTTTCATTTTGTGTTGCAGAATTTTTAGTTGTTGGTAAACACAGGTGAAATCAGAGGAACTTGCAAGTAAAGTAAGGAGAGTATAAATGAGTACCGTTAAAGAACAAGCTACGGTATCTTTAGAGTGGATGGCTTACTTGGAGACCCAGATTGCACAGTGATCAAAGTTTTCTTGTTCATGGTAGATTGCTGTTTTATTTGTGCTTAGAGGTGCTGATTTATACTCTTTATAAAATGTATTATTTTCCAGGGTGATTGACTGGAGGAAGTCTGATACATTCTGGGTGCTAACCGCATGCCAGACACTGGAGGCTGCCTGCAGTGTAATCCTCTTGCAGCCATCTCATTACTGGGAGTTTTTATGAGAGAGTGGAGAAGAGCACGTAAGCCAGAAAAGTTTCTGTTGACTTCAGTGGATATTGGCTTTTGCACCGAGAGGTTCGTTGTAATAAACAGTCAATAAGAGAGAAGACAACAGAGAAAAACCTGGGAATGAAAGTTTTACCACAACTTCCCTGACTCCAGATGTATAAAAAGCCCATGTAATGCTGACCTCTCCCTGCATATGATCCATTCAGGTTTGATGTAAAAGCCTTAGCTGAGGAGCCACAGGTCCAGCCTGCACCCACTCTGTAGCTAGAGAGAGATGTGTTTTTCTCAGAGCTGTCAAGCTATTGCCGTTCATAAGCAGTAAATTTATACAAATTAATTTTAAGAGATGGAAAAAAGTTGAGTTTGCTCACAGGTAATACATTTGGACTTCAACAACGTGAAAAATTTAAGAGCAAGTGAAAAAAAAGAGAGCAAGCCATATTTTTTCCTTATATTTAATGAAGCACTATGAATTTCTGGCTCTTTGGGAAAGGTGTATTAGTAAGAGTCATTAATGGAACCTAGGCTTAAAATACACTCAGCTGAATTGCTGACTAAAGAAATGTCTATGTAAAACTTAATGTTTTCCTTTTTGTGAATATTTTAGAATCTTTAAAAAAAATTTTGAAGAAAAAAAAAATCAGTGTTACACTTCTTACCATTTGCTTTAAAAAGGATTTTCCACTTGCTCATTTCCAGAAGGTCATCTCTGAGATGTACAAGCTAGCCCTTCATTTAGGTTTCCTCTTACATTCATATTTAACTTTCTTTCATTCTGTGGCCTTTATTAGCTGAGCTCAAGGAGCTTGTAGCACATTTTAAACAGCAACACTGGGAGGATGTAAATGCAGAATAATGTATCAGGACTCAAATTTGCATGGTCAAATGTCAAAAAAATTAGGCCTTCCCCAGAACCATGTCAAGAGAAATAACGTAAGTGGCCAGCTCAACAGCAGGCATGACATTATCAGTTAGTTCAACCTGTCATCACTGACTGGGAGTGGAAGCAGTGGTCATTAGCTTTAACTCTGCCGGGGAAGGTTGCGCTTCTTTATATTTTATTATATATATTTTACGCCATCTGACAGTATTTCACAGAGCACCACAATGTTATGGTTTCCTCCTTGACAGGGGAAGGAGGGGGAGGTGCAGGTGAGGGAGTAGAGAAGAACACTTGCAATCATCTGTTGTCAGCTGGAGGGGGCAGGAATTGCATTGCCTCTCGGATAAATACTCATTTAGAGTAATCACTTTATTTCAGCCCTGTAATGACATTAACAAGCTTGGAATACAGGGAATTACATGAGTCAGAGCAAATAATTGAATATTCCACTGCTGGGGAATGCAGCACAAGTCTGACTTAATGTCATGCCATCTCTGAAGCCAGCACTAGCATGCAATTAGATAATAAGCTTAAACAGCATATAATTGGCACTACTAGTATGAAAAACATACTATTAATTGTTAAATTCTTACCTGCTTGTAACTTTCATGAAATAAAAGTATCTTGCATGTCTTTTTAAACAAAAAGAACCAGAGGAAACATTTCAATAAGTTTTTAAGACAATAAGGGTCGCTAGCGAAGGAGAGGAACTGGAGTCCAGGTTCTAGAAGGCATAACTTCAACATGAAAAACTACAACACTTATTTTTTGTTCTTTTTGGAAAGCGTTTTATTGAGAAAAGGATGAGAATTATTTAATATATCAAATACCATCATATTTCATATCCAAAGGGAAAGGTCCTCATTTGTCCTTTTTTCTTCAGTACATTTGGTCAGTTCACTGTTTTGTCTCCAGATATTGTTGCCCCACAAACTGTGATCTCACAACTCTGAGCCTTTTTTTCAGTCACTCATTGTTCTTGGGATGTGGTTAATAATGCAAAGGCCTTTTTATAGAAATATGCCAAAGTATCCAAAACTACTCTCGGTTCCGGTAAACGAGGAGGCGGAGGAATCTTAAAGTGATTGATTAACACCTCATAATCTGTCTGATTTATCACCAAACTCGAGGTTTAATTTTTGACAGATTCTTACAACATTCCAAGGCAGTATAATTTGGCAAGTTCCATCATTTTAAGCATCAACTAAACTGACTTAATCCATCAAATTATACACTCTATGGTAGAATATTAAAAGGGTTCAGTTGCATATATTGTATACATTGAATGAGTTGATAGCAGTTACCACAGGCAGCACGATTCCTCAAGTATGTGCCAGTTTAGGTAAAGACTAATGTTGGACAGATAGAGTGTAAATGCAGAAGCAGCATCGTCTCCATCACCTACCTAGATTAGCTCTGAAAATCACAGTCTTATCCAACAGATAACACATTAAATTTGCAACACTTGAACTAAACACAGTGGAGAACTTTCACATTTATTATAAAGGTGGAAAGATTAGGCCATCTTAAAACTAAAATTCTGTTCTGGATCTTTGGCCATTGATTTCAGCAGCGTTGGAGCTTCCTTATAGCTAAAACAGTAACTGATACTGCAGTTGCTATTTGTTTTTCTCACCAGTCTATCATCAGGCCACCGCTGACTCTTCTGTTGAGACTCGAGCCAAGTACTTTGTTGTAGGAGCATGGCAGGCCTAGGGAAGAGCTTCTTTTTCTAGAGGAGGTTTGTGGGGAAGCCCAGGCCCTGTGCGGCAGTTCAAGCTGGCAGGTAGGTTTTTTCTTTGAAAGGAGAGAGGAATCCAAGCTGACAGGGAGTTGTGGGTTCTGATAAGTGAAGCTTTGCATGGCTAGCCGAGTCTCAGAGATCTGAGACTTGTCATGTTGAACACTTATTTCTGTTTTCTTAACAGAAGAGAATGACCCCACCTCTTGCTTTCCTGAAGATAAGGCATTCTGGGTGATTGTACTTCAGATTATCGCTGGCATTTGGAAAATGTGACCCATGTGTTTGACAAGTTGGCTTGAAGAAAAGCTGACTGTAAAGTAGCAAGCACAAGCTTTAGATTAGAAGGTCAGGTGAAATATCTACTATGAAGGGATGTAGTTGATCCCCAGATGGAATCCGGGTATGCCGCTCCTGTAATGGTGTAGCTTTGAAATATATGAAGCTTTTTTAAAAGGAAATATTTGGTGCATTGCTACTAATTAGTAATACAATTTTAATCACATTTACATTATGATTTTTATTCAACAGATGGTGTGCTCTCAAGTACTTCCATTTATTCTCTCAATAAGAATACCTACAAACCTCATCTCTCCTAATTTTAATAATGATACTGCAATTAAAGAATGCATTCACAATTGACCTATTTAACAAAATTTAGCTTACTAGAACAATACTAACATCTAAAACCATTGCAATTACTATCAGCAATCTGAACATTTATATTAATTTGCTATAATTTTCTACCTGTTTGTTGTGTGTATTCATTCCAAGAAGGCAATATTTTTAGTATATTAGTATTATCCATGCATGTGCCAGGATTTTATATTATTATGCTGGTTCAGTTGTTTCACCTTGGAACTGTACTAGCACCCCTGAAGAGGCAACTAAAAATGTTAATTTATGCCAGAGTAGGAATTTGCAGATAATATTTATAAAAACCACAAAAATATTAGGAGGTACCTACTGAAGAAAGGTAAATGAATGCAGCACTGGTTTCCATGTCACTTCCTAAGTATTTGTTGGGTCTCTGAGTGCACCCACTCCCCTCTGCGGGTTTGGCAGCCTGGGCTCAAAGTCAGTGCTGATATGGCGCAGCTGCGTGGCCTTGGATCCAACTGCTGTGAAAGAAGTTGTGTGAGAAAGAGCTCTGAGAAGTCTTGTTGGGGTTTGTTCCCGTTTTGCTTGAGTGCTGTATTTAAGATCAGACCCTTGCTCATTGCTGCTGCCTGACCTTTCTTGCAGCTATGCCTGTGCTTGGCCACATACCCCACTGAGCCAGGCACCAACTTGTGGACTTAACTGCCTGATTTGGCTGTGGGCCTGCCTCAGCATTACAGACTCATCCAGTAGTCTGGACTCTTGCTTCTGATTGCTGCCACTAGACCTGCTTTGTTCTTCTTTTTTAGGTACCGCGGGTCTGTGCCCTTGCTAGTGAAGCTTCTGCCTGCCTTGCTGCCTGGCAAAGGAAGGGGCTAAGCCTTCAGGCTGTGCAAAACCTTTCCCCCACCTTGCAGTCTGAGCTCAGGGTCCTGAGAGCACTCCTAAATCCTTAACAAAGCAGATAACTTTCATAGCAATGTAACTTTGGGAATGACTTAAAAAAGGCCAGCTAGTGCCTTTCCATTCATAGATAAATATACCTAACCCATCCCTTACAGATACCCATGTAGTATTTTCTTCAAAAGCTTTAATGACTGAGATTCTGCAGCCTCTCAGGCAACTTTGTTTGGATTGGAACGATTCTTAAAATTTCACCTGAGAGCTAACCTGAGTGTCTTCTGCTACCATTGAAGCTGATTACTTTTTGTTTCCCTCTCACTGAATATGAAAGAGTATTGATAATTTTATGTTTTACTACAAATCTTACAATATTTTTAGAGATTCTCCTCAGTACTTTTTTCCAAGGCTGGAAAAACATAATTCCTTCCACCTGTCTTCACAGGCCACGTTGCCTAAATCTGTCACCATTCTTCTCCTGAGCACTTCTGTCATTTCTCCGCTTTCTTGAAGTATGGTGCTGGGAACTGGCCGCTGCGTTCCAGCCAAGGCTGACTGAACACAGGGTAGAATGATTTTTATCACTTTGGTCATGTATATGACAGTCCTACCAGTATATGTTAAAAAAGATTTTCCTTTCACAGCAGCAACATCACAATGTTGAGTCTATCAATTTATGGACCATAATAACTCCTCACTGCTCTAGCTGTGCAGTTATTCTTTATATCACATTATGCACTTCACTTCTTCAGGCTGCAGTTCTTTGCATTTGCCTGTTGAATGTCTTCCTGACTTACTAGGTTCATTTTAATACCACTTCTATCTCTGGTGTGAGGCCTTCCAGATCGGTGACATCTGCAAACTGATTTTTTTTTTCCTCTGTCATTCACATTTTAAATTAATGTGTTGAATAGAGTTTGGCCAAAGACAACTTCATGTTCTACTCCAATTGAAATGTATTCCCAAGCTGACACTGATATTCCTAATGTGCATGTTTTCTACCAAGTGAGTGGTCACCCTATTGTAACTTAATCTCCACTGCCTTTGCTGGTTCACTTACAAGACTATCATGAGGGAAAACATCAAGTTTTAGAAAAATGAGTATATCACATCTGCTGCTTCTCTCTTTCCATTTTGCCAGTTATGCTATCCAGGAAGATAAGTAGCCTGAACTGACACTACAGGTTCTTGATGTGTTGGCAAATTCTTTGTCTTCTATGTGCTTAAACACCGATTGCTTAATATGTAGTTCTAGGGTCTTGAAATCGGGCTGTTTCGTAGTTCCCTACATCTTCCTTTTCCTTCCTTTTAGGTACTCTTTCACTTTTGCTACTCTACCAATCTCTCCAAGTTCTCAAAAATGACTGGTTTAGAGATCACATTGACTCCTAAATGTTGCAGGGCACCGATTCCTCACCAGGGAAGCCAGTTTCTCACCAGGCGGTGAGAGATAAGGCAGCAGGGATATTCTGAGGCGGCAGGGGCAAGCTACCGATTCCGAGCTAAGAAATCATTGCCAGACACATTCTTGTGGTAGAGGAAGCTCAGCAGCCATGCTAAGACTAAGATAGCAAGGAAGGAGAGGCGAGGAGCTCTCCCTGCAGAAGCCTGGAATGGTGCTGAATTTCTCAAATACAGCTTGAGTACAGAAAGATTGGCAATCTCTTCCCAAATTATTTCTGCCAGGCTCTGTAGATTTGAATACATGTAATTTATTCTTATAACTTTTTTTTTTTTTTTTGGTGGGTCTCATATTCTGTCTTTGAGGATAATTAATTGTATTTAAGTTTTGGGAATGACTGATGTTATTATGAAGGGGTAGACCATGCTCCCTTTAGGGGAACTGAAGAGAAGATTCCTGGAGAGGGAATTAATCTTTCCTCCCTCCTTTTGTTTTGACGTTTTTCAGAGGAGAAGCCACCTATGTGTGCAGTTGTTGAATGTTCTGATTTCCTACTATTTTTCCACCTCTCCTCTGCAGTACGCAACCAGAGCAGCTTTGCTTCCTGCTTATCCTCTGATAATTCAGCATTCAGTGGACTAAAAATATGGGTATTGAGGAAGCCTGGAACAGAAAGTCTGCTGGCTGACAAAGCATAAATAAGCTTTAGCTTGGTACTTACAGACAGATGTGTATAGCAGCTGGATCCGAAAGAAGATTTGGAGTGCTCAGCACTTGTTTGAAGGCTGCATCCATGTATGGTTTTCATGTCTGGATGAGCAGCATTTTGTGTTGTCAAATACTGCATGGGGGAGAGAGGGAGATATTATGGCAACATTTGGTGCTTAGCTGCGAGAAGGCACTGATGCCAGAAAATATTTCAACATCAAAAATAGCTACATTTCTGTACAGGCTTGAATAGGACCCAAGGAGTCAAACCATCAGATTCTTGTTTTCACTCTGTGACTTGTGGAAGAGCAGAAAAAGGACATCAACACAGGACCAGAGGAGTTTTAAATTTATAAATTAAACTTTCCTTTTATTTGGAGTCAGCTGTACCATGTAGTGTTAGGCATGATTCATTATGAATCTTCGCTGGCTATTCAGCTGTTGGTTATTATAGATTACTTCTTAAAGAGAAGGAGCTTTTGCTCTACAGACTTTGTTTATTGCTAAGGTGTCTAGACCCTCACGAACGCAAGTAGCTAGGCTGATCACATGCAACAACGTAAGCAGGGAAACAGGAAATTTTTATTTCATATCCGAAGACAGGATGATTTTTGATGCAGTTGTGGAGTTTTCGACACGTATGTCAACATTTTAAATTGAAAGATACGTTGTCTTAGAGTGCTGTTATGGCTGGAAGAGCCAAGTTTTCTTAAGTTCTCTTCACCACAGAGGGAAGCGACAGTAGACTCTTTTCCTTCTTTCTCCAGGATGGGAGTAAAACCACCATATCTTTATAACTCCCCAGATGGTCTTAGCAGATTCTAGCGGTTTGTTCATCAGCTAGCCTTGTCCACCACCACAGCGGAGGAATGGGAATGTGACCACAGGCCCAGTTCCCTTTGCAACTTTCTGAAGTATCATTACAGTGGAGACTTGCAGAGTGATTCTCCCTGTCTGTATCCCCATACAGTAAGCTGGAGGTCAGGGGAGTGCGCCATCATTCGCTGATCTCTGTCTGGCGTTAGAGCTGTGGCAGCTGGCTTCCCCTGCAAGGAAGGAGTTTTCTGGATCAGTGTTGCTGTGAAATTATGAGGATTAGAAGAATAAAAGGAAAAGTTTGTTGTTTTTTTGTTTAAAGAGGTCAAGGACAATGATTATAAAAACTCAAGAAATCTTAAATGAAGAGATTTGAGTGATCCCTGAATGAAAACAAAGCTGCCATAGGACTCATAGGAAAAGTCATGCCTACTGTGTTTAATAATGATTCACCCAGTATTTGCCTTTCTTGCTGATAATCATAAAAATACTCCCAATAAAAAGTAGTTTCCAGCTGGGAAAGAGGAATAATACATTCATATGTTTACAGTACATCAGTAAAGAAGCGTATCAACTTAAAACCAAAAAATAATCCAGTTCCGTGATACAAACAATATGCATATAATGAATATGGAGCTCTCTGTGCTCACAGGGACTTTGGATACATTTCTGAATGAGGGCTGGCATTTTCATGGAAATGGCAATTTTTACATCAGTGTCAGACTGGCAAAGGGCTGATGAGATGAGAAACTCTCCTGATGCGTTTGCCCAGACAGATGTTTAAGAAGAAGACATTTCAAAGACATCTGCATCTCCGTGGCATTCAGAGGTTATTCTGGTTCATGGCTGTTCTGCCTGCTGGTTCAAAGGAGGCTGACAAGGCAGATAAGTACAACATTTGGTCTACCTACTCTTCTATTTTTCCTCACCTCGTAGTTTATTTTAAACATTTCTCTGAGCTTGAGAAGACCCAGGAGAAGGGATTTTAAATGTTGCAGTCCTCATTCTATCAGGTTGAGTGACCCAGTGTGTATTCCTGCAAATGTCTTTGATATGTCATCCTTTAAAAACCTGTATATAAATATCTTTCATGTCTGTACCTTAACATAGGTGCTGCTTCTTCCACTTTGCAAATTTATGCAAAAACATAAACCAGCTTTCTTCCTTTCTCTATTCCTGTAAGCAGAAGAGTTTTATAAAACATACAATACTAAAACCCCTGCTATTAAGTTGTTACTTATAGATGAGATGCAATATTTGTCATTTTCATAATTTCATTAACAATATTTTCATCCTCTTCCCTAGTATAGATCTATGGAACATCAAAACTGCTAATAAGTGAGTCATCATTTGTTTTGTATAAATTATCCCTGGCATTACAAATTTCACTCTGTGGCAGTGTTAACTATCAGTCCCAGTTTTGTTCATGATTTGAAGTGGGTGGCTCTGCATGGGAACTCCAACACATGTCCATGGAGCTCAGTAAAATGGTAAAAAAGTCCATGGTAAAAGCTCTTCAGACATAGTGATTTTATTTAGCCTAAAATCCAGACCATTATTAAACTTGATTAAGATTCAGCAGGCCATTACTGCTGTTCAGTCCTACTGATTTCAGTGCATTTGTGTAATGATTTGTCCCATTTGAGATCTCCATATGTTAACCTAGAAACCATGTTTACAGATTGTGATCCTTTGTGCTCTACAGGCCTGAGTAATCAGATTCCAATACGCCAACTTTAAAGAGACTTGCTGTTTAAAACTGAACAAATTTGAGGCAAGAATTCGGGACCAGATTTCTTGTTAATATTTTTCCATTGACTTGTTGAACAGTTGTTATAGACAAGACATTGCTATGGTGGTCACAAGGTGAATAGACCTCAAGAAGAATTGTGCAGCCTGAAGAGGTTGTCTGTTAAAAACAGATATTTTCCCATTTGTTTCCCATACATTCTGATGTAGAAGTGCTGTTTGGGGACATCTCTTATAGCTGTAGGGTCCTTGGAGTTATAGTTTGTGATGGACACATAAGCAAAGGTTCCCAAAGAATGGATCACAATGAGCATCCAACACCCTGAATGTTTAGTGACATCTTCTGAGTTCACAAAATCAGACGTTCATATTGAGACAAGAGAGGCTTCCCTCCACTGCCCTTCTGGTTCCAAACAGAAGTAGGACATCCAGAGTTTTTTAAACCTTGATAGGACTGGTGTCACACTACAGATAAGTTTATATTAATAACTACAATAGGGCCAGGGTCCTAGTCCTTTAGGCTGTATACTATTCATTTTGTATTGCTGCAAAAAAAAAAAAGAGTCCCAAACCCCCCAAACTCCAAAATTTCTGTTAATGTTTGAGAAAACATGCACAAAAAAATACTATTTAGCACTGATAATTTGAAAACAGAGTTTTTTGTTAAGGGTCCATGGGCAACGGAAACCTTGGATAGGTGGTAATGAGATTTTTAATTAATTTTGAAAGCACATAAGGCACATTTCTGTGTTTTTATGATTCAAAGTATAGCCCTTTGGGGCTGCTGCCTTGTACGTGGCCCTTGCAGTTGCTTTCCCTGCAGATACAGAAGCTGAGAAATACCAGCTTCCTTTGCTACAATTCAGTCTTTCTCATTAGAATATGAGACCTTTTCAGGCCGTTACGCTGAAGAAATTCAGGGACCTTTACCCATGAGTAGCTTTAGAATGATGTCCAGTTTTTCAGAAATTAGTTTCTCATCAAATCTATTAATTATTAATTATTATATTTTACAACAGCTGTAGTTTTCCGAGTTAGCTTTAAAATTATCCTTACATTGTCTTTCTACAGTTTTGTTCAGCTGATTAACTCTAACGGGTTTATCACTATGCCGTCCATTTAAATTAACAATCTGCAAAGAAAGCAGATAAAATGCTTCACATGTCCCATCACTGGGGTAGTGATAGTTACTCAATTAGGCACAGCTACTTCAGTTGCAAATCTGTTCTTTAATGATCAACACAAGACATTAATTTAAAATATTATTAACTAACAAATCTATTTAAAGAGATATATTTTAGCAGGTAGAAACAACATTAATGGTGAGAAAAATATGCTGTTTTACTTACTAAGCATCTGCACTGCAATTGCTATCATATCTATGAAGCAGTACAGTGTTGCAGACTTTCTAATCATGACCTCTAGTTGCAAGAGTACAGCCTGATCGATTGTCCATTGACTTTCACAGGCGATGAACTAGGAACATTCCTGAACACTTTTTCCTGTCTCATGGATGGGGGCGTGGGGAGCTGAGGGTGGGGACAGTCCCTATCTTGCTATAAAGTTTATCTAGCATTTGATATGTTTTGGGAACTCCTGTGAAATAATGGTAATAATTAATCATTAACAGTTATTTAAGCAGCTGCTGTGTTAGCAATCTGATAACAAAATTGGTCATAGGGAACATAGCTCAGAACAGGGAGACATTGAAAAGACAGTTTGATGACATATAGCAAGTCTTGTTCTTAAGCATTAACATTTTTACACACTGGAGAAAAATAAAGTGGAATATACTGAAAAAACTCTGACAGTCTTTCTGACTCAGGAGCACTACTATAGAGCTGCATATATACCTTAATACACTTCCAGTATATTCAGTGCTGCAGTAGCAAAATGGCGGCTCTGACTTGGAGAAATACTAGCATGTTCTGTCTCTAAAATGTGAAAAGCATGACTCATTAATAATTTTAACATTTAAAAAATGGAACTACACTCCATTTTTACCACTCTGTCGATGCTGCAAACATAGGAAATCAAATGTGTTGGCACTTCCTACATACGTGCTACTAGGATTCTGAAGCTAAGTGCTTCTATGAAGATTGATTAAACATCATACTAATTCTGCACAATCAGCATGTTACACAGTTTTTGTAGGTGGGTAAGCCAAAGCATGGAGAATCTGCTTTGCCCGAGATGATTACACAACTAAGTTGATACCCTTGAAAAGACCGGAAAAAGAGTAAAGTAAGGAAAAGTATGTGGAAGCGTGCAATTAAAAAAAAAAAAAAAAAAATGTTTTGCCTCAGCAACTGATAACTGGAAAAATATTTTGTGGTTTATTGAAACTAAAACATATAATGAAATTTTGTGATGAAATTAAAGGAAAAAAAAGTTAAAAATCCCTTGAAAAGACAGATATCATTAGATCGAATTTGCTTTTGAACTTATCTCCATGTTGTATCCTTGCAGATATATTTTCAAAGTATGTTCTTTTCATCAAACATCCCATAATACTTTAACTATAAAATGATTGGTAGTATTACTATTCACAATTAAAACAAAACTGTACTTGTCAAAATAAATGAACAAAGTACACTCTGTGATGCAGTATCCTTGACTTTTTTAATCCTGTTTGTTTATTTACACACTAATTGCAAAAATTGATAAGCCATATAAGGTCACCTATGTCCATGCAAATGAATTTTTACTGTATGTTCTGATACTGTAAATATTTATTTAGCTGTCCAAGTTATTGGAACTAATCACTATAATTTTTTTGTAAAGGGCAGGTTTCTCTGTAAGAGCTTCCTGAAGGGGAAAAGACAGTAAGAGAAGAGTTATTTGTAGAATGGTTCTTTTTAATGTTAATATGCAATATTATGGATATTTTGTGTAGTTATATAATTGTATAATAATATGATTGCATACTATCATCCACATATATCATGGTATAATATACCATGACATAACCAGTCTTATTTGCTATGTTCAAACAGTGAATTGACAATTCCAAACCAAGTTGCAGTCACCTTGAAGTTTTTTGGGAAATACATATGAAAATATATTTCAGCATATTTCTACATTTTCCACTGGCTCACTTATTAGGTGCTAGACAACCATTTTCACAATGGACCAAGGTAGATAAAATCTCAAACAGTGAGGAATGTAACATTTTTATCACAAAGTTGCTTCAAGTGCCATATATATTTGATGAACAAACACTGATAATGTCAGATATTATTATTTTTAATAATAAATAATGGCTTACAAAAGTCATTAAGCTTTTGTCATGCTTTTTGTCCACATTTGTATCTTGGCAGGTTGGAGTTCTACAGGAGATTTAGAAATATCAAGGCTTCTTTAACCTGTCTGATAATTATCCTTAACATTTCTGTTACAAACATACAAGGAAAGTCATAATATGTGTTTTATATTAAAATGTGTCTATAAATGTCAAATGCTTATTCTCTCTGAAATATTTTGGCTTCATTATGTGTAACAATGCAGAATTAAATGGGCTTGGACTTATATTCGTCTGTATACTTCTAAATGAATCCTTGAAGGAACTACAGTTTTCCTGTTAAAAAGAGGTGTCACATCTTCTTTCATTTAGGAGAGAGTTTCAATCTATTTCACTCTCTGTTTATTAAATATCATGTGAAGCTACAAAAATGATTCAGACAGTAGGATTGTTTAGTAATTATGCTGAATAAAAAAAGGAGGAAAGCATGATAATAGAAATGTAGTTGCTCTGTTCTTCTATCGGAAAATTCAGGATTCTGAATCTACATCTTTGTAATAGAATGCAGGCATTAACAATTGTACGCTTCTGCAAAAAAGAGCTGCAGATATTAACCAGACTGAGAGTACAGCACATAAGAATTTACATATACTGCTTCAAAATCAGTTCTACATGCAACTATTTTAAAGATTAAGTTTATTTTAAGTTAATGTTAAGATTAAGTTTATAAAAGGGCCTTCACTGCATCTGCATTAAAATATTACATCTGCATGTACATATGGGGAATATCTGCATTCATACACACTAGTGTGCTCTCATTCTGTAAAGTAATGGCTGCAAATTTCTAAGTGTTAAGATATTCCCTCTAGTGTTAAACAGACAAAGTGCGTGTGAACTCAGATTTGCTCAACGGTAGACACATAAACAATTAGGCAAACACTAGCATCTGTGAATATGTTCCTTAACCTCTAAATATTGTGGAATTATTTATCGTTAGTTTTTGGTCTCAATTTGTTGCTGATAATGGCAATTCCTTTCTTCCCCTTGGCCACTAAAATGTATTTGGAGGACCAAACATACAACATGTTTTCTGTTGTTACAACTTTAAAATGTCAGGTGTAACGTTGACATTTTAAGTTCCATATTCAGTGTACTTAATTCATATTGTTGACACACATTGGATTCAAGTGCCTGTCTTTAACAAAAATAACTTCATTTTTTTAAAAAAGAAAAAGATTTTCTGTGGTTTTTGAACCACAAGCAGACAAGATCCTCCACTCATTTTCAGAGGTAATTGGCTGTATGTTAACTAGTCCCAAAAAGGCATGGAATCTATACTACCAGAAGTGATGTCATGCCTCTTGATCCTGCAACCCAATATAAAGCAACACAACTCTATCATATTTACATCAGTATAAGCTTGACACATAAACAAGAATGCAGTCCCCTTCTTCCCTTTCTCCTCTGAAAGGACCAGGGGGCTGGGGAACTTAATGGAGAGAAGCTTTCTGCTAAAATCTGCTGGAGAGAAGGGGAAATAAATAAGTAAATAGGCATCAGTAACATGTTGAGACATTGTTCTTTTGCAGGAGGAGTGAAGTCACCAGCTTACATGTTTCTTCTGCTCATTTTGTTGCCTTTCCTGGGAAAGATTTTAATTTTTTAACTTGAGGTACCAGAGGATGATAGTTGCGGGGATGAGACTGTAGACATTTCTTTTGCCATCTCAGTAATATTGTGATTTGTTATCTTTGGTTTATTCCCTGTTGAAGGCACCTCTCGAGCTGGAGGTCTGACATTTGTGTTGATTCTGGTCCAGTGTTGACCTTTGGGCGCTTCATGCTCTACTTGACCAGAGATGAGTTTTGCTGGCTACCCTTACTGCTCATTGTTTCCTTGCAGAGATAGCAAGTTCCTTGAGAATGGTCTTAGGCTCATATGTTGACCTTTTCCTCCCTCAAGTCCAGATGCAGCAGCCACAGTCCCCTTTCTGAAGCTTCCGAAGTTAAATTCTGGGAAAGTCTTAGTGTGCATAGACTTCAAATCCTCGTCTCCACTATTTCATTATTTAGCAATGTCTTAGGTCTGACATGAAGACTTTTGTTCCTCATTTGTGAAGATCAGAGCTGTTCAGACTAATTTCTAACATGTGATTCATTCCATGAATTCTGTTTGCAAATTGCTGAGTGCAAGTTGCTTGTTTATGGATATGCTTTGTTACATGGACAATTTTATATGAATAGTCTTTGAGAGTGAATTGTTGAACTGTTTGCTTCAGCTGTTCACTCTGTGCTGTTCATTCCTCATGCTGAGTGAGTGGCCACCTCAGCTGCTTAGGACTGAGTTTGGTCCCTGACTGAATGACTGAAACTTTCAAAATGCAATCAGAAATGAATAATATATGATAAAAGCTCATATTCACACATGGATAGCCTGGTTTGCATGCAAATATTGGAATTCAGATTGTTCTTGGTGTTTTAGAATATCTCTAGGAATGGCCTGAGAACAGGAACTCCATGGTGCATTCTTTTAAGCATTCATACCACATCACTGTTAAGTGTAAGTGCACTCTCTCTCCACCAGACCTTTCATCGTCCTGCAAGTATTAATGGGCTCTTCTTTGTTGCCATTGGGGATCCATATCCTCCATCTCTCAACCCAGTTAATAAAATTGCCTTCAGTTTTGTTTCATAGTAGGAGATGGTAGTATTGCTCCATCGCTCCTTGAATACATGGGGGTGATGGCAACACCAGAGATCGGGTGGCATCATGACTCTTTTGACTGGTAAGCTCAAAGTGGTATGTTGCGTTGTCTTCTAGCAAAGAGCTCTTTTACACAACCTCAGGGGAGAAATCTGGTTGATAATATGGCAGTAATGAATTGAATTTGCCTACACCTTAAAATAGATAAATGCATATATACAAATATGTATTCATATATATACATACATATATAAACAGATACATATACACATACATTCATTTGTGTGTGTGTGTGTATCTCATGGTGGAGAAGACTAAGAGGCAGCTATTGCCCAGCATTCACAAGTAATTTGGAATTCTTTAGCTTCTGTGTAAACATCTAACAGCACTCTCATGAGTACAGTGTTTCTTCCCTGTGTGTCCATCCCTTATGGTCATTGTAATGGGCTTCTGGGGTTATGAAGCTAGCAAGGCATGTCAGGGAAGGTATGCAGTGCCTCCCCCAAAGTTGCTGCAGTATGAAGATGTTCCTTAGGATGATACAGTTCCTGGTGTCTTCATTATAGACTGGTATTTTAGAGGCCTGAGCTGACCTTCAAGAAGCTGTCCTAAAAATGCTTCATGCACTGCAAGTTTGGAATTGTTTTGTCTTGGAATGAATTCTCCTGGCTTATCGCTGTCTTAACTCTGCAGGGGAAGCTTGTAGCAAGTTAAAGAATTTCTCAGCCAGATTGGACCTGAACACATGCTTCTGTATGTGTTCAGGTTAGGACAGAAATCCAGCGTGAGAAAATGAGAGAAAAATGCATAGTGAGAATGCCATTCTCACTGCCTCTCAGAGAAGGAGCAACTGGTAAGTGACATCGAAGAGAAAAGAGAATCGGAGGTTTCAAAATTCTGGCTCAGTAGTTTAGCCGTTGCCTTCAGAAGCTGGGTATAATAATGTCTATAGAAGCTGCTTCATCTTTTATAAAGGAGACTTCACCCTCTCAGTTGAAGGCAGTAACTATTCCCTGCATGTTCCACATTTTTTGACATTGAGATATTTTAAGTTGAAAAAGGTAACCGAGTCTACCCAGAACATCTGCATGCCACATGGGATTCCTGTGGCCTTACCATCTCTCTTTACGAAGAAATCTACATGATGCTTTACATTATACATATTTGTGTATGCATAGTGCCAAATAACACCTTTAATTATATCAGCATACAGAGGGATACAACAGCTATCAAACATCAAAAGTTTTTACCATCATGTGCATTCCTATCACAGCTATCTGTTGACTTCTAGGACTGTACAATATATCTATATTCCATATGCAAATTCCACTATGAGTGATTTGCCTGTTTTGTAAGCTAGACTGCACCTGTAACATGTGGGATTGAGTTAAAAATGACAAGCAGACAAGCACAAGGCACATTATCTTGACAAACTCAGCCTCCGAAAATTAGCCTGTGCCTGAATTATTAAAATAACAAGGAATATTTCACTCAGCTGTGGAGAAATGCTCCTAATTGTTCACTTTAGCCAACTTCTTTCAGACTTCACGATCGGTCAATTTACGGTAGCGGCTTGCAAATTCCTGAACTCCCATTAGAGAAAAGTGCAACAGCAGTCCAACACACCCTCATTTATTTTAATAACCTGCCAAGCAGACATGAAAATGTTAAAGTTGGAAGGCTATAACATGACAGGAACCTGACTTGTCACAGCCACATTATAATCTAGTTAAACTACTTTCTTTCTGCCTTTCATGTCTTTTCAGGTAAGTGGAAAACTAATTGTCAAATTACTAATTTTGTTGGCATTAATATCAATACTAAGGCTAGAGAAGCATGAACAGATAGGCCTGTGGTTTTTCTTCATATTGTGCTTGGATGCTGGAAAGCATTCTGAAAATACAGAAGGATAAAATCAGAGCCCAGTCTTTCTATCAACACTGACCTATTTATTTTAAGAGGCATTGAAGCTCTATAAAAAGGCTAGTTAAAGTCTCTGGGTTCTTTTATTATTATTTAATGCCTGGAAATCTTGTTTACTTCAATCTTGTTTCCTTTGTGCATAATAGTGTACCTGATGTAACAGGGCCAGTATTCACATCTAAAGTATTAATGGCAGAGTCTGATCTTGTAGGAGAATACAAGAAACTGCACTACCAAGAAAAAAAATTTCAACAATGTCAGGGTCACACACTCTTTCAAAATCAACTGTAAGTAGGTCATGCTTCAACTGCAGGCAGGGTTGAGGACATTGCTGCAAAAAGTGCTTGGGTTGGTTGACGAGCATGTTGAGAGAGCCGGGGACAGCTCAGGTGACTGGAAGGAGGACCTAGTTGTGATGAACATGAAGATATGAATCCAGCTACAGTCATGCTGCTAGACCCTTATACCTACAGGGGGTTACTTGCCCTACATGACATGAAGGTTCTCGGGTGCTTTCTCAAGGCAGGACTGCATCTATTACTTATGTCTTCAATCCATTTTTCTGTTTGTTTGTTTGTTGGTTGGTTTTTTTGGGGGGAGTTGTTTGCTTGCTTGCTTGCTTGTTTGTTTTTCTTGCCCATTTGATGATAACCTTTCTGGGGCATGGGGCTTGGCTTCATAAGTGTTTGCACAGATTTTACTGGCCATCATGGCATAGATAGCTTCCTATGAATGATAAGCCTTCCACAAAGAAGAGTAAGATGCCTTAATAACAAAAGAAGCACAGCCTTTCCCAGCAATACATGGAAGCTCTTCCTACCAAGTACTTAGCTTTGCCTCTATTTCGTCTGGAACAGGCCTCTTATAATGGGTCTAGGGTACAATGGCACGTCTTATTAGCTGTGGTTTTGCAGGGAGCTGAGTGTTCAGATTGTAGAAACATGTTACTATTTCTTGTACAATTTGGGACAGAAGTTATCTTCCATTGTCTTTTACCTGCTCTTTTTTCCTCTGCTGAAAAGAAACATGCAGAAGCCCATTCCCGCAGCCTCTTAGCACATCCGTTCTGTCCCAGCTGGAACCAGAAAATGTAGCATCGGAAGACAAAACTCTTGATGTTACTGACAGGATTAATAAGAGTGTGATTGCACCCGAGTGAGTCCTGATGGCTTTGTAAATATTTCCGTGTGGGGAGTATGAACATAGGCAAACCCATAACAGCACTGAGCAGTGGTAGTTCTGTACGGGACTGAAAAATGAAACTCTAAACGATTCCCTGTGCCTCTGTGCGTCTTCATCCCCTCCTCTCTTCTCACCACTTTCACCATACTTCATACAAAATGGGTTGGCTAGGTTTGGGCTATGACACAAACATTTGCAAAGTGACATTATTGCAATGAGCAGGAAGAGAAGAAGAGAGGGGAAGAAAGTAGGTCTGCTGGAGCACAAGCAGGGAAGGGTGAGCTAAGTGGTACAGTTAGCTTTTCAGTTCCCAGAAAATAATAAGGATCATGTGCAAACTTAGGATGGTAAAAGAGGCAGCTAAGGGTATAAGAGCAGTCAAGCAGCACTGAGACTGGGTCTTACAAATAACTGATTTTCTGGTGTTGCTGGCAGAGCAGGGGAAGTTTCTGTAGTCCCCTGAGAACTGGGTCACCTGGGAGCAGCTGTTACAGGGCTTCACTCAAGAGTAAAATGGTAGCTACTTTATGAGATGCTAAACTGGCTTTTGGGAAAGCTCACTGATTCCCAAAAAGACTGATGGTTTGGGTTGGACGGGATTTTTGCTAAGTCGTTTTCCTGCCTAATTAAAGCTTTTTGAATAATCAGAAATTAATAGAAATACAATGATTTTGTGTCAGTGACGCTGCCTTCGTGTTCACACTTGTGTTTGTGTGACACATACTCTCCTGTACTTGGTTCTTCCTGTCAGCAATCTACAAAGTATTTATAAATGTGCTTTTTACTTTTTCCATTGTCTGTTTTAAAAATGTCTCCATTTTGGGAGACGAGACGACAGCCGTGAATGTTTAACTTGCCATTAGCATCTATATTTTATGTTTGAGACATTTAAAAGCTTCTGTTTTAAATGAAGATAAACACATCCCCAAACAGCTGTGCAATGCATGACACAGAACAATTGAGTAAGCATCAAAGTGCTTAATAGATAAAACAGTGCTGGATGTGGTAAAATAAACAGGACTTAATCCCTTTATAACTTGAGTAAATAAATACAGCTTTAATTCAGATACAGTTTTGCCTTTAGGTTGCTCTGTTCTGTTAACACCTATCTGTCAGCAGTAATACCATGTAAATGAGCCACTCTGAGCCTTTCCCCTTGCATCTTGTTTAATCCTCTTCCATTCTTCTAATCATCCTACACACAGAGGCCAATATCTATTTTCATCTGGCAAGATAGGATCTCCTAAGGAATTAAAGACGGTTTCCACTTAGCTCCACAGTAGGCAAAGGCTGGGCTGTGATCTAGGGCTTTAGGGACTTCTCATAATGCACTGGTGCTCGCTAGATCGAAGAATTGAGTTCTGGCTACTGGATTTTTAATCCTCCTGTGGCTGATGGTGGGAGCTCCAGTGATTTAAGATCTTTGATTACTCAGAGCTTGGCCCTTTGATTGAGTGAACTTCTGAAGACAGTGTGTGACTGATTTCAAGTTAGTGGTTTTAAGTAACTATTGGAAAAAATAGATAGGAAAAGCCCTGTGATTAAGATGCACTGTCTCTCTTTTTAATTGACTTTCTGAAGCTATCTGATGCTTTACTCTCTATACACAAAAGAAATACTGTATAGACCAGTATTTGTTCTAATGAAGAACTCAAGTGTCACAATATTTGTCTGTAGTTGTTTGCAGTGACATGTCTGTTAAAACTGTAGACACTAAAGGATAAATTTTAAAAACATACTTCTCACAGGGCATGTATTAGAAGTAGCCGCAAATATAGCCTTAATGCACAGGGCTAAGCTAAGCAGTTGATATCATTTCAGTTTGCAATACATTTTCAGATACTATGTATTTGCCAGCAGAAGAACTGTACATGCATAAAGGGGTCATGGCAAGCTGTTTATGTTGGCAATTTGAAGTATTAGCAGTTTGTGAAACTGAACACAGGTGTTTTGATGCATCGAACCATATTCTTGCAGAAATGTTTAACAGCAGTCATTCCGAAGCAGGTGGAACTTCTCTGCCAAGAAATGTTCCAATAACATTTGCCTTTTTTGGAAATAAAACAGCTTTTTCGTAAAAAAAAAAAAAAAAAAATAATAGCGCAGTTACCTTGTTTCAATGTGGTCCTCAAGAAAAAAGAGTGCAGTCGTGGGCTATTTATATCTTAGATGCCTGTTAAAAGCAATGATACCTTTCTTGTATAAAAGGTGAGATAAAATACAGTTACAGTTTCAGTGGGATCATTGCAGGAAACTGTTCAGTTGTGTCTCTTGTTTGAAGGTCCAGCATCTCTACCTCGGGAAATAAAAGGGAAAGTAAGGATAAGAAAATTGGTTTAGAAAAAAGAGTGAATATGTGGGAGCCAATTCAGCTTGTCCATTCTTCTTATGGGTAAGCTGCAGAATTATTACGAGGCATTAGTGAGCTATGGAGAGGTCCCGGACTTATTTTCATGTACGCAGTAAGATTTTAAATAGGAAGGGAGTGAAAGAGACTGTGTCTCTGATTATTTATATCAACATCATTTAGCATTTAGGTTCACATTTAAGCAAGCCTGAACTCTGGTCGCTTTCTTGGAGAAGAAAGGGGAAGAGCTGGGAAGGATATTACCTTCCCAGTGGAGGGCTTGTCCATGAGAGAACAGAGTGCACATGTACAGTATTCTCCAGAATACTGTACATCACTTTTTTCCCCAGAAATAGAACCCCATGGATGCACGGAGAAGCTATGCAAGAGCAGGTCCTCTGAGTCTATAGTAAAAAATCTCTTAAGATAAAGCTTGCCCTTATCAAAGCTTTTTTTTTTTGACATTAAGATTATGAACTATCACTTTGGAGCGACGTTGCATATTCCTTTAATGATAAAGCTATCATTAAAGGGCTTCTGAAGTAGGACATTGGGTGGGAACTGAACTCCTTTGCTAGCTGGGAGCCGAGTTTTCCTTCTCCTGTCTCACTTGCCACTTAATTTTCAGGTTCACAAAACACTGCAGAAGGATGCCACTTTTGCTCAGTGAGTCAGGCATAGGGTATTAACCATGTTTCAGGACAGCCACAGCAGTTATAGATATCATTCCTATTCACTGGGTATGTAATTTCATTCTATCTCTTAGACCCCTCTGCAAAGACAATAGCATCAGGGTCTTTGCCTTAAAGCAATACAGACATTTCAGGTACGCACCGTGAACAGCTGGTTGCTTGAAAAAGTATAAATGACACTGCATCTCTTTACTGACATTGTAGATAAAGGGGTTTTTGTGTACAGTTATGTAGGATATTTTGTATGTTTTGTATATGTTTCTATTTATAAACCACATGTGTGCACATCCCCTCACTCCCATATATGTGTTTATATGAATGTGGTAGCTTCGGGTGCTATGACAATGATTATCATTTCTCCTTTAGTGAAATAAAGTCTTGCTTGTCTTCTCAGGTGAGAGTTTCTGGTGTATTCCCTTCACCCAGCTGTCTGTTCAGAACTCAATGTCAGGTTTTCCTCCACGTTTCACTCCCTTGTTGCTTTTACTTTGTGCAGTCTCAGCTTACTGTTTTGGGTGCCTGTCTCACGGTAGTTTCATGTCTTTCCCACAATTCTCTTTCACAAGCTAGTGTTTGCAGTCCTCCCAGATTTCAGCTTTTGCATGGGAGCTGCACCGACTGGAGAATGGTAGTGTTTGATGCTGATACCCTTTTGTTCTATGTGAACATCCTCTGTAATCTTCTTGAGCAGGCTTTAGGGAATACACAACTTTGCTTTTGCATTTGAAACTGGGCTGTGTGAATATGCTAATAAACTGTACATATGAGTTTGGGAATCTCATTCGTATAGCGTAGACCGTTCTGCTGCATTTCCGATGGGCACATACTTGGTCATTTGGGCATGCTTTTATGTGTGCACATGGTGTGGCAAATCTGCATAACCAAATATTGAACAGTATAACGCTCCCTGTATAATCATTCATTAATTTTATTAAAGGTGGGCTGGGACTGGAATGAGGATTAATTAGAAAAAGTAAAAAGCATAATTAGTAACATACTTTTCCTCTCACAGCTTTCTTTTTCTCTGGATTCTTTTTCCTGGTGCCCTAATTATTTCCCATCTTTTAAAATTCACTTTAATTTCAATTTAACTCTCCCTGGGCATGCAAACTTGACAAGTGTTTTTTTTTTTACCAAAGATTGACTGACAGCAGTTTCGAAACTGTCACAGTGCTAATTAAAACCTTGAATATGTGTCTTTATGAAGCCTGAAACACTCTGCACCGCTGCAAAATCCTGGATCTTGTGTTTTGAATGAGGTTTTTTAACAGCTAATATGGAATCATTATAACTTGCCTTTCCTCAGGCTTGATATCCAGCTCTCTCCTTCACACTTTATTTATCACTGAATTTAGAGCTTGTGTTGACAACATGAGAAAGAGAAGCCCTCCCAAGCAATGGTACCCGCTCTATCTAGCCAATGTCATTTTATACTTTGCCTTTTGTGCTTGGCAAGCTGGGCAGAGTTGGCCCTTACCAAAGTGCAGCACAGTTTGACCCACAGTCCTGTGGATACCTGGGGAATTCATGTTAGGGATACAGTGGTCATATTTTACCATCTCTGGACTGACTGACACTACTGGAACTGTGTTGTCAGGAATCTTCTACCTTATGCTTAGAAAAAGAATATTGATAGCGTAAGACATTGATTGCTGTATGCACTGCACTTGGGTCCTGCTTTCTAGCTTGCAAACTTGCTGGAGGCCAGAGTATTCCCAGAACCTTAAGAAAGGCACAGCTGGAGGCTAAGGCACGTATCTGCCTCTAAGCCACAATTGTAAAGGCAAGGTAGAAGAACAGTCCTTGCAGTCAGTTGGAATATGGTTGTCTTCCCCTCTCTAACCCTGTATTAGTAGTTTTCCAGTAAAGCAGAGAAAATTATGTGGAGGCAGGGTGAGGATTCTGCATCCCTTCCTTCGCAGCAACCAGCAGAAATGATTAACTGTGCAAAGCTGTGTGAGAAGATATCCTGCTACCAGTCCTGGTCTGAACGTCCAGAGCAGGGCTTGCTGCTTCTCATGGTCACAATAGCACTGTGGTACCTCTTTGTAAGTACAGTTCATTTCATACAATAATATTTAATGTGACAATATTGATTACATGAATAAACTAAATGAAACTGGCCTGACTACTTCATGTTTCAAGGATCTGCTTAAATATGTTGCACAGAGGCGTTAGACTAAGTAACCTGTATTATCAAGTTTTGGGTTTCTATTGGGGGCGTGGGTTGGTTTTTTTTTTTTAATTGCCTATCTGACTATAGACAGGTGATATATTTGGATTTTCTGCAGTCTTACACTTAAAAATCAACTCATTTTCTCTTCCTGGTTCTTGTTGACATAAGCATTCTGAAAGATTGTTGTATTTAAAGAAATTTTTTACTTTTTAATACAGAGTGATCAAAAATAGAAAATATTGCCCTTATTTAGTGTAAGTATTCTTGTACTAAATTGTGTGACAATTGAAAGTTTAACATCGTCTTTGTATTGGGTTTGTGCGGCAAGGTTTTGGTAGCGGGGCGGGCCTACAGAGGTGGCTTCTGTGAGAAGCTGCTAGAAGCTTCCCCCATGTCCGATAGAGCCAATGCCAGCCGGCTCCAAGACGGACCCGCCGCTGGCCAAGGCTGAGCCCATCAGTGACGGTGGTAGCGCCTCTGTGATAACATATTTAAGAAGGGGAAAAAAAGAACCCCGCACAGCAGCAATTGCAGCTGGAGAGAGGAGTGAGAATATGTGAGAGGAACAACTCTGCAGACACCAAGGTCAGTGAAGAAGGAGGGGGAGGAGGCGCCAGAGCAGAGATTCCCCTGCAGCCCGTGGTGAAGACCATGGTGAGGCAGGCTGTCCCCCCTGAGGCCCATGGAGGTTAACAGTGGAGCAGATATCCACCTGCAGCCTGTGGAGGACCCCATGCCAGAGCAGGTGGATGTGCCCGAAGGAGGCTGTGACCCTGTGGAGAGCCCGCGCTGGAGCAGACTCTTGGCAGGACCTGTGGCCCTGTGGAGAGAGGAGCCCACGCTGGAGCAGGTTTGCTGGCAGGACTTGTGACCCCGCAGGGGACCCACGCTGCAGCAGTCTGTTCCTGAAGGACTGCACCCTGTGGAAAGGACCCACCCTGGAGCAGTTTGTGAAAAACTGCAGCCCGTGGGAAGGACCCACGTTGGAGAAATTCATGGAGGACTGTCTCCCGTGGGAGGGACCCCACACTGGAGCAGGGGAAGAGTGTGAGGAGTCCTCCCCTTGAGGAGGAAGGAGCAGCAGAGACAACGTGATGAACTGACCACAACCCCCATTCCCCATCCCCCTGTGCCACTCAGTTGGGGGAGGAGGTAGAGAATTTGGGAGTGAAGTTGAGCCTGGGAAGAAGGGAGGTCTGGGGGAAGGTGTTTTAAGATTTAGTTTTTATTTCTCATTACCCTACTCTGATTTGATTAGCAATAAATTAAACTAATTTTGCCCAAGTTGAGTCTGTTTTGCCTGTGATGGTAATTGCTGAATGATCTCCCTGTCCTTATCTCGACCCGCGAGCCTTTCGTTATATTTTCTCTTCTGTGTCCAGCTGAGGAGGGGAGTGATAGAGCGGCTTTGGTGGGCACCTGGCATCCTGCCAGGGTCAACCCACCACAGCCTTTTTTGAGTTAAGTTGATATTGCTACAGGTGATAATTCTTGCAGAAACAAAATCAAAATTTAAACAGTTTGGCTAAAAGTTCTTTCCTCTCTCAGACACTCAACTTCTGGTTCCTTAGCTTTAGCAGTCTTGTAATTGTTAGTTCTCCCAGCCACCATGCTGCTTAGGCCCTGATTTCCCTATTCTAAGCATACAGCAAGATCATCGGGATCACCTGCTGGAGAAGGTGCTGGCTCTTCAGTGCCTGAAACCTTCTGAACGTGATGCGCTATCTGTCAGACTCAGCCACCTCATCTGTGGGCCTGAATATCCAGTGTAAATCTTTTAGTGTGAGTACTTTTGCTCTCTGTCTGAATGGCTATGTTTTCATCCTCATCATCTTCCTCCACTGAATCAAGGTCAGCAAGACCATCCAGAGGGAAGGACAGAAAAACAGCATAGTGACAAGAATTAGCAGAGCTCAGTATGAATTGATTGGTGAAGGATGATTTCAAAAGATCTCAGCTGCTGTAAAAACAGCCACCGAAAAACCCAACATCTCCTCCAGTTGATGATAAGGATGATATGACTCTTGCCTCTCCATCCCCCACCCCATGCACATTCTTCCTTTGTATTTAAACGGTATGTATTTCTTAAGTCCCTGACTGCATCACTGCTCTGTCACAGTAATTTTCATGGGAAAAATTGCTATCCATCAATTTGTGAGCTGTTGGACTTTTTAGGAATACATCATAAGCATATCAGGGTATAGAGAAGAGAGGTGAAAATGCATTTAGCTATGGAGGGCAAAAAGCAGATGTCAATGATACATTTTTCCCTTCCCTGTGCAAAAACCTTCCTGGTGAAATTATTATAAGGAGCTAACACAGTTATCCTTAAGTAACTGCTTTTACCACATATATTCAGTCTTGGATAGAGTGGCTATTGCTTATACTTCTGATTTTAATATGAACATTTGCACAAGAAATTGTGTCTGGTGATAGTAACTGCCTGCTGTGGCAGTGATTGTGCCTAATTGCAGGCAGGAGATACCCATAGGTCCATCCTCAGTCAAAAGCTGCTCATTTGGGTCCCCTCTGCTCATAGAAGTGGAGGGGATTATCAGATTTTGACTCCTTTTTACCTCAAAGGAAACTTTATCAGTCCCTGAACACTCTGCACCTTTTCAAATAGAAAAATTGCAATTGTTTATATATAAAAATATGAATTTTCTTTTCCCCACTTTTAAATTATTGGTAGTACTTGTAGCAAAAGTGGCCTGATTAAGAAGTGCTAGGCTCTGTATAACATGTAATATAAATACTCTTGCCTACAAATGCTTATAAGGAAATTTTATGACAAGCACAATAGATTATAACCAGCTAAATACAGGGTGGGAAGGTGGTAGGACAGCATAATGATCTTGTTTTGCATGAAAAGCAATAATCTTAGTTGATCACACTCTGAGACAGACTACAGTTCAAAAAAAGGAATAAGCAGTGTTAAATAAGACAGAAGATGGTAATTTATTTTTTCTGAGCAGGACTTTCTTATCAGCGTGCAGACACTGGAGGCTCCTTCTCCTCACGATGGGTATCGGAGTGCAAAAGGTCTAGCTGATAAAATTCTTTAATGATCTAAAGGTAACTTTGGGAAGTAAAGGATATCAGATATTGGAGACTGAATGAACTATTGCTCTCTGTGTAGTAGCAGTGGCTTATCTTTCATACAGTGAAAAAAGTGAGCAAAGTTTGAGGCAGAATGACTGTTTATTTGGCTTTGTAAATCTGGATTTAAACAGCAGGTAGAATGGAGGAATAGAACAGTGGGAACCACTGTGGTTTTCATCTTTCCTCAATGAATTTGTTTCTGTCAGTGTTCTTGGACTGAAAAAAAAAAAAGAAAAATCATGACATTGTTATTAATCATATTTATTATTGCAGTGGTTAAGGGTCAGCCAAGTATTGATCCCCATTTTGCTAAGCCCTGTACAAACATAGAGTTGACAATCTAAATAGGCAAATTGCAAATAACGTAGAGCATAACTGAAGTACACTGGTCGTAGCAGGACCCATCTTGTCAGTTCCACAATTAATTTTAGTAGGAGATGAATCATTCAAAAAGAGAAGCAAAAGGAAGTTGGTTAGGGAGTGATTGAAGGGCAGTAAGAGGAAGAATGTGGAAAAAGTTAAGTATGTGTCGGAGTCGTAGAGCTGCTTACAAAGTAAGAACAGCATTATTATTAAGAGACAATCAGCTACTATGGAGTCATCTCTCTCCTGCAAAACAGAAAATCGTAGTCTCATGATTGACATTAAATCTCTGTTCAGAACCTCATTCAAACATACATTTATTGAGAGGAACATACTTTTTTGTGTTGCCAGCATGCAAGCAACTTGATTTCACCCATTTTTACAACATCATGTGGTAACATCCAGAAAAGTTGAAGGGGACCTGGGGCTGATCACGGCTGTTCAGCTCCTCTCCACCCTGTTCTTGTTTCCTGCAGTTTCAGCATGACCCAGTTTCTAATGTTCCAGATCAGTTCTTTTGTATCACTGACACTATTCTACCCCTTCAGACTAGGGCATGCTAGGCCACCTCTACAAAGTCTTCTTAGGTTCTGGTGTGGCCAGGAATTGCATGTGGTTGCAGGGCCTTGTACTCTTCAGCCTTTGTGGAAGTGCCACTGCTCCTGTGTGTAGCCCACTTCTTGGGAACCCTCTGTCTAAGCAGTCCTGCGTGACAGGGAGCCCTGCATCACTTACTGCTGGAAGGAGAGGAAGTCCTTAATGTCCCAGCGGCTGTCAGACACCTCCCATTGCTTGCACTGTTTTCTGGTACCGTTACTGCATTAATGCACTGGAACAGTTTGCCTGGACAGGTTGTGAAATACCCATCCTCGGAGAGCTTCAAAATGTGATTGGACAAGGCCCTAGGCAATCTGATCTAGCTTTGATGTTAAGCATGCTTTGAGCCATATGTTCGATTGGATGGCCTCCCGTGGCCCCTTCGTACCTAAATTACTCTGTGATGACCCAAATTACTCTGTCAGTAGGTCAGTAAAATCTCTGGGCAAAAATTTTAATTTGATAATCTTTTAAGTATATAAGGAGGGATGGAAAAGGTGAGGCCTGCGTTGCCTCCAAGTGATACCAGAGATCTTCCAAAGCTGCATTTGAAGCAACTGTGACTGCTCAAAAAAGCTTGTTACTGATGTCAGAGGCTTTTTTGATTTAGTTTTCTTTTGTGGATTTACCTTTTCTTGTCCATGGAGTTTAAAACAGCTGGTGCACAGTTCTTCATTATAGATGATGTTTTATTTAAGGACTTTGGTGGATTAAAGGAGTTCTCAACAGACCTTAAGTTTACGTGATCTATTTCACGGGACCTTTACCAGCCACTTCTATATGCCTCTTTCAGAGTTTCAGGAAAAGATTTTTTGGTTTTTAGAGTTCTAAACTTCTAGCTACCAACAAGTAGTCTTTTGGCACAAAAACATATCATCTGGCAATGGATATATATTTGTAAAAAAACCTACCTTAATTCTTTCCTCTCCTGAAACAAATCAGAAGAACTTTTGTGTTTTTAAATGAAATAGCTTCAGGTTCATTCACAGTGCAGCAAAATTTGATCATTTAATCAAAACTCTTCTCAATATTAACCTGTTTGTGCCCTTCAAACCTGGCTTTCTAGTGTAATCATAAAATACCTGAGAATATGTTTTATGCATGCAAGCTGTTAGCTGTTTTTTTCAGTCTTGTTATTGACCATAAGGAAATGTAGACTGGACACAGCATTAAAATTTTAGCACCCTTATTCAAGCAAAAGGGAACAAAAACTATGAATCGTTGATCAGATAAATACAGTGATATGTGTGCGTATATATATATGCAGGTATATAATACATATTACATATGCATCCCCATGTATATCCCGTCTTCTTTTTAGTGTGCCATGTTCAGTCTGCTTGAAACAATAATTTCCTTGAGAAGAGTACTTGAATATGTAATATTTAAGCAGTATGATAAATTCAAATTCCATTGAAGTCAATGAAACTGGCCAACTTAAGTGGTCTTTCATTCTAGGTTCTGGTGCTGTGTTGACAATAGCTTAAATGTCTGTTTCCTATTCAGTGATGTTAATTGTTTATAGAATAGGTGCACAATAAGTGCATCTTTTGTTGACTGGCCACTCCTAGATGGAGCTGTATGAAATATGAGTGATGCTGGAGTTCGGTGTATGCTTGATCAACCTGAGCTAACAGTACTGTACTTCTTTATCAGTTACACTGTCAGATAAATTGCTTCTGTCTCCAACATGTTTAAATGCCGCAGCAACGATGCGTTCCTGTTCCTGGTGATTATGCTATTACCACTACTGTCCTCTGTTCTCTGGATTGGCTTCCTGTCAGGTTGCATGTCAATTTTTAAAATTTTATCACTGATTTCAAAGCATGTGAGGGCGAAACCTTTCCATCACCATTAATCTACAAAGTTTTCACAAACCTGTATAGGTGTGGGCTGGGATTTGCAAAGGTGTGTAAGGAACATGGGTATCTAGCTCCATTGGCACTGCTGTGGGACTGGCTGCCCAAGTTCCTTAGATGCCTTTGAAAATGGCAGACCTTAGAATTTTCCTCAACAGGCTAAATCTTAAATGTATACCTCATTAGATGTTTTGTTAAAGTACATTTCCCTCACCTCTGGATTCATTAAGGTTGTGTGGATCTGCTGAGGGTTTTTTTTAAGGCGGCAGTACATCATCCTTTAATTGTCTATGTTCATCCAATATATTTGCTGATACATGCAGATTTTTCTAGGTTGCCATTCTATTATGAACACATCAGTGTAACTCCTGTGCCCATTTGGCACCTCAGCCTAGAAACACAACTGTGAAGAGACTGACATAGCTAAGCAGAGAACTCACGGTGGACCTCCACTGCAGACAGGCAGTATACACAGATGGTGCAAGCAGGGACAGGCTGTGAAGAAGGAATTTAAGAAATACTGCCCAGGGATTCATGGAAAGCGTTAGGAGGCCAAACCTCAACTGGAGTTGACACCTGTGCCAGATATCAAGGGCAACAAGAACTTCTATTATGACATCAGTAATAAAAGGCTGAACAAGGAAAATGTGGACCCATTGCTGAATGGAATGGGTGGTTTAGTAACAGCATACACAGATAAGGCTGAGGCACCCAGTGCCTTGTTTGCTGCAGTCTTCACCAACAAGATGTCCCTGCCCTCTGTGCTTAGTGAAAGGGTTCAAGGAGAAAATCCAGCAGCAGATGTAGATTGAGGCAGGGTAACTTGAGAAAACTCGACCCATACAAGACCATGGTCTGTTTCCAAGGTTGTTGAGAGAGCTGGCAAGTGCTTTTGTGAGGCTGCTCTCTATCTTCAGAAGGCTTTCGACACTGTGTCGCACAAGATCCTCATAGAGAACCTGATGAATTGTGGGCTGGATGAGCAGGCAGTGAGGTGGACTGAAAATTGGGTGAATGGCCAGGCCCAAAGGGTGGTGATGAGTGGCACGAAGTCTAGTTGGAGGCCAGTAACTAGCTGGAGTCAATACTGGGCCCAGTCCTGTTCAACATCTTCGTTAATGATCTGGATGATGCAGCAGAGTGTACCCTTGTCGTGGTTTAACCTCAGTCGGCAACTGAGCACCACACAGCCTCTTGCTCACTCCCCCCACCCCCCCGGTGGGATGGGGGAGAGAATTGGAAGAGTAAAAGTGAGACAACTCATGGGTTGAGATAAAAACAGTTTAATAATTGAAATGGAATAAAATCCTAATCCTAATCCTAATCCTAATAATAATAATATGCAAAGCAAGTGATGCACAGTGCAATTGCTCACCACCCACCAACCGATGCCCAGCCAGTCCCTGAGCAGCGGTCCCCCCCCAGCCAGCTTTCCTCAGTTTATGTACTGAGCATGACATCACATGGTATGGAATGTCCCTTGGGCCAGTTTGGGTCAGCTGTCCTGGCTGTGCCCCCTCCTAGCTTCTTGTGCACCTCCAGCCTTCTCGGTCGGTAGAGCATGGGAAGCTGAGAAGTCCTTGACTAGTGTAAGCACTACCTAGCAACAACTAAAACATCGGTGCGTTATCAACATTGTTCTCATCCTAGATCCAAAACACAGCACTGTACCAGCTACTAGGAAGGAAATTAACTCTATCCCAGCCGAAACCAGGACAAAGAAGAGGCTTAGAAAGCTGGGACTGTTTAGCCTGGAGAAGAGAAGGCTCAGGGGAGATCTTATCAATGTATATAAATACCTGAAGGGAGGGGGCAAAGAAGACAGAGCCAGGCTCTTTTCAGTGGTGCCCAATGACAGGACCAGAGGCAATGGGCATAAACTGAAACACAGGAGGTTCCATCTGAAAGAAACACTTTTTTACTTTGAGGGTGACTGAGCACCAGCAGATGTTGCCCAGAGAGGCTGTGGAGTCTCCCAGCTTGGAGATATTTAAATGTTGTCTGAACATGGTCCTGGGCAACCTGCTTGAGCAGGGTGGTTGCACCAGATGACCTCTGGACGTCCCTTCCCACCTTAACCATTCTGTGATTCTATGACTTCTTTGAAAAGACATGGAGATCAGGGAAGATGCCTAGTGACTGGTTGGATCATCAAGCTCAGAGAGCAGTGGTTAGTTGGTCATAGTCTACGTGGAGTTGAATCACAAGAGCTGCAGTGGTTTATTCTGGAACCTGTCCTTTTAAGCACATTTATCGATGACCTGGAGAAAGCAATGGAGTCCTTGCTTCTCAAGCTTGCAGGTGGCATCAAACTGGGCGACGGTGACCAATTGTGATCCAGGCCAGGGCTGCCATTCAGAGACACGTGGACAGGCTGAAAGAATGGATCAGCAGGAACCTTTTGAAATTCAGCAATGTCCCATGCATGGGAAGGGAAAACCCTCTGCAAGAACACAGGCCGGGGACAGAGTGTCAGGGGAACACCTCTGCAGAAGCTAGACGTGAGCCAGCAGTGTGTCCTGGCAGAAAAGAAGGTCCTGGACTATATTAACAGGAACATAGCCGGCAGCTCAAGGAAAATGGTTATTCCCGCCTGTTCAGCACTCGTAGATGCCATCTAGAGAAAGGCATTGATAAACTGGAGCAAGTTGCAGTTGGACTAGATGATTGTTGTAGGTCCCTTCCAATTGAACTATCTATTCTACTCTACTCTACTCTGGTCTACTCTATTCTATTCTAATGTTCAACAGAGGGCACAGAAGGTTGGACTTGAGACCTCTTGAAGTCCCTTCAAACCTGAGTTATCCAAAGAATTATGCTCCTATCCTAAGAATCCTTTTCACAGTGGACAATCCCAAATATGCAAAATCCTTGTGAATAGGAGTTTATATGACACTTTCACCTAAAATTTCATCAAGAATATTAATGATGATCCGAGCTTACCAATAGGTTGGTTCCTTTAGTAGGAACTTGACTGAATTTCTGTCTTGTGTTTTTTACATGTGCTCTATGTGAATGTTCTTGCTATGTGTGTCTTTTCTTCTGAGGAGGATGAAGAGAGAAAAAATGTTTTAATGCCTTGGCACAGGTAAATTTACTCTTCTTCCTCTTCCTGTTTGACTCAGTGATTTTTCACATTCAAAGGGGCCTGTGACATGTGCAGTTTCACTTGCCCAGGTGAGCTTTGTCTCTTATGCCCTGCAGCAATGAGTCATGCTATAATTTTTTATCTGACTTTGCAGTTTCTATAAGCAAAATAATTATGAGGTACAAAATAGATATGACTTTTGAATGCACTCCTTGTTAGGCCCGTCTGCAAATTTCCTAATTTATTGGTACTTATTTGTGCCAAGAAAGCTGAAAAAAGTAATTTAAATTTTGTGTTTCTTTAAAAATCAGGTAGTATACAAGTATTATGTATTTGACAGTTCTCAGTAAAGAGTTTTCTGAAGATGCACTAAAAAAATATCTTGTTCGGGTAAGATCAAATTATTTTCTTGAATAATGAACTGAAGGATCAAACAGATGTGAAAGTAGCTACAAAAATGAGAGAATGACAACTTCAGCAAATGCTGTCTCTTGCTTCCTCTTAAGGTGTACAGCGCTTGGTGTCAGCACTGATTGGTCAAACAGCTGAAACTTAGTCTAAGCAAGGATCTTCTGGTTTGCCAGAGAGGGAAGCAAGTGATACAGGAGGAATGTACTCTTTTTCAGGATCTTTCCCTTTCCCTTTCCCTTTTAACTTTTTACACAAAATCGGGCCGTAGATATAACAGAGTGAGTGGCAGAATAATTCTAGGGGCCAAGCCTCAATGAAGAAGGGCAGCATGTGGGATACAAATTTGCTTCAGATGTTTATGAATAGAGGGGAATGGCATGTTGGATTTCTTTGCAGATCTACAGAGTTCCCGGGGTTCTCCTTCCTGAGGAGGTACTGAGTCATGCTAAAGGTGTTTGAAAGCACTGATAAGTACCAGATTTTTCTTTGTGAAAAAGTAATAATGGTAAACCACCAAAGTTAGGTGTCTAATTCTTTATTTGACCACCTAAGTGAGTGAAATTGTTCTCCTTTATGGCAAACAAGTAGAACCTTCGAGCAGAATTGGGCTTCAAATACACTTCTTAAATCAGGTAATTTTATTTCATGTTAGTGTACTAGGGACTAAATGATTATACATTATTGATCTGTGCAGCCAGTCTTCAAAACTGCTATTAATAAAGAGAAGTCTTCATATGGAAACATTTTTTGAAGAGAGCATAGTTTTGCTCTTTTTAGTGAACTAGAAGTAAATTCTGAATTTGCTTTCTTATCATGTCCATACTCTGGCTCTGTAATAGGTTATTATGTTTCATGTTCTTGAGGTTTTGGGTATGGTAAGAAAAAATGTAAGTGTCACTTCTGGAGTATACAGTAGGTAGTTTACTTTGTAAAAAGCCAATAACTCAGCTTTTTTCTTCTCCCTCCAAAATATAGGTGACAGGTTATTTATAAAAACACATCTTAGGCGAGTAATTCAAACCTCAAATTTTTATATTCCTTTAAGTGTCATTTTTTCCCTAAAGGCTGTTATCAAAATAATCTAAATCACTTTCTTTATATTAATCAAAGAATTACAGCACTTAAATTTGTAGTTGTCACTCACATAGTTTGTGCCTAAAGCATTTTGAAATTGTTTTGTGTGGTCTTTTCAATCACTGTGGCTTTTTTTCTCAAGACATTGTCAACATGCACAAAGAATGGGATCACAATTGTAATGAATTTCATTCCTTTGGGACTTTGAAGGTGAGGTGCAATCTGATCTCCAAGGGTTTTAACAAAACTAGTCATTGTTTCAGGAATTCTAACATCAAGCACAGTCAACAACTACTCAGTCATGGAACATCTTTTCCAGCAAATTGAAAAATAACAAAAACAAGTTTCCTACTCAGTTCAACGAAACCTAATGAAATCTCTAAACGAGCATCTTCAAGAAGTAGGTTCTAGTTTTCATATTGAAAGTTCAAAGACAGTTAACACCTCATCATTACTTTGGGCATTTTATATTATAGCAAAATTCCTGGAACAGCACCTGCATTATGAGTTTATATTAGATTAGTTGATTGTTCATTTTATTATTCCTGGGAATTACTTGTTCATGTTGTAGAAACTTGGAAAAGCAGAGTATTGCTATACTAGAGAACACATGAGCTTCTTGAAATAAGTATTTTTGTCTATAAATAATGGGGACTGAGAAAAAAGATGAATAGTTCAATGACTGATAGAATAGATGCATTTGATTATTGGACAGTCATGCATAAAATAAATGTGAAAATAATATCTCTAATACAGGCTAATGTAAACAGTTTAGTAATTTTAAGTAGACTCATCAATTAACTGGACATTGTTGAGGTCTAACATATTTATCTTTGACTGTGTATCTTTGTAATCAGCTCAAATTCGACAAACAGGATTAATCTAAAGACTTATGGGATAAATAAATACAAAATTTAGCACAGCATCTTGGATATATACTTTCTGGGGTGATATAGACATTTTTTTATTACCTCTGAGTGAGTTTGCAAATTAAACTGTAAGGGCAAAAGAGAGGAATATTAATTATTACGTATTGATAGAATATTATTTCAGGTCCCTTATAAAAAGCCTGTTACACAGTTTCACACTTTGCTTAGCTCACTGTAGTTATGACAGTTGAGAGACGTAATTCATAACTGAAATAGTAATAAGTAATATTTAACACTTAGTCTGGTATGGTTTTGTAGAGCAAAATAAATATATATAAATCATCCATTGAAGTTGGCCACCACTTGTGTAGTCACTCACATCCGGGGTACTTATCTGTGATGTCTAATCTCCTTAAGTTGCACTTAATTAATCTAAAAATTAGGCAATAAAATCAACAGTAGTAGAAAAAGCCCAAGAAGGAATTATGTTTGGATTTGGACAAGTACATTAAAAGAAATAAAAATATAAATGAAGGAAATAAATGTGTTCTTTTTTCTTCATTTTATTCAAAGAACAGCCAGAACTCTTGGGTAATTTTCTCCACCTTTTTGACAGCCCTGGCAGAAGTGAATGTTGTGGTTTGATGCCTTTTTTTTTTTAATCAGCAGGACAGCAACTAAGAATTTCACCCATGACAGCCAAAGAGTCAGAACACGACAAGAAAGGTAAATTTCCTCTGATTACTTTTATAAAGTTACAGGCAACTCTGCAAATCCTTGAAAGCTTTATTTATTTTATGATTTTCCAACTGTTTTGTTGATAATGTAATAAAATTGTAGATTAGAACAATGAAAAATAAGTTTCTTAGATAATTTGCACATTTAATTCTGAGAATAACGAGATATTGAAGCTAATAAATTACCTTGTTTAAATGACTAAGTTTGGAAACCTTTGGCATATTACTGAAGAGGTGGGGCAGTTCCACTTCTAAACTCTAACTGACTCTTGAGACACATCACAATCAAAATATTAATAATAGCATCTTTTAAATAATATTTTTATTATTTTATTTTCTATTTCTTCTTGTTTTAGTAGCTCATTTGAATTTGTTTAACAGGGTGATCTTGCTTTTTTCCTTGATTTCTCTTTTTTGTGTCTTTAATCTTCGATGTCTCTGGATGCTATAGCAGGGCGAGGGAAAGTGAGGAGAGAAAATGTGGAAGTGAATGTATTCACTGAAGAAGAAAACAGAATTTGGCAAACAGTTGAATTAACTGTGTTTAGTAGGTCGTTTGCATCGTGTTATCCTCTTCCCACACACAACCCTGCACTGTTCTAGTGTATTTTAAGGAAGATATCTGACATCACACAAAGAATTGAAAGATCAATAAACCAGCTTAGTTGCTCAAGCAGTAAAAATCAATTTTGTGGTGTCTTGTTTTCTAAGCAAAGTTTGCGGAATTACGCTGTAATTACGGACAAAGTATGCAAAAAATTAACCTCCGTGAAAGACTGAAAATATGCAGTTGTATATTTTTTCTTTAACAGTCAGTACTAAATGCCATTCTTTAATGACATTTTCAAACAAACAAAAAAGGTTGTTACTCAGCACAGTTATCTATCCAGTAAATGAAATAATTAATTTTCTTCCAATATATATTTTATTTATATTCGTATATAATGTGTATGTAATAATATGTATTCATCTTCATCCTTTGTGTGTAAAACGGGGAAAAAAAAATTGTGTCTTGGATTACAGTATTTATTCTCATTTGAAAGACAGACCTTTCCTGTCATGAGTGGAACAGATATGCTAATGGGGGCAGTGGCCAGTTTGTTCTGATTTTTTTTTCAGTAAATCGAGAATGCATCCATACCAGCAGCGACAAAAGAGAATGCAAGGACACGTGAAAAGTCTGGATCTCAGATCTGTTGTGTTCAGTGAGAGACTATTCAGTGACTAGGATTCAGTGAACAACTGACTGCAGTGAAATTTGCATCAAGTGCTATATTTTTATATTTCAAGTCCGTCCCCTCTAGTAGCAACATATAGGAAGATTAAACATGCCTCACTGGGTTTGGGCATGCATCACGCCTATTTGTGAATGTGAGATAACGGCCGCTAGGTGACCAGCATGGGTTTGAAGGATTCTGGGTATTTTCATGGCAGACAGATGTCAAAACTCACATCACTTATAGGATCACCTTGCAGTAGACTACCTAGGAAATACAGGTTCTAGTCCTTAGGCTGCATATATAAAAGGCGTGCTCAGCATTTTTAGGAAGGAGATACTATCCCTCTCCCTAGGATTATTTTACAGATCTGTCTTGTGACCTGGCCTGTCCAGGAAGAGGAAAGACTGATTATTCTTACCTCTATGCCAGGCAAATGCTGTATCTGCTAGGTAAAAATTAGATATTTTATATACAACACTATCGCCGTCCAACCATTAGGGTTTGTATGGAGTCTGAGAATATGAAAATAATCCAAGTGAACCCTAGGGGTGAGACAGGCAGAGATGCACCTAGTTTGACATTCTGACTGACGTGTGAAAAATGGCTGCAAGAGTGCTGTGTGCCGTCAGGAGATGGGTAGCTATGTTCATGGCTGGTAGCAAAAAATTAGAGAACAGTGTTAGCATCACTGAAACCCTGAGGGACTTCTGTGTCTTCAGATTTGGCAGCAAAAAGGGAAGGGGACAAGTAAATTTAATATTTAACTTTTAGAGTGTACCATGGCACTGAGAGTATTGAAAGCTAACACAAGGCTGAAGTGGACGAGGAAGTTCCCTACTCCCATACGGGCAGTACGGCATGCACTGTGTGCTGTATCCTGCAGCCACGGGGTCAGAGACTTTCATCTCCTCACCAGGCTCAGTCTTTCTCCCTGTCACACTTGCATTGCTGCTGCAAGAACCAGGAAAAAGCTGTGGCCTTGTGTGGGCGATGCAGCTGGGAACTGGAGGATCTAAGCCCTCTGTTCCTCCCCTCTAGTGCTGTTTTTTCTCCTGAGAAACTTCTATCCGTATAGCCTGATGGAAGAAAAAGTGCAACGGTGGATAAGATTCATACTTCTAGGCAAACAATTCACATATTTAAAGAAGTGGACAAATTGTAGTGGTCATAATGTTTTAAAAGTGTTAGTAGGCTTGTTGCTTGTGAACTTACTCTACTTAAACTCCAAAAGGATTTTAACAGAATGAAAGATTCACAAGTAGCATTTCTTAGCATTTAGAATTAAAGTGGCCTGCTCAAGCCAATGCATCAATGAAAAAGAAAAGCCAAGCTTGCCTTTTAGAGCTCTTTAAACAGAAAGACTTATTTTGGTTGTAACAAAAACACCCATAAATCTATGCACATATATATTGATCTTTCTTTCCTCTTAAAAATTACTCTGTCCCAGTAAGTTGGCATATTTCATAAACAAACTAACAAATTATTGATCCATCATATACTCTAAAAATCCTGTGAAGAATCTAGGTTGCTTTTAAGTTCATGCTGTACCTAAGGGAATGAGAAACTCCAAAATGAAAAATAGATACTTAAAAAGAAGCACAAAGAACAGAAGACATATAGCTACTTTTACTTCTGCTTAACCTTTCATTGTAATTCATTCTCTGTTCATTAAAACTATTCTTTATGAGCTAATAGGTTATGTAATGTGGCAATAAGATTCTTTGTGGTGGCTATTAGTTATTAAATTCATTATATATCCGTGCAGATACCCTTTTTGGCAAATGCTGTGACAGTGCATATTTTCTTAAGCAGGAATTGTACAAAATTAAGACAGCCTAGCATCTTGTTGCGGAAAGCAATGTTATATTCAGTTTGGATTAGAGATGGATTCTGGTCACATGTCCTTTTGAAAAGGAAATAATGAACTAGATGGCAGATGTTTATTGGTACTAAGATAATGAACAATGCTATGAAATGTTAGAGGCAGGTAGCTTTTCAGTTATTCAGCCCATCTTCCTTACACTATTCTGAAGAGCTGACATGACACACAGAATCACCAGGAGCTTAATGGTGAATGACTTGCCAGCGAGAGATGGCAGTGGGCTAACACTGCCTTTCAGAAAGGAGAGAGAATTAATTATATTAGTCAGTGGTAAAATAAGCCATTGTTAGTGGCTATTTATTCAGCCAGTGATCCATTAACCAAAAAGATGCAATTCTCCTTCGTTAAAGTGTAATAGCAGGGCTGCAGAAGCTAGGACTATTTTTGCAAAACACCTGCCTTGAAGTAGCTGAAATTCCTGTACTTAGGCAAATATCAGAAATAAAAAGCTTGGACACCTCGGTACAAAACTGTGGTCTGGAAAAGACTTCTCTCTCGGCAGTTGTCTAATACTGGAGATGCTTTCCAGTTTCTCCTGAAAGTTCCTCATGTTCCTGCTCTTCTTCTTTTGTCCTTGCCTTTTTGTACTTGCTCTCACCTGCACAGGTAGATATCTTCTTCTGATGGGTCAGGAAACAGTAACTCTATGAGCAGCGCTTGAATGCCCTGTTCGACCTTTACCGGTAGGCATGCTATAAACTCATCTATAGACTCTCACGGGGTTGGGCATGAACTAGGGCATGAATCACTTGTTCCTATCTGTACAATGGCACAGCTTCTATAAGAAGAATAGAAAGTGCATGCAGTTACTTTCTGCCCTCTGTTCCTTTAATTTCTTGTCTGTGTCAAGCAAGCAATGCCTTACTTTTAAGGCTTTTCTTCTATTTTGTCTGTTATGTGAATAAGAGGAAGGCCGAAAAGATCAATCAAACCTTTGCAGAACAATGTAGGAGCTGATTAAAGATGTTTTCAACAGTGGGCGTAAAGAAACCTTAGGCTGCATGCAGGATCCTTATGCTAACCACAAAAATAAAAAAATAAATTAGAAAAGTAAAAGTACCGATCTAACAGCACGCTGAACTCCCTGAAATAGAAATCATGGAGCTGATTCATGAGATTGTACTTGTTAAATCTTTTTTCCCCTCTCTTGTGTCACAGTAGGGTAGAGTTGTGGAAGGAAGAAGCCTTTGGAAATATTTACTAACAGCCATGTGAAATGCAAATGTTCACTGTTTGTGTGTCCTCTGTGTTTTATTGCAAAGATTGAGTGAGTGCTATGAGTAGGGGAAAAGCCAGCTCCTCTGACTGCAATTTTAAGGGTCAAGGGCCTTACTAGAGTTTTCTGAAGTCTCATTTGACTTTGCCAGCCTGTGTATTGAAGGAAGTCTCCAGCCTTTGTGGAGCTTCACTCTACTGTGCTGCTGCTGAGGGGGTTGTAGAGAGGAGTTTCTGAGCTGTGATGTGGAACTGGGAGAAGAAATTGGCTTTTTCTGAGCTTACAGTAAGGCCCAGCTGAAGTTTTCAGAGAACTGTGGTGGAAAACTTCCTTTAAGCTGGATACGAACTCATTTACTGAGGCAGTATGAGGAGCGAAGCATAAAGCTTTCCTTTACTTGTCTGAGTGAGGAAAAAAGTCTCAGCACAACAAACAGGGAGAAGTATTATTAGTATTCACTCCATCAGAGGGATATCAGAATGACTCAAACTGAGCTGCTGCTCTGAAGGCTGCTTTATATTCTCAGCCCACCTCGTCTATGATCAAGGCTTCCCAAATGCGAGTACTTTACACTCATAGGCTTAACATCCTTTATACTTGCACTGACTTTTTTAAAGAAAGGACCTTAAGTTAAAAAAAATTGTGAAGCTATGAATACTACCACCATTGAAATGTAGAAAGATACATTTGAAATGTATTTGTAGAACAGTTGTTGCATATTCAACATGCTGAGTATCTAAAGATGCTTGTATGATGTTTGTTTATCATGGGCTACCTTATTTATATTTATCATATTGGTTTTATGGAACACAATACTTTGAATGATTAGTTCAGTACGCCACGCATTGTGTGGTAATGATATGAAGCTGAGCCTAAGTATTATTTAGGTGTTTTGATTTGGTAAATAAGACATGAATCGATCATAACTTTGACAGTAAATGTAAAAGTAACATTGTATCGGTCTTCCTTCAAAAACAAAAGATGACTTCTTTGAACAAAAAAAACTTGAGGGCTACCGATACTTCAAAATATAGAAACATCAAATGTTTCTGACAGTTGTTCTGTACGAGATAGCCAGAAATTATAAACTATTTTTTGCTTGATTATTGTTGAGGAGAAATGTTGCATTTTTCAGAAAGATGGACAAAGTATTTTTCATAGTAATAACTGTGACAAGGTTTACAATGATTGAGAAATAGTTGCTTAACTCTTCATGAAAGACTGTCGGATGCAAAAAAAATCAGACTTAAATCATAAAAGTAATTTTTATATAGTTAAGAATGCAATTATTGAAACAGTGTTGCTACTAAGAAAATCGTAAGATGTGTGCTACCAGAGTCACTCCCACAGAGGATCTATGGATGAGTACAGTTTAGTGAGTGCTATAAAGCTGTGTTTAAGGAGGAGGAAAATCTGTATATTGTCAATAAAATGCCAGTTCTTCTTTCAGATGAGGAAACAATAATTGGTTGAAATGTGAACGTTTCTCTATTGCTACTAATACTTCAAAACAATTGAAATATGTAATGTTTCCAATGATACATAAGAATAACCCACCTTTTTTTTAGACAGCAATCAAATTGCTTTAGAAATACTTGATAATGTAATAGGTTTAAGTGAATTAGAGTTTTTTTTGGCAGTTTTTCATTATTTAGTGCCTACCATGTTACTGTTAATTTGGGGAGGAAAACAGCTCATGATAAATAATTAAAAAGATTTGCTTCTAGCTAATTACGTAGCTCATATACTGCATAATGCAACAAAGTATGTGATAGATTAGTCATCATTTGATCAGGTAGAAAACATAACAGAAGCTTTCAATTACAATGTATAGCAACGAATTTTCTAGTTGCTGGAAATATTTAATTTTCCTAACTTTAAATATATGTTAAGTGTTAAGCTGTATCGACCTAAGACTATCTTTATGGGGTTGAAAGATTCTTGATTATTTCCCAGCTATTAGAAGTTAGATATCGAATGTCAGATGAGACTGAGATTTTTCAGTTCTCTGAGGGTGAAGAAATGGGCATGATGGATTCACATCCAGTGTGAAAATAAATTCACATTTATTTTTCAGAGTATCTTAAAAGATAAGTCAGGAAAAATGTAAAGTGTATCCATTTAATGATATACAATTGCTCTCAAATATCTGACTTCACTTTTTGATTTGACAAACAAAACTACCCTTACCTGATCCAGTCACCTTTTGAAAAAACAAGTCAAGCGTTCTTGAAGGCTCAGTAATGAAAAAGATGGGGTATAGAGCGTTTGTCAGGAATGTTGTAGTGAGATGCTTAGTAGAGCATGCATACAGCTTCAGAAGTGTTGTGTTAAGGAACAACATTTCAATCTTCAAATCCTGAGTATCTTAATTACTTAAAACCTGTGGAATTTATGTTTACTCTAATACAACAGTAAGAATAATATTTCCTTGAGTAAACAGGCTTGCTAAGAATACAGAAATCTGATAAACATGGATTCTGTAGAGACTGTTTAAATTTAAATTTTATTTCACTTACACATGAAAAAAGTTTTATGAATTGATTTACAGCACCTATTTGCATGGAACTGTATTAAGCAGGTATCATTTAAAATTTAAACATACAATACTGAATTGTATGTCTGAATTAAAAGAAAATGAATGTGTGCTCACAGACACACACAGGCATCTGTATGAAAAACATGTTAAACTAAATGGCGTTCCCTAAAATATTCCTTGAAACAAACTTTTCAGGGAAAAGTAGTTGTTTTCCTCTTTAGAGTCTCTTGATCAGACACTTTTTTGGGGCATGGGAAGCAGGTGTTTTAATCCCTTTAAGTTGCAGATGTCTCAGAGCCCATTCTACTGCTTTTTGGGTGTGTGCTGCCATTGCCAGGGGAAGAGTCTTTGACTGGTGCAAGGCCTGAGGAAGCCTTTCGAATACCCATGGTGACTTAGAGCTTCGCATACAACCCTTGTTTTCCCAGGTCTGTCATCCCACTCGGCCCAACCCCATGCTTGCCGTATGCTCATTTCTCTCTCCTTCTGAAACATGCGCCCACAATGAAGTACTGCATCTTCGTGGTTACCTGCAAGCCTGGGGCTTCCTCAGGTAGCCAGTGTTGTCCTATCTCCTCCCACATGTGGCATACAGAATAGTTAAAGCCATTTCGGCAGAGGAGCACACCACAAATTGCAGCTGTGAGTTGACATATCTCACTAGAGTGAGAGCGGGGTAGAGGATACAGGGCAGGGTGAGGGGTCCAGGCCAGACCTGGCTTCCTATCCAGTTGTTCCTAATAATGGTTTCTACCTAAAACAGAAGTTCCATATCTCACAACTTGTGGAACTGTAAATACATCTGTGAACAAAGGGTTGTTCTTCTATAGACAGAGTACATTTTCTGAGTAATGTCTTCCATGCCTTTTTTAAAACTAGCCTTCAGATGTTTCTACTAGATATGCCAAAGTCACTACAGAGAAACTATGTCCCATATGAGTTTCTGCCCCAAGAGCAGGAAAAGATATGCATAATGCCGAAGGTTTGAGAGGCAAAGCTGCCGCTGCACTTCCGGATGGATGTCCAGCCTCTGCCTCTGCTTTGCGCTATGCCTCAAAAATATAACCTTACCCACTAGTGGCATCTGATGTTAATTAGAAGTGCCAAAATACTGGGTTGGACCGAAACTTCTGGAAAATTTAGATCTTGATTTTGACCTAAGTTTAGATTTAGTGACAATTCCTTTCCATACATTTTTATGATATACCGATACCTCCCTCCCCAAAACCACCTTCTGTTTTGTATAAATGTTGCAGGAGTGAAAAGAAGTTCAGAAATTTGCTTACTGACTAATTACTAGAAATGCTAACAGGTTGCCAAATATCTCTCTCTGAAATTTCCTGGGTGGTTTTAAGAATAAATGTTACCCATTCTTTGTACAACGTCTTGTAGCTTTGTCCTCCATTCAAGGCTTTTATTTAAAATCCTGTCTAAGCTGATCTCTGTAACTGTACATGAGACGTACACACGTCATGATTGTTTGCAGCGTCATCTTGCTGCTCACATAAGAATTCTCAGCTGCCCGTCGATGAAGAAGAATCAGTGGCCACCTTTTATCACATTTCCACATTGCTCTGTTCGTTAGAAACCCTTTTCCTAATGCCGTCTTTAGACCTTTACTGATGTGCACTTGACGTGTCTTTTGAATGTTTGCCAACAAGTCTTCTTCCTATTATTGCTGCCTGAACAACAGGACTTTCAGGACCAGACTTTATCTTAAATCCTGTAGCTTTTACCTCCCACTTCTCTTTTGTTTTAGCAGGCATTTTTTCTCCCTGAAGCATCCATTCAGAATTTGATCTCCCAGTGGTTAATCTCATTACAGATAATCCCATGTACTGAAAATCCTTCCAACAGGATAATCTTGTGAACAGCTTCCCTCTGCTGCCTTCTCACCATTCTTTCAGGGGTGAATCATTTTGATCTATTAAATAAATGGATCTCACCTATATATATGTAGTTTTTCCCTGAGACTAATTGGTTGGTACTGAAGTACCAGCCTCATGCGTTGCATCCAGTCTAATTTCTTCACTAGGCAGTAGAGAAACAGGCTGATGTTTTGGTCACCACTGACATATATGAAAGAACTGCAACACGGAAAACTAGATTCATACTCAAAGACTGGTGACAAAAGGAGGCACAGGCTTCTGAAAAATATTATTACTCAGTTTATTAATACCTATCTATTAGCTGTGGAATATGGAGACAGTCATTATTATAATAATTTAACTGGAAATTAACTACATGTAAATCTAAACATCATCTTTCAGTGAGTGTGTATGAGTATGAATTTACACTTGCATCTGTATGTGTGCATACTGCACAAAGTACATTTAAATCATAACATTTGCTACAACGTTAAAATGCTTTCCTTAGGAAAAAAAAATCACAAAAAGATTGACACAGTAAAAAAAATAAATCTTATGTGTTACATCAAAATGTGGTTCCCACTGATAATTCACAAAAATTAATTTTCCTAACAATTTGTGTATTATATTAATGGCCTGAAATGTAAATCACACAGTTGGATAGAAATCTTAACTGTGGTCTGCAAGATACACAGCTATAGATGTGTACACAGCTTCTTTCAGCACATATTTTATGTGTCCTGGCGTGTGTAAATAGCAGTGAAAATATGAGTTTAAAGCTCGGAGCAGTCTGAGTCTGCTTTCCTGTCTGGGTTATCCAAACTTTATCTGGGAACTGGAGAGTTAGTCAAATGCCATAAAGCATGTACAACGTACGAAAGAATAAGGCCAATTTTTGTAAACAGACTTTTAATTATTTTTAATTAGGTGATGTCTTAGATTTTATTGGAATTTAATGGAGCTTGTCAAATACTTGAAAAAATATTCCTCAAATAAATTATTCAACAAATATTGCCACTATACATGAATTAATTTATTCAGTGAATAATATTCAGCCAGCTACAGAATTGGTGAAATGCTGCTAAAAGCTATTTGCTGAAGAATGGTTCTGATGAATAACAGAAGTACTCTTTGAGTAATACATTTGACAAAGACTACCTGACCAGTTCTTTTTTCATCAGGTAAGAGATTTTGAAGTCTTACAACTGAGCAGCCACAGAAAGTCTAGGTACACAAGACCCATGTGAAACCCAGTTATTTGAGTAGTTCTTGCTAATACAGCAAACTAGGGAATGGTGAATATTTTGCAGTAGTTCTCATACCATTAATATCTTCTGAAAAAAAAGTTTGCAGGACTGCTGACTCCGCAGATAAACCATCTGATTGTTTTGGCTATTTAGTGTAATGCTTAGTAGACTTTCGTTCTGTGATCTTTTTCTTGGTAACCTGGCTACATCGCCCAGGAGATTCAGGACTTCTGCCATCTATCCAGCAGCTCCAAGAAGACGGTGGAAGGTAGTGAATTCGTAATGACTTTTGAAAAACAAGGGCATCTCTAGTTGTTTAGATCCAGACTTAATCATGGGACTGACTTCAGGCACTTAAAAAAAAGTGTTACAGATGTGGAAGAGTTAGGGCATGCTGCACTGACCTGCTAAATTCAGAAACAGTGAAAAACAGACACAGAAAAGAGAGACACGATCCTTGCAGTCCACTGACCACGAGATTTAAAGGGATTGAAACTGTGTGAACTAGCAGGTTTAGTACCGGCCTTGTTGACAGGTAAATGAGTACAGTCTGAGAAAATGAAGGGGTGTGTGTGTGTGTGTGTGGGGGGTGTAAAATAGGATTTAGATGATTTAGCCCTGGAGCACAAAGCTTTGAGCTTCATTCACTACAATACTTAGGGACATTAGGTAAACTGCTGCGTTCAGAGCAGCAGCAGGGTTAATTAATCCAAGCCAGTTCAGATTGTGATTGCCTGGCTATTTGGCACTGTGATTTTATTTAATTTAGAGGACCAGGAATCCTCATGGTCCACTTCCTACTCTGTGCAGAAGATTTGTCCTGACCAATCTTTAGAGAGGGACTGATAGCACTCGGTGCGTTTGAGTGATACTGCACAGTCCATTTGAACTACAGTCAGAGCTTGTGGACATAACTGCGGAAACTGGATTTAAAATATAGTATAAAATAAATATAATAAAACCCACCTGGGAAGTAGGGTACTTAAACACAGATCTATGCCTTGCTGGGCTGCAGCTGCCTGGGCTGTCCCGTTGTCATACACAATACTCCACTGCTGTAGCCTTACGAATCTATGTAGTTAAAGCTTAAGCATGTCAAAATGAACTGTCCTCAGAAGTTGGGCCTATAGACACACCTCCACAGGCTATGTCAGTATTAACCATTAAATTAGTCCAGCGTAATAAGAACAACCTTCTAGGGCTAAAGGATCCAACATCCCTACTATACACATTTCCATGGGGTTTACTTTTGGCTAGTTCTAGTCTGATCCCATGGTCTGAATGCCCGACTTCATCTGATGGGCATCAGGTGTACTGCTGGGGAGCGAGCATCTTCCAGTTTAATTTCATCCAAACAGACTCTCTGAGACTGCTACACAATGCAAATGAAAACATTGTAACTTGGGTGGATTGAGAGATTTGCTTCAAAAGTGCAGTCCTCAGCTGAACAAAACACTAACATAGACACACTCCTTATTGCTCACAGAAGTAGGCTTGCTGTGTGTTAGATTTTAGATAATCATGGAACCAGATTAGAGTTTTATTATACTTGTTCATTGAAAAAGGCAGAGAAAAAAGCAGCTGCAGCTTACTGAATTGTACCCTTCAGATTTCTTTGAATGAGCTTGCACTGATGAGTGGGTTGAGCAGGGGGGTGAAGTGAGGTGTTTAGGATTTGAGAAATATATTTATTCCACATATTAATTAAATCTGGAGTTACAAATGTGTTAGTGTTTGACAAAGTCCCACAGCATTGCATATACTGTTAACCACTAAAATTTATTAATATTAGCATCTCTTCTGAGCTGCAAAACAATGTTATTAGGCTCAGTTACAATGCCAAAATAAAAATATAATATAAATCCTCATTCCTACAGGTTTTTGTCTCTGTTTTTTACTATCTGTGAGAAAATCCCAAATGATGTGACAAGCAAAGACCTTTAAATCTGCACTCCCTCTGGAGTATAACAGTTTTACTGTAACCGCGTCCATGAGTTAGAAATATTATTGGTCAAAAGCAGGCTTAGGAGGCCATCAAGTCTGACCTAATTATCTACAGTACATTTCCACTTTTCTCCAGATACAGTTCTACATCTGGATGCCAATTAATTTTCATGCTATATACAGTGGAGCATATTTTTGTGTCTCTTGTAGTCACTTGGGACTTAAGAATACTGTAATATTTCAGTATAATAACAGAACATAACTGAGATATTGTGATTTAGTAATATAATAAAGAGCTTAACATCACAGCTAACTACCATATGAAATACACCAGAAACATACAGCTGTATGCCTAACATTTTAGTCAGAATTTGGGGTGAGGAACACTAAAAGCCAAACCTCTTCATCTCAAATCTACTTGTCTCCATTTTGGCTGTGTCCTGTGTAACACAATGGCCATACTGCAACGTGTGAACACGCTAGCGAGGACTCAGTCTGATCTAAATGCCCTGGAAAACCATTATTTAACTGGTTTTGTGATTATTCTGCTGTGTAAGTTGGAATGAGTCATTTAAACCTTCTGTGCCTCTATTTCCTGATGACGACATTCAGTTCTGATTTTACACTGGTTTGACATACCACTATGGACTACCAATGTAGAGGAACTAAAACTTACTAGTACATCATCCTAGTTATTGCCCTCTGTATTATAAAAACAGGAATACTTCTAACTAAGTGCATCCTCCTCTAATATGAAGAGGATGTTTCCTTTCCTCTATCTGTGGAGTGAGTTCAAAGGGCATAAATAGTACTGCTCACCAGGAGTGGGTGACACCACTTCTATGCTGGATCATGTAAGACCTGAGAACCAGAAAAATAATACTTTAGTGAAACTACAAAAAAAAGAAAAAAAAAGAAAAAAAAGAAAAATAAAAACAACAGCAACAACAAATTAAAGAAGGAACTTGGACAATCACAAATAAAAGAAGAGACAGAAAAACAAATGTGATGACACACAAATAAAAAATGCAAGGTGGAATTTCTAAAGCACTGAACATTGGACTCATGCTATTCCATCAGTGGATACTTCCCAAATACCCATGTAAAGTTTATTCAAGGGCGCTTTATATTAGGTGTTGTCTGCCCTGCCCTCTGTGGTGACCTAAAGTGTAACATACAGTTTCTTAATGTTCAGCCCATATAGCTTGTCCATTTGTACATGGACCTCAGTCTGGCATCACACTTGCTCACTATTATTATTTCAAAATTCTCTGAGGAACAGTGTGATGAATGGTTGAACTATTTATTTTGCTCACTGAATACACACTGTGTGCTCTGTTTTGTTAACAAGCCTGTGGCTGGGCAGCTCATTGCGTTCAGGATCAGGAAAACTCTATAGATGGAGGGGAGATTGTGCCTTTCCTTGAGAGAAATCTTGTTGTGCAGCTGGGAGAGGCTTCCAGGCTGTGGGGTGGTGCAGGTTGGGATGGCTGGATGTGGGGTGGATTTTAGTAACGTGGGCTTTGCATGATAGAAGGGTAGACATGCAGCCGAGCCTTGAGGTGATGGTGATAAAAGAGGATTCTGTAGAGCTTCAGAGGGTATTGTGAGGTTTGTGCATGTTAGGAGTTTGTTATTAGCTTGAAAATCAGGTCTAAAGGGAAGGGCATCCCTGCAAAGAAGAGTAGGTAAAGGTTTCCAAACGTCTAGTTTCAGGCTGCTTTATTCAGCAGTCCTGAGATGTTACCTTAGAGCTTGTGCTATAATAAGCCTACCTTTAGCGTGTGGGAGCTTCCTGGCATCCTTGCTGTGGGGAGGAGGTTCCTCTTCTGAGTGCTGGATTGGGTGCTGTTACAGGTGGCTTTAATTCTGCGTGCAGTTCTTGGGGTTGCTTTGGGGCCAGATTATGTGACGTTGTGGGACTTTGTTTAGTAGGGGACAACTTGCTTGTTTAATGCTGGCTAAGCTTTTAGGTGTTCTTTTTGTTTCCCTTAAATAAAGCTGTTATTGACTCTTTTACCGTATCTATTTCTGTTGATTTTATATTTGCTGAAAGAAACAAAATAGCAAGTGGACGTTACTGTGTAAACAGTCTAATGGGTTTCTTCTCCCTAGCTCCATAGATGCCAATATTCTAGAGAGGGATTTTGATGTTTCTTTTGATTTTCAACTTCTGAGTGCCCATCAGAGAAGTCATTGGTAAGGAATTAAAAACTAAATAAATGAGTATATAGAAAATTATACTTCTTACAATGCATGGGCCTGTAATCTCTGTGGGAGAAAAAAGAACGGGCTCCTACAGCCGAAAGCCCAAAAGGAGCTGGCTGCTGAACTGAGTCAAACACTGCCTGGGAAGTGGGAGATTAGAAACACATAGGTGACAGCCCTTCACCTAGAAGGCTTTATTTCAACTGTTCAAATGTAGTGAAAAAACAATAAAATTGGTGACAGCTGAGAAAATAGTGACCAATGTTATGCTGTCAGAGATTTGGTAAAGTATAAGTAATAAGAAATACTGAGAAATTGGGGACTGAACGTTGTAAGAACTTCAGGATGCCCAAAGCAGTGTATTTGTAGCGCTGGCGAGACAGCAGCACAGGGAGTGCTACATAGTGTGTTCTCGCTAATGAGAACGAGTAACTGAAACCGAGCAAGTTCAGCTGAAAAATAAGGCACACATCTTAAATGGTGAAATGAACTAAGCTGATGAGTGATGCAGTCTCAGTCTTAGCCTTCAAATCAAGACTGACTACCTTTTGGAGGAAGATGTCTTGTAGATGAACGTAAGCTTCTAGCCAGAGCAGGGCATATCTGAGTAAAACTTTGTGTTAGACTGAGCCTTCTGCTGGTTCCTTTGGCCTTAATATGTGTAAATTCTCATCTTTTTGACTGTACGGGGTGCAGGTGCCCAGGCGCTGGCAGGGGGGGCTGCAGGGGCCGCCTCTGTGAGGAGAGGATGGGGCTGCACCGTGCCGGACACAGCCGGTTCCAGCCGGCTCCAGCCAGCTCCAACAGACCAACCGCAGGGCACCGCTGAGCCCCGCAGCCAAGATGGCAGTGCCTCGGGGAAAGCCTGGGTAAGAAAGGGTGGAAAACACCATACAGGCAGGTTCCTGAAGGACTGCAGCCCATGGGGAGAGCCCATTATGGAGCAGTGGAAGTGTGTGAGGGGGAAGGAGCGGCAGAGAGGAAATGCTGTGTACTGAGCATACGCCCCCTCACCATCCCTCCTGTGCTGCTCCAGGGGGGTAGAGGAGTCTGGAGTGAAGGACTTCATGCTGGGCATGGGAAAGGGGCGGGGGGGGGGGGGGGGGGAAGGTGGTGTTTTAATGTTTGTCTTTGTTTCTCACTACCTGCATCTGTTTTAATTGGCCATAAAGTAAATGAATTTTCCCCAAGTCGAGTCTTCTGCCCGCAACAGTAAGTGGTGAGCAATCTCCCCGTCTATATCTTGACAGGGAGATTTCTCATCCTATTTTCTCCCCCTGCCCCACTGAGGAGGGGATGTGAGTGAGAAGCTGGGTGGGTATTTGGCTGTTAGCCACAGCTGACCCACACACAGATACATAGTGGTGAAAGTCTGAGTATGAGACATGAATCTAGGGTATACTTCTAAGCCATAAACTTTTAAGGGGTTTGCTGCAAAACCAATGTGCATAGAATGCTTAGTTTGGTCAGATTTCCTCTAAATTTGAAACACTTATATACCACCTGCTGAATTAAACAGGATAAAAAATTATGTTGAAATTTTAGGTCCAAGGAGAAGTAATGTAGGTAGAGATCCTAATAGATGACTTGGATAATTCTGAAACTGGCCCAAAACAGGGAAGGTCTAAAGTTTGCCTGTAAGACGATGCCAGAAAAAACATTGCTGTGACTATAATAAGAGTGGCTGGAGAACATGATATTGCGGGTCAGCACATGTCTATTTCCATGTAGGTGGAAAAGTACAACTACAGTCTGTAAACAAGGTGGATGAATTTAATTGAGAAATTGAAATGACAAATGAGAAATTGTCCTGCCTGTATGATGTGCAGACAATCACATAAATTTGAACCTATATATATGTGTGGTTTTGGTCTCTCCACTATATCTTTGGAAAAGGTATTAATCCACATTGCTATTGTGTTTTATCCACGTAGAACCAAAACAACAATGCAACATGGGGAATTTAGATAGAAAACCTAACCAGAACAAAGCTTAATTGGTAGAGTAGTGATCTTATAAACAACCAATTAAAAACAAACAAAAAAAGAAAAATAGACATTCAGGAGAAGTTTGAATGGGATTTTGCTTGGTTAAAGTTATGGTTAAGTTTTTCTGGTTAACTCTATACAGCTTTTCTGATAAGTGGCCACAAAAGTGTTTGTGACATGATGTGTTCTGCACTCTGTCCACCTCCTGGGCATTGCAAGCAGCTGAGGAAAACCTTGCCTGGGTATGCCTGGCAGCATATTAACCATACAGAGCTTTCTGGAGTCCTTAGGGAAACAGGTTTCTGTGTGTTTTAGAGGATGGCCTTCTGCTTTGCCTAGGGCTTCATGTCTGGGGTTGCTACCTAGATAGATGGTGAATCTGGAATTGAGCGGAGAGCTCCTTTCAAACGCCAGTCTGGATGTACTTGTGGGCACTAGATTTTCATCTGGCAGGGCTGGACCGGGGAACTGCAGGAGTTCTGAACAATAAGCAATACTGGGTATGTGATATTAAAGGTTATGAACCTAAAATGCAGCATATGATGTTCCAATCACAGCCATTCATTTTACAGTTTTGTCAGGTTAGGCACTGTAAGATGTCTACTGCACTTAGCGTCTAGTCTAAAGTTATTTTGAGTTTTCTGACCCCTAAAATATGACAGTAATATGTTGGCCAGTTGATATACATGTGCTGGAGAAGCTGCAGCGAAAGACAGTAACGGATATTGGAAAAAGTAGGGAAAACAGAAGATGGGATTCCAGGTGCTGGAAACAATATTAAATACAAAAGAATTATTACTGTGGACATGTGGCAACTTTGCCTCTGGAGATGCATATATATGGCATACTTCTAGGTCATATGCTGAGTCTCCAACTTTCATGAGTGCTAAAATCCAGCAAATTTTTGATATTATCTCTGTCAGACCTCAGTGGTCTTTGAGGAAGAGAATTCTTTTTTAGCACTGTAGCTCTTAGAAAAGGGATAAAGCAGAAATGTTCAAACACCTTTAAGTACCTGTCTCAAGAGAGTCAACCTTAAACCATCATTTAATCTCTGCTATGCTGAGACTAGAGGTCTGAGAAGGAATTTTTGTTTAAAGCAAAATTGGTGAATTTGGACTTTTGTTCCTTTTCTGTGAGGACAAAATTAGTCCATGCTTCCAATGCTACTGTGAAAAATATCTCACATATTTTGAGACCGAAAAAAATCAAGGTGGTTGGAGATACAAAGTTTAGTTGAGATAAAACCAGTCTATTCTAGTAACGCTAAAAAGAATAGTTTAAAAGGCAATGTCTTGGGATTCAGGAGCACAAATGTAGTCCTCATGACCCTTGTCTTTGTTAAAAAAGATTGCCTTTTCCCTTCTCCTTCCAAATATTATAGCTTTGTGTCTTACCACTTCCTTGTCTTTATGTAGGTGACTTTCAGTATAGTTGGACCCTGCAGTCAGGTATCATCGAACTAACCTGAAACCCAAGGAGGTGGGTTTTTACTGTTACATTAACCAGAACCCAGCTTCCTAGGGAGAACTTCCCAGTTCCAACTTTTTTTTTTTTTACAGAGTAATTTTTTCCAGCTTTCATAAAGTAACAGAGTATAGCCTTTCTTAAAACTCCTCCATGCAGGCCCCATGAAAACATGTGTGCATCAGTATCAGTGTGTTAAAACCCTTTGATATACTGGTAATAAATATGTAGATTTCCCCAACCGTGCCCAAAGACAAAGATCACAGATTGTGGAAATCTGTAGTACTTTGTGGCTGACGAGCTACTTGGGTATGTTCTTTAATTGCTAACAGTGAGAAGCAATAGCAGATATTGCCATATAGCGGAGCAATTGGCAATGACTGAACAGCAATAGTTGCACTATAGTGGTTGGCGTTTGTGAAACACCTACAGCTTTTGTCTGATTGATGGCTCCTGGCTCACTGTGTCCCTGGCTGCTAAAAGTTCACATGTGGGAAGGCAGCCAGCTCACGGTATGGAGGCAACATAACTGTTGCTCCATTGCCAGTATAGGTAGGAATAGGAAACACGAGAGTGTATGTAATGAGTGATTTTCACCAGCAGAATGGGAAAGGGGCTAAAGATTAAGAGATGGAGGGGGCTGAGATACTGGCAAGTCATGCAGGACATGTACTTGCTGAAGTGCTCCAAATCACAATTTCCTCCCTGACCTTCTGTATGGCCAGGTCAGGTATTTATGGCAGATAATTTGTGGAGATGCATTAAGTTTGGCCTGTTTCTTTTGCCTATTGTGTGGGCATCAAATTCTAAAAACTGCTCCAGCTAAACATGTTTTAAATCCATCTCCAGGCAGTGACAGTCTGCCACAGAGGGGGACTTTTAAAGCTCTGTTCACACTGTATGCATTACAGGCATGGTAGAATACATAACATAGTGCTTTGTGACCCCCCCCTTACTCTCTGTAAGAACACGTATGCATGTGTGGTGCAGAACTGCCACTAAATGGTCAAACCAGCTGGACTGCCCCTGTACTCCTCAGGCTCCTTTCTTCCTAACCTGCTCTTAATTTGAAGCTCTTCATGGCTCAGTCACCCTTTTATAAGTATGGGAGTTGTCACAAAAACAGGTCCTCCTCTATAGGATTTTTAAAGCTCTGCAGAGTCTCTGGAGTGTGTTTATGCTGGTGTGTGGACGCATCCTCCTGTGCTGGCATGTTATGTGCCAGTCAATGAACATGTTTTATAACAAAAAGTGAGCAAATGTATTTTACTGTGGTAATTATAGCAGCCACTGAATTGTCAAAGTTATTTCTTCTAAAATCTGTCTTTACATGCTCTACTTCTGTTTGAAGGAGAGAATGAGTTAAGGCACATACTATGAAATTCTAATTGTAAGAGTTTATTATTGAACTCTTTGTAAATGAAATATTAAAAACTTTTCTTTGGTAGACTATTTCAGGGAATTTTACTTAAGTAAAGCTTAATGTTTGTTGTTTTTTTTTTTTTCCCCCCTGAAAGCTTTTCAGGCTTTTGTAGTGTATTCCTTTCTTTGATCTTCTTTTGTAATAACATGATAGTCTCACATTTCAATAGAGACTGGAACTAAAGTACACATGAAAAAGTCCGTAACAGCTCTCTTGCTGTTTATTTCAACAATCTTAATTAAAGAAAAACCTAATCCTACAACAGACTTGTGATTTGCCTTTTCTTTGAAGCACAATTAGTTTTCATTCATATCCCTTGATGTCAGTGAGGGAAAACTATTGGTGGGCGCATCAGTGCTGATGGGGTTCAATTAATACTTTTTTTTTTCTGAAACATATCTCACAATAAAACCACGCACACAACGCATGTGCACATACACACATAAAAAAGTAAGCTCTGTATTCAAGCTGCCTGCAAAGCCATGTCTAAGTCTCTCTTGGCTGCTAGCCAAGGTCTCTAAAAACCCATTAAGGCTATTAGAGAAATTATTTCTCTTCCTTTGTGAGCTGGGTAAATTTCACAGTTATCATTGCAGGAGGAAATGAATTGGGAATATATCTGTCTGGGGATGGTTGGCCCTTCACTGGGAATTAAGCCAACTCAATGTAAAACAGCAGCTGTGTGTGTCAGTGCACGTACTTGCAGGAGAGAGTCAGTGGATGGCACTGTAATATAACTATTGTGCCAAAAAATATCTTGGAAAATTGTAAGTGCTGTCTGGTATTTGTGAGTAAATTCATATCTTCTTGCAATTACAGGCTTTATTGGAAATCAGCTTTTACTTTAAAATTATGTGTAAACCAATATTTCCCATGTGGTGTGCTTTCCAGATGCAGGAGAACTAAGCAATTCATTCCCAAAATGGTGCAGCAGCATCCTGTGTGGCATTGTATGGTGACCTTGTCAGACCATAATAACAATATAAAAACATACAGTACAAATTCAGGAGATTTACAAAGATGGCTGGACTCGGCCTGTGTCCTCTCTTACGCTTCATGGTTTTTGCATTTGGAATTACCAGTTCCAGGGAAGTTTTTGATCAACATGGAAATCGGAAGTGGCAGAATTTCCTTTTGAATTGTGAGCTTTGGTAAGTACAACTTATGCAGTCTGCCGTGTCAAAGTTCACAAGAGAATAGAATTGCTTTTCTTGTTTTTAAAATCTCACTTTGCAAATACTGTGAGCTGAAACTTTGAGTTTCTGGAACCCACATGTCAAATATATGGTAGAACAAGTACAATAACACAAGATAAACCTTCAGCTTTGTACTCAGTCACACAAAAGGTTTTTATCTATCAAGTGAAAGAAGCAAGATAAGTTTCCCAACTTCTTGCCAGTATTTGTCTTAGTGATTTGGAAAAGGAAACATGTTTCCTTCCCCACATCATATACTCTTTCTGAGAGGGTTTGTTTATTTATCTTTATTTTATTTTTTCCTCCTTTAAATCCTGGCCTACTTTCTTTATCTGTTTGTCTTCCTGGTTGCTAGCAACTAGCAATGGTCTGTGCAGAACTTTTTTACTGGTCTGCTTTTAGGTGCTGCAGGTAACAGAATTATGCAGACCGTCTCAAATTATGTTCTTTGTACCCTCTGATCCTGTAAGATTTTTCAAACTTTAAGTATGACAATTTCTTAGAGGGACTTGCATGTTTTCCAGGCTTCTCTCATAGATCCACAGCTGCACAGGACTCAAAGGAGTAGCGCAATGGCAACTGAGCAGAAGTGAAGCCCTCACAGTTTACATTTTAAAATGTAAATGCACATGGGTCATTCCAAAGAGTGCATACTTTTTGTAAGCTATGTTATAAAACTACCTCTTTCATCTAGGTCTGATAGCAAGATATTATCCCAGTATGAAATCTCTCTTCTTCTCCAAAAGGATAGATATAATAGCTAGAGGAAATGAAATTAAATGAAATGTGTGAACCACTTAAAAAAAAAAGCAGCCATAAGTATGGCTTCTGCAGTTACTAAGGTAATCCTTGTTATGATATTTGCGCTGAATATCTTGTCTTTTTTCTCTGCTTGTATTCTGTCCAGGTTTTTTTTCCCTTTGTGGTTGGAGTTGACCATTGAACTCATTCAAAAAGTTTGCTATACAATTCATGTATTCTTTAACATAGAATATTTGATTATTTACACTTATTTTCTCTCAGTGGTTCACTGATCTATAAAAGTGCAGGCAGGTTTTTCCTATACTTTTGAAAGGTGTAGTAAAAGAGTGATAATTTCAAAAGAATTTGGTCACCATGTCCACATGATATATATCCAAGAGTTTTGAAGGAGTTTTAAGTATGACTCGGCTGAATTTCTAACAAAACCAACAGCTTGTTTAAAAGTGGGCTAACTGGCCAGATGATAAGAGGGTAGAAATGCTGACCATATCTTTTAAAAGGTTCTAGAGGACCTCTGTGGGACTACTTGCTGATAAACCTTACTGGGTACTTAGCTGGAGTAACACTGAAATAGAAAAAGGAGTTGGAAGAAAATAATCTATAGCTAATCATGTAGTTCTGCAAAGCAAGCTTTGGCCAGCTAATGTCATAAAATCCTTTGAACGTGTCAGCAGATGAATAGCGGGGATGTTAAGTATATCTTTCAAAAGGCTTCTGACAGGGTCATAGGTGAGAGACTACTCAGCATTGCTAGCTCTCGGGGTTTTCTCTTAAGCCCCATATTACCTGATTTTGTTTCTTTTAAATTCTTCATTATAGAAGTCAGGAAACTGAATGAGAAGTTTTTGTAAAAAAGAAAAAATTCTAAAAAAACCCCCAACCTAGAAGCTCAGGAATTAAAGTTCATGATCATGAATCAGTCTAGCTCAGAAATCAGGCACCAGGAGAAACAGAATTGTTATTATGTCTTAATATGTCATGATTTGTAAGCTATCGCGTGATTCTGTGGCTAGTCATGCATGGTTTTTTGAAGGTTGTGGATTGATAATATCTCTCCTAAAAGAAACCATGTAGCCGTGAGGCAATGTAATATCATGGATCAAAAAGTAGCTGAGAGGCAGGAGACAAAGCAGGAACAAATGGTCCATTTTCATCATGGCAAAAGGTTAATAGCCACAAGTTTCTGTACTAGGTCTGTTGTTGTGTAATGTATTTATTAGCTATCTGGAAAGAGGAAGGAGAAATGAGGCAGCAACACAACGTTATTGGTAGATAACGTCTTTGTAGGTTACTTGTTAATCAAGTCCAGAGAAGCCTTAAGGAATTTCATATGGGCTCAGTCAGACTGGGTAACTGTGAGGTACATTCTTTTTGAAGAAATACAGAAAAAATTTAAAGTCATTGCACACACAGTCATTGTATCATCCAGCAGTGTGGTGTTACATAAAATTTATTGGGCATTAATGGAAAGTCCATCTTGGAAAAAAATATTGCAGAATTGGACAGGCCCAGATAAAAGCAGAGAGAAAGGCTAGTGACATAAAAGTATCTGAAGTGATTGTTTACCTGAGGAGTCAGATGAGAGTGGGAGTGATAAAGTATGTGGTTTAAAAAAAAAAAAAGAAAAGAAAAAAGAAGTAATGCAACAGAGAACAAAGATCAGGAGACTACAGTTTTCCCTGCCTCTTAAGAATAAAGAAGCACTTACCAAAAGGTGCCTTTATAAACTGTGGAACTCATTGACTTTGGATGAAGATGAAATCAAGAGTTTTGCAAGCTTCAAAGAGGGAAGGGGCATTTATATGGATAACAAGAATATCCAGAGTTATGATAGTAATGCTAAAAAAGAGTATTTGAAGGGATAAAAACCCTCATGCATCAGGATTTAAGGGAATCTATAACTAAAGGGATTAGGATGAGACCTTCAAGGGAGACAGATTATCCTGCATCTGTGGGGGTTTCTTGTATCTTTCACCAAAGCATCTGGCGCTGGCTACTGCTGGAGACAGTGTATTAGGCCTGGTGGGTGACAAGTTTGAGCCAGAACGGCAAGCTCTGTGTTCATATCTGAAAAACACTTAATGTGCATTATCTGTGTTTGTGTCTCATTTCCACTACAGTGGGCTTTGTCTTCTGTTTGTTTGCATCATGGTTTCGTACTAGGTCAGGCTCATGTTTCTGATGGTACAATGTACGTTTGAAATCATTGCAATGAAGAAGTTGTGTGAGCTAGTGGGCACCACACAGCTTCTGAGAAACCGTTAACATGATATGCAGCCAGAGGGGAGTTCCTCAGTCTTTTGCCCTACTTCAACAGCTGTAAAATGGAAAACAGTAATATTTACTTCCTGAGAGGAATTATCGAGGGGAATTAATTGTCAGGTATTCTTTGAAAGGTATCGTGAATTGGTATAGTCAGTACCATTATGTCCTGACCATTATGTCCTGACTTCTTTCCTAGGACTATGTTTTGATTGTATTCATTTTTTGGATGTATTGAGCAAAAAACTTAAAGAACAAGAGAGTGAAATGTGTGCTGCTTCTTTCAATTTAGGAGTACAAATTGTAGGGGTGAATATTTCTAGTTATACATGTGGTGGCTGTGTTCAGCGTGGGCACTTTAAAACAGTTTAGCTTTTGGTAGCTTCCAGTTTTGCAATTTCTTCTCAGTGTCTTAAAGGAAGACAAGTACAACTTCAAAAGCCAGTAGCAAAAGAATGGTCTAAAAATTTGCCTATGCAAAATCTATCCTTATATTTGATTAATTGTTTTTTTCTCACTACAAAATATATGTCAGAATTCTGTGGCTATGCCCACGTTTCTATCATTTTTATTGCTACTTCATTTGCTAGTGATCCTTTTCTTTTGTATCTTCCTTTTTTAAGAGTATTTTGCTATAATTCCTGACTTTTTTTAATTGACCTTTATGTTTAATGTCTTTGATTTAAGTGTTAGGACTCCTGTATTTCAAGGGCTTCATTTGGCCCATATATCAGTAAGTCCTGAGCCATGATTTTCGCTGCAGAATCGTAAGAATTTTTTGAAATTCCATGTAAGAGCTAAACAATGGTGCAACCATTTAGTGCATCACATCTTTATGCAATCATATAGCAAAGTAAGTTAGTATTGAGCAGGTAAGTTTCCTATTTCCTGGATTTCGTGAGGCTTTGGAGTATTTACACCCACTGTGTGATGTGAATTAATTCTAAAGGTATCACACCTAATAATCACACTAATCAGGCTTTTCATTAATGACAGATAACATCTCATCCCTATGACAAGATCTACAGATACTGTAGCATTCTCTGAATTCTGAAGCATGTGTTCACATCTAAACTTTCCAGGTCTTCAGTGTGCTTGTTTGTCCTATCCACTTCAAGATTTTATGGCTCAGATATTCAGTATTAACCGTTGTTGACTTAGTCAGATTTTATTTTTAATTTTCTTCTTCCCAAAGCCACAATGGTTTCTAGTTTAAACATAAACATGCTGCCTTCTTTTTGTTCGAATCAAACAGATTGATGTGCATATCATATTTTTTTCAACTTGCATAAGCACTTTTGCAGGTTCTTTTTGTGAATTAATTTGTACATTTAACTGCCTTGTCTGGGAAGCAGTAGTGAAATTGGGCAAATCATTTATTAAAACTTCTACAAAGAATGAAGGAAGTTCAGCTTCTATGAAACTGTTTTACAGTAGCAAAATTAGTAAAATTAGAATTTGTTTCACTTTTAAATCCATTTTGGCTCAGTGGTAAATTCAGGTATCGCAGTCTGCCTGGCAAAAATTGCAGTCCGTCAACTGTTTCACTGGGGTATATGACCTCTAGGCTTTATTAAAATTGAGTTGAACACTCTTCAACTCAGTCAGTAGTTGGTGGTATGATTTTAGGGTTATGCAGACTGGTTTGCAGCCACTTCTGCTATGGCTTAAACAGTATTACTTACATTATTGATACAATATGTCTTTGGAAATACTTGACTGCTTTTGAGAAAACCTGTTCAAACCTCTCTTCTCTTCCTAGGTCTTTCATCTGTTTGATGAAGCCAGATAACATGTCAGTAGATTGTGTTGAAAAATGGCAGAACAATTTCACCAAAATAGAAGCAACTTCAAAATTTTTACCTTTAACATGATATAAAATAGAGCAACTTTTATCTGATTCTTTTTTTTTCCATTTGTGGAAAACACTGTAGATTGATGAAATGGCAACATCAAAATTATGCAAGCCTAACATTCTTTTCTCATCCTTATCTTTCTTCTTGCAATGAAATTGATAATATCTGTGAATTAGTCTCTTTCTTTTTTTTTCCTTTTACTGCTCTGCAATTTCAGAGCCTCTTGCAGCTTTAGAAAGTTGCAGAATAACAATAAAAAAAAGAGTAAAAATACTCATTTCTCATTTTTTATTTTATTCTGAATAGGGAAAAAAGAAGGGGTAGTAGAATGCCGAACTTTTTTTTTTTCTCCTGTCTGTGACATAATTTCAGTTTGAACCTTTGTTGGTAGCTAGTTTAACTTACCATTTGAAAAGCTGAGACATCTATTGCTCTGGCAATATAAGAAAAAAAATAAAGACTGTTTCTGTAGAGAAGTGTTGACGCCATCTCTACAATGGACTTCTTTGGAGGACAGGTATTATGCAGGAGGTACAGTTATCCCGTATCCCCCTTGAACGCTCAGTGCTAAGTGCAGTCTCTCTTGTATCATCTGTATGGCAGATAGTATATTTCCCATGTAATTCTTGTAAAAATATGCTCCCCTAGCAGCGAAGTCATAATCATCTTGTAGTGTAGTTCTTTGACTGCTAGTTAACAGTGTTGTTGAAGTGAAGTTGATTTTAACCCCTTCTCTGGAAGCAAATTGAAATAACTTTCTTGCAACAGCTTTTTTTAATTATTTTCATAGATCATGTAAGTAATACCTAAACTGATATCACTGAGAACCAAAGGGAAAACAGTATGGAACCACTTCCCCAGAACCAAAGGTTAGATAAGGAATGACAGCTCTTTTAAACTTAAAATATGTGGGAGGGTGGGGATGTAGAAGGCGACATATGGTGTGTGGATGTTGGATATTAAAACGTGTGTCTGACAGTAAACAGCTATTAGCTACTATTTCATGCAGCACATATCCCGGTTTATAAAGTTAGTGTTTGAAGAGGCCTACACTACAAACCCTGTCATCATTGTCCTTGCTGGGACCATGTTTGACTTGTGGAGTAATCTTGTGATAACAGGGGCTGGCTTATTTTAATAAAGATGTGCGTCTCCGTGTTCCCTCAGAGAGGCCAGCTCACCTGTCGGTTACAATAGCATCTGCTTCACTAAACACCAGCTTTGAGTATACACCAGCAGCTTGGAAAAAGCACAGCTACTTGAGAAAATGCAGGTCAGAAATGCCCCCAGAGATGCCAGTACAATGGTACTTCTCTTGGCAGACACTTGTTTTGAATACAACCTTCCAACAGCTCTGTGATCCTGGCCCTTGTGGACTCCAGGAGATCTGGGCACCCTGAAAGAACTGGAAGCCCTTTAACCTTCATTGTGCACACTGTGGTTATCACGCCTGGTTTTCCCATGCTGACGACGGATGATGATTTTTGGCACATATAGTAATCCTAACTACTGTTGTACAGTTCAGTCCTGTCCTCATTGCTCCTGAAGTAAGTGCCAGATTATCCATGTGTCACTTCGCTGTTTCTGCCTTAAGTTTCTCTCTCCTGATTTTTCTGGACTTGGGAAAAAAAAAATCCTGTATTATCACTTTCTTTTTCCTTGGGACCCTATGTTGTCCTGTCTGTGACTGATTAAAAGTAAAACATTTTCTATGTGTATTCTTTTTAATCAGCACTGCATGTTTAGGTTGATAACGGTCTAACTGAAGTTTTCCTGTTTTGGAATAACATTGATGACTCACAGCAGAAAGAACAAACACATACTTCAGGCTTCCGGTGGTGTTAACAACTAAAATACCTTATTCAGAACAAAACCAAGGTTGTTCTGTATGGGACTAGTAGTCCAGCCTTTGGCCTATCTCTACTTCTCATCTTTCTCAGCTGAGAGCCCTTGTTCATAGTTCCTTGCTGTAAGGAGAACTATCTTTTCAGCTGGCTTCATCTCCCCAGTGAAAGTCAACAAATTCAAACAGCTCTCCAAAGTCAACATGAAGACTTAACCTTCTTGGAAAGATCCAGTCTAAGGGAATCTCTGTTGTAAATCCTGAACTACTTTTACTGTGATGAGCACGTTTAAATCATGTCAAGGGGCATGGCATGGGTTACCATTGCTGGTATCAAATGAGTTGGCCGCAGACCAGACCCTGTCAGTAGAACTAAAGAGCTTGCACAGTGAGGCATGCTAATTCTTCTGCTATGCTTATGGGACAGTGCTTTCTTTTATTGCACCAGATACAAACAAATTTGGAGCTTGCTCAGTGGTCTCTAACATGTGCCCAATTGTGCTGTGTGGACATGCTTTTCATCATCTTGGAAATGTGAACCTTTCTGAACTACCTCTCTTCTCCTTCTATATAAATATCTCTTCTGCTACTGTCTATGGCCTCTTCTGTTATGTGCAGAGTTTTCCTGATTTGCCTGTGAAGTGGAAAGGACCTGTGAGTTTTCGTGAGGTGTGGTGCTCCAATTATAAAACCGTAAACTAAATGACAGCCTTAATTATAATGGAAAACAGATTAGAATATTGTCATTTGCCTTGCTGGGGAGCCACGGGGAGATTAAAAAGCCAGTGGCCTAAATTTATGTTATTTGTATTTCTGTGAGTCAAACCTCAATCATGTAAAACAGCCAGTAGGCCTGTATTAATGGGAGAGGCCAAGAGAACTGAAGCTCAAAGGGCTGTTGCCCTTAGGACATGGTACATTATGATAATGTGATGAAGAATAATTACCAAATGTGAAATATATATTGTCAAACATAGGAGCAAGCTATTCCTTACTGAAAATGAGGATGTGAGAAAGATAGTGAATGCCAGTCAGCCAGGGCTAGGTTTCTAAAGGCACCTCCACTAAGACTGGCTGTTGAGGCACTGAATTGGCCTTCAGTTCTCACAGGTTGAGGTAGATCAGTGGAATAAGCTTGTATTGTTTGTATCGAAGCCAGATCTTAAAGCTTACTGCAGAGATTATAGATTTATATTTATGGCAGAGATAATAATAGTGTTCCTGATGAAGACCATTGTTATGATAAAGCCCACTGAATGGCAGTGATGACAAAAGTGTAAGACTTCACCAAAAGATATTAGAAGATGATGCAAAAATGGAATGGGAGCTTTTATATACATATGTGCTATTGATATTGGTTATTTCTGTCAAAATACATTAGTGCTTCCTTTCTCTTCTTTCTCAGTGTGGTAGGATTTTTTCAATAGCTGTTTTCGTGGCTGTTGTGCGTGATGTTGTCTGCATTCATGTTATGTTTGTGACATGCAGGGTGGGACACAGAGCATGAGCAGTCCTCTAGCAGCTTTTCTCTTCATACTTGTGTGGTGCCAGGCAGCAGGATAGTCTCCATGCCCTCCTTTCCCCTGTCATTTGTCTTCAGGAAAACCATACTGTGTGGGCTGAAAGATTTGTTCTTGCTTCTTCAGTCAAAATAGTAGCCTTCATGGTGTGGTGTAACTGGATTAAAGCACAGGGCAACCTTGCAAACTTGTGACTTTGGTTAAAGGGCATATACATAGGTGTAAACTTAAATACGTAGCCAGCTGGACTGAGCTCAGTGACATTATTTTCATGCTTCAAGTTATGCATGAATTAAGTGTTTTGCTGGATCAAGACTTTATTACGGGTGTGTGTACAAATTCTGAGTGAAATCTGCCTATAAAAACTCAAGTAAGACTATAGCTCAAAACAAAAGCATGTCCAGATAAGTTGGTGTGGAGGTCATGGACCAAAACCTACTTGTGACAATAAGGCAAAATTAATTTTTAATGAATTTTCTATCTTGGGAGGGAAAAGTGATTTGGCATTGGATATAACCAACGATAGACCAAAACTGTTAGTAAATGTGTTGAGTGTATTTTACTTCTTCGTTTGCCAAATACCATACTTGTGAAATAACTTCCCCTTGAGATATTATCTGGTTTAGGTGTTATATTGTTGGTATCCTCACAGCTCTCAAAGCTGCTAGCTGTGTGCCTCATGTTCTATGATATCTGTATCTACACACTACTACTGCATCGTAGGGTGGAATTGTTGGCCCATTTTAAAGACGGAGAGCTAGTGTTCAGACTAGCTTGCTCAAGGTCAAATAGGAAATTTCTGGCAGAGAAGACCACTGACCCTGTGCTCCAGAATAGCATTCAAAGTACTGTTTTCTCTGCTTCTTTGCTTATCTGGCAAAAAAAGTCATCAATAAATCACTAGAAAGCTTCTTTCTGTTCTTAAACTAAATAGCTTCTCATTGGCCCTGATGAAATGTTAGTATCTTGTAAGAGTTTTTGCATGTCACGGAAGGAAATATTTTAATAGTTTGGGATTCTTACCACTAAAGAAAAATACACAAATACATATCAATACATATCACAGGCTAGACATGTAAAATGTTGGAACAATCAAAGTAAATGGGCACTTCTGAAAAATACAGCCTTTTCATAAGCAAGAGAGAGAAATATTTAGTGTAATGAAATATGGGTAAGCCTTAAATTTGCACTTCATATTCTGTATACTATAGGCAAAAACAACTAACAAATGAGATTTTTAAAGACTATCAAGTATACTTTTGCCCCCCACTCACTTTTCTGCATTTCCTTTACAAATCATAACTACATGATTTGGAGCTAAAAGGTTAAACAGTAAACAGTGAAATATTTTCCTCTTTTTCTCTTGAATTTTGTAATGGTTTAAAGATGAGGGAGGGGTAGATCACTGACTAGATCCAGTCTGCACCTGCTTCCGGGACAGAGGTCCATTTCTAGAGTCGTGTTGTAGATACAGTATTTCATTTTGTTTTTCCTGAGTTGAGTGGGAAATAGAGCTTTTCTGTTCCAAAGTCTTCCAAATGTTACCATACAACTAAGAGAGGTAGATGTTGAATAAAAATATCAAGAATCATGAAATTCTGCCCACAAACCTATTCCTCTGCAAGGAAGAGTGGTAAAGCAACAGCTGTAGTATATGCTTTGGTCTGAAACCATCTCTCTCTCAATTTGCCTTTAGGCCAATGATAATTGCTGAAAAGCCAAATGGTATGAGCAGGTTTTCAGAGTACAGTACTGCTAAAAAATAAATGCAATAAGAAAACAAGATAAATACCCAGTGCTAAGAAATGATGATTCTCTAGATTTCCTCAGTCAAGCAATATTTATCAGGTGCATTGATTTAACTAGCGGCTATTGGCAGTTACAAATGGATGATGACAGGAAACAAAAAAACACCTTCATTTGCCATAAGGGGGCTTTTCATTTTAATGTAATGCCTTTTGGAATTACCAGTGTCCCGACTACATTTCAAAGATTAATGAACATCATCCTGTCAGCTTTAATATATCATACTTCTCTAGTACACTTGGACAGGATGCTGTTCTCATAGATTCCCAGAGTTTTCAACAACACTTCGGAGATTTTTTTTATGTCATAAGTTCTGAGAGGAACTAAATATTTAGGAGTTTAAAAGAGAGCTTTCATTCCAATCTGGATACACAGTAAATACTATAAAATTAATTTATGTCTCTGGAAAACAAAAGCATCTTAAAATGCTGCAGGATCATGCAGAAAGTTGCATATAGCTGTGTCCTGTTATCCTGGAAGTAGTACTCTATTGTATAAGTGGAAGGAAGCAAAAAAATTACTCTCAGACATCAGGAATCATTTGACAACCTCATTAAGTCTCATGGGTCTCTTACAAAAGTGGGATTGAACCAGGAAAATATGTTCTTCATTTTTTGCGATTTGAAGAATACAGCACAGTAGATTCAAAAACTGATATTAAAGCTGATATTAATAAATTAATTCAAGTTGGAAAGTTAGTATTCCAAAGTTACCATGATTTAAGCTTAAAATTATTTTGTTTCAATGAGTTTACTTGATTGTCCCCTAAGCTCAGAAAGCACACAACCACAATTTTCTGATATAAACTACACTATTTATGCTGTTATGATGAAGTAGCATCAAGCATGCCTTCCTACACAAAAGAAAAATTTTCTTTTTCTTGAATAAATACCTTGAATGATAGTCTAAATACCATTAACCATTACTTATTTTTTGACATGTATGAAAGCATATTCCAAAATGATAAAAATGAAATCAACAATATTTGTTATACTTCACAAGCAAATATTTTTTTTCTTCTTTTACACTAGGGAACATCTTCATTTCTGAAGTGAAATGGAGAGATTTTTCCTGACTTGTTATGTCTCACAGGTCTCATTCATAAATGTGGTATTGAATAGAGAAAATTTGTTTTACCAGTGGAGTACCTCACAGCGTACACAAAATTTGATCTTAGAAAAACAATTTCCAGTGGATGGGTAGTTTTCCAGACTTATTATAATAAATATAAAATTAATTGTGTTATATATGTGTTAATTTAATTAATGTGTGATGTTGCTATTTTGTATAGACTGTTCCATTAGGTTTCTGTAACCCAAACCCAAAATATTCTATGGAAAACAGGAAATGCATATGCAACTTGATATTAAAATTAGTCTTTGCATTAATGTTAAGATTTTGTTTCAGGGTAGATTTTCATGTCAAAGGTGCACAGAGCACCTCTGATGCTCTCTTCTTTTGATATGCATAAATATATTAGGCACAATCCTAACGAATTCCAAAAGGTAGAAAGTCCAGTGCATGTGGGTAAGGGCAACAACAGAAACTAAGTCCATAGCTTTAAGAAAAATTAAACACTAGCAAATATCAATAAATGTGGTGGAATTTTTGTCACTAGGTTTTTAAATTAAGGTCAGATATCTTATTAAAAACAGCTTTCGTTCAACCCCAAGTTCCTAGTCTTGATGCAGAAATGTTTCTGTGACATTGTACGGCCTGTCTTATGCAGGAAGTTGAAATACAGGATCATGATGACTCCTGATCTTAAATCTCTGAATAATTCCTTTGCTTTGAGTAGCAGAATATAAATGCCCAGATGGATGAATAGTTTGCCTCTCTAGTTTTTTGTGGTGTTTTTTGGGAGAGCTGCATGATAAATAGTGACATACTTGGGCTGATTGGTTAATTTTGGCATCTAAAATTTTTGTGTAAAAAAAAAAATCAGAAAACCTGTTTATCAGCTGGCAGTAATTTTTTTTAAAAGTCTAAATGTGGTTTTTTTTTGTTTTTGTTAAAATTAATATTGTGTCATCAGTAAACAGAAATAATCTGTCATCAGAACTTCTAATGCAGCTGAAACTAAACAGTCTGCTGTGTTTCACTTCAAAACTCTTGAAACCATTACTTTGTTTTAGAGTTTTGAAATTGCTAAGGAAATGCTGGAATTAACAAAAATGCCTGGCAGAGAATTCTTACCCTGAACAAGCTGTTTTGTGTGCTGTATGAGAAACAAACTTTGTGTCCTTTGGCCAGAGCACCCTGCCTTAAATAAGCAGCAATGCAAACTGCGATAAGACTGATCCACAGGTGTGCAGGGTGGCTAGCACACAGCACTACTCACCTTTTTTTGGGTGGAAAACCACTTGGTCCTTATTCCTCTTCACAAGCACTGACTTTTCAGAAGGCTCCTTAGAGTTTTCACATTTTTCACACTGAATTCCACTTCCAGATTGGCTGTTGGAAATTTAATGGGGGAAGATGGATGGGAAATAGGAACCTTATAGTGAATAGTCATAAATTTGGTTTCTTTGGATTAGGGAAAAGCCTGATGTGACAAAATGTGCTTTTACTTTTGCAGTAATTTTTGAAAAAAAAACCAACCCCCAAAACAGCACAGCTTTTTATTAGACATACTGTGATATATGGGGTGATTCTTTGGGTGTTTCAGAATCTTCACAAATTGCTGGAAATAGCTCTTAAATGCTGTTTATTACTTTTGCTGTGTAAGGCTTGCTTTGCCCTTCAAGGTGGAAATACCAATGATTTTTTCCATCCCAGAGTTGTCCAGGAGATTCTCCACAACCTCATGCTCTCTGAGAAGTACATCACCTCTGGCCTTCTTTCTTAGCTATACCTCATTCACCTCTAGTCTGCATATGTAGTGTTATTAACTGTGATATTAGTGATAAGCCTCCTTCCTATGCTGTGATGCTGTGGTGTTTCTCAATCTTGTGCTACTTAGCATGCCGGCGGCAGAAATCTCTGCATACTCTGATTGGGTAATATTGCCTCCAGGAGGTTTAAGTCCTGCTCTCAGCCTTTCCTTAGTTTTTGTGTATGACCACAGGCAAATCTTGATCTGGTCTCTCTGAGGTGTAAAAAAGGGGTTAATCTTTAGATGTCTATCAACTCATAAACATAATCAAGCAGAACAGGAAATTGAGTCTTCCACTTGTTCCACCATTTCCTCCTCTCTTTTGCTGGAAAGTGTTTGTTCTTTTTACCCAGAAAGCTGAGGTCATCTGCTCATGTTTCTCAACTAAATTGTTAAAAACCTCCTGTGTAGATAAGTGACGGTTTCTAACTTTTGTGCCTTGAGCTAGTGTACTGTAAATTATTCTGGTGTCTTATGGAGCCCTTTACAGCTTTAGTCATTATTGTCACCACTCAGTGGTGCACTGAGATGTTGCAGACCTAATTTTATCAAACTGAAGTGACTGTATTACGTTCTCTAGTTTCTTATTAAAGAAACAAATCTTGAAAAATATTAAACTACAAGGTGTTTTGTTTCCTGGACTGATTTTGAAGCTGTCATTCTCTTCTGCAGAGTTCTTTGAGATTTCTACTTTGGGCTACAGTAAAACGTTCTGAAGTTTTATGTATGGCTTTTTAAAGCTGAGAGATTTTTTTTGAATACCAGTAGAGACAGTAGACGGGACAGGGGGAGGCCCACTTTCAAATCCTTTTCTTGATATTGCCATACTTTCATGTAGACCTCTTTGGGTTGTGTGTTTGTTACAACTGTTGCACTCTGTCTATGCAATTAAACAGCGTTTAGAACAAGGGCTCTCATTGGAAGATGGATGGGAGGCATGGTGAGAGGACAAGAGGCAACAAGCCCAAGTTGAAACATGAGGGAGCCCAAGCAGATGTAAGGAAAATCTTTCTCACCATGAGGACAGTCAATCATTGGAACAAGTTGCTTAGAGAGGTTGGGCAAACTCTGTCCTTGGCATTTTTAAAATCCAACTGGATAACGTCCTGAATAACCTGTTCTGATCTCAGAGCTGACCCTGCTTTGAGCAGAGGGTTGAGCTAGAGACCTCCTTAGGTCCCTTCTGACATAAACGATTATCCAGTTCGTTCATACATATAGTTCCTACAGAAGTGGGAACTGTTAAGAGTCCTGTAAGTTCTCATACTGTTTCATCATATTGTTATTAATTTAAACATTTAACTACTCACTTAGAATTTCTATAAAGTTTTAAAAATATACTAAGCAAAGTGCCTTTTCCTCTGAGCCCCCTTTTACACAAAACTGGGGTTGTTTAGCCTGGAGAGGAGGAGGCTGAGGGGAGACCTCATCGCTCTCTACAACTACCTGAAAGGAGGTTGTAGCGAGGTGGGTGTCGGTCTCTTTTCCCAAGTAACAAGCAATAGGACAAGAGGAAACGGCTTCAAGTTGCGCCAGGGGAGGTTTAGATTAGATATTAGGAAAAAATTCTTCACTGAAAGGATTGTCAAGCATTGGAACAGGCTGCCCAGGGAAGTGGTGGAGTCACCATCCCTGGAAGTATTTAAAAGATGTGTAAATGTGGTGCTTAGGGACATGGTTTAGTGGTGGACTTGGCAGTGCTAGGTTAACGGTTGGACTCAATCATCTTAAGGGTCTTTTCCAACCTAAACAATTCTATGATTCTATGATTAAAAACCAAAACAGAATTAAACATAACAGGAAATACTTTGTTTGGGGTCTTGGCCTATATAAGGCAAACTGAATGTTCCCAGATTTAGCTCAGAAGAGTCACCAATATTTTTATGCAAGTTCAGACATTGCAGTAAATAATCTGTGGGTAAGAGGTAAGTATATCGATTACTTATATCGATACTGTGCACATTGCTGTGTGCCTAATATTAATAGTGATTGGAGTGAATACACATGTGTATATGTAAGTTTCCTGCATAGCTCTAATTAATTTGGAATATGTGACTGTGTCACTTCAGTAAGGTGATGCATTTGGTCGCTATATGCCTGTTCAGTTAGCAGCCTCATTTGCTCATGGAATTGACATTACAGCATTCTGCTTTCAAATGCATTATCCATCCTGAACAGAACACGAACAACATAAAAACCTAAGAAAATGATTCTTCCCCGAAAGATAATGCCACATAATTGAGTCTCTGTATAGGTTGTTTGGAGACAGTAACAAAGAAATGTAAAACAGGATCCCTGAACCTGGTACAGCTTGTAAAATCTTGTTAAGCCATGTTAAAAAAAATACATTAATGCCCCCATTAGAAGCTGCAGTTTATTTATTGCATCCTATTCTTTAGCCCTAGTAGGCATAGGCTTTTTTTAATCTTCCATCCGTCCTTCCCCCTCCCCTTTGAAAGTGCACTCATTGAACTCTTGGCAATTAGTGTAATTGAAATTTATTGACAATGCGGCCGTCTGCTGAAGCTTCATTGTTCCGAGTGCTTAGTGCACAACGCTATTGAGCAATGCCATGGCAGTGTCAGACAGCTCATACCTTGCTCAATTATATCAATGGACCAGTGACTGCCAAAGGTTCCTTTGGGGGTACGAATGTTACTTAGTGATAAGAGCCTTTCGAAACAGAATCCCTGGGCCCCATCTCTAGTGGGAGATGGAAATGAAATATGTATTTCTCTGCTGTGGAAAATTAATGTAATTGGCTCCCTTAAAAAGCTTTGACAAGTTGACCTGTTTGAAATCTGAGGAGGGCTTATAATGTGGTATCATATTATCTCCAACATAAAACCCCTCCTTTGGTGGCGGTGACAGTGGGATAAAATGGAATTTGGATAGTAATATTAAACTTCAGCTCCATTGAACACGTTCATATGTTTTTCCATTTATAGCTGCAAGATGGGGTCTTATAGAAATCCTACCTTTTTTGTATTGCCATTTAGTCTTTTTTTGGTTTGATTTATACTAGTGCAGGAGAGAAAACAATATGTGTGAGGAAGATCTCTATACTTAACTTTTCTTCTAAAATGTATATTGATGGAAATTTAAATGATATGTCAAATGACAATATTTGACTCAGGCTAATTCTGAAATCAGAATTAAACTCTCAGACAAATTAATCAATGTATTCCTTACACGCATAAAGGTTTACACACCAAAAATAAATAAGAGCTTGGCACAGCAGTCAAAGAACAAAGCTGAATATCCAAACATGCATTTTATCTTGTGTTTGAATATAGATGCATACAACAGTTTTGTGTTTTATTGGAATTAAACTACCATGATAGAAACAGGAGGCATTTACAATGGACCATATTCTGCCCAGGCTTAAACATCATGCATTTCTACTAAATTCACTGCAATAGTGTGTTTGAAAATTAGGCAGAGTTGAACTAGTAGTTTTTTATTTCAGAAAATATAATGACTTGACAATTTATTTAATAGAATATTAAAAAAGAAAATAGTTTGAATGGGAAACCTCCACATATGAGTCCAGGACTTTATTAAATTATTATTTATTTGCCTTTCTATTTGCCTGCTTTTCAAAATCAGAGCAAAATCTTTTGTTGGTAAGGATGGGGGAGTAACTATTCACATTGTAAACTTTTGCATTAGAGTTGTCTTTGACCTTCAGCACACGGATGAAGATCTACTTCTCTTATTCATGGGAGTTCAGGGAGTATAGGATTCTGGTTCTTATATGTGGGGGTTTTGGGCTGTAAAATCCTCTTTCGTCACCTAGAAAGATTTGCCAGTAATGAGAAGACGCATCTCTGGAAGACTGAGGCACCTGCAGTGGCAGAATCTTGGGTGAGAAGAGTGTAAGACAGCAGGAAAGAGGGAATTTACTTTATTTGAGGTAAAGAAAAACTGCAGCAGAGAAGAGAAAGAGATAACAAGGTAAATTAGTTTTTATTGTTCTTTAAAAAAGAAAAAAAAAGAACAACCAAAAATCAGATAAAACAAAGTGAACAAGTCTCTTGAATTGTGTGGAGACAGAGCTTGGTGATTACTTTGTGATTTGAATTGCTTCATCTGAACCTACCCCTGCTTCTTTGCCTACCATCATCTCCTAAATCAGAAGAGATCCATTCCTGGTTTCAGTTTGGATGCTGCCAAAATCTCTTGAGAATATCTTTTAAGATGTAGATTACTGTTAAATCAGAATTAAAACTCTAGCCAGGATTTGGCCTCAGGCCTAGAATAATCCTGCTTTTCTTCCAAATGACTCTTCCTCAGCTTGCCGCTACTCAGAACTTAGCAACATTTGAACTTGCTGATACATATCTAGTGCTAAAAGCTTTAGAAAGAACTCTAGACCTGAGGAGCCTAAAATTTAGCCCAGCAGATATAAAATACTTCAACAAACACCCTTCCATGTCCAGAGTCAGCTGGACCTCTTATTTTTGGAAAAAATTACGGGGAAGGAATGTAAGAATTTGAAGAATTAAAGTGTCGACATTTGAATGAAAATACTTTAAGTAAATTATTTTAAATGAGGAAATAATGATTTAAAATAATGTAATTATTTTTTTACTATTTAGTATTATCAGTATTATTAGTATTTAGTATTATCACAGAATATATTTGTATTTAGTTAATTGGAAGTCAACCTTGATAAGCTAGAGTTTTGTACAGAGTCTCTCTGAATTTTGCACTGATTTCTTTATGTAGTTTTCACCCCTTGATTGCTGGATAGTAAACTAGTTAGTAAAGGACTAATCCTTTATCTCTCAAACACAAGATGTAATCGAAGCTCAATTGTCAAACCTATCTGCCTAGAGATCTTCCAACCATGGTCATCTTCTGTTTCTCCGCAAGAGAATCTTACAGAAGATAAATATATATAATACTGGATTATTTATATAACTTTAAATAATTTGCTTTAATTACATTAGACCTCAGTGAATGTTGTGCATGTGATGGGTTTAAAGCTTTCATCCTAACTTCATAAAAGTTCTTTCAGAGCCTGTACTAGAAAACGATCATTCTGATTGCTACTAACTAATGTAAGCATGTAATTATTTTAAATGTTCCTCCCAGGGATTCTCTTGGTAAAGTATTTTAAATTCATATATAAAAAATTAATGACAATGTGAGTTTAACTTCATCTGAATCTGGGCTGACTGCAATAATTACATAGAGAAAATTATTCAAAAATGTTTATTAAAAGTACAGTATTGAGATGCACAATTTTTTGCTTAAAAAATTGCTCTTCTAAATGTCATAGTATTGCCATACAGTGAAATATACTTTACCTTTCAAATCAATAGGTTACCTAATACATGTTCAAATAGTCTGTATTTAGTCTTAGTAACATATATTGCTGCTTTCCTTACATGCATTCTGCATACTGGCAGATATAAAGGTTAGGCAACTTGCTAGCAGCTTTAGGGGATAACTATGGTCTGAAACAATATATAGTAGGGCTGAAAGTATTTTAAAGTACTATTAATTTTTTTAATTCCCCCACTGCTGCAAACATAGTATATTATTTTAGGCATTTTGTGGATTAATTAAAATGTCCATAGTATTATCAGCTCACGAAGCATGTATATGTATGTGTGGGAGGGGGAGGGGGGGCAAAAGAGAGAGAGAGCTGAAACTAAATATGAAACTCTTGTACATGAGTACATGTACATCTGGAGGAAGAAAAGGATCCCCATAGCTCTAAACCTGGTTACATCTGTTCTAAAACCTCATAAATTTCTGCTTAGCAGTCCAGCTGGGCAGAATCTTAAAAGAACATCAAATAGATACTCATCTTGATAAAGCAATTATGTTGTCAGTTCCCTTGATCAGCACGAGCTTGACAAAGCATGCTCCAAACTTGTAATTTTAGCCTAGAGCTCACAAAACTTGAAGAGGTGATCTATGGAAAGGAATGAATTATCTGAAGATATGGGTTTTCATGAACTGTTCCTTAAGCACCAAATTGTGGCCTGAAGTTATTCAAAAGTTGGGCGGTACCAGCCCTGGGGTGTAGAGAGAGAAGAATATTTAGGCAGTGAATGTATTGTCGCTCCCAGCTGACAGCTCCATACCATAACTGTCAGCCGTGACATCTATCTTAGGAGCGTAGAACTTTTCAAGTTCTTTTGTGCCTGTCATTCCACTATGGACACGCTGTGTGAAATCCTGGCCTTGCAGACAAAACTGTTGCTGACGGCCTGGATTTCATGCCCTCCATGTAGAGTGGGAGAGAGGCTATTTCTGCCTTGTGTATTCCTGAAGTCGCACCCCAGGCCTGAAAGGTCGGAGTTGGAGACTCCAACCAAGATGAACGGGGACGTGAGTTAAGCAGTTGAGCAGTAAAGAGGAGATGAAAACTTTGTATGAGTCTTCCCTCTTGTGCTTGGACCGGGGCTGGGCAACTACACAGTGCTCAATGAAAGAGAAAGGAAAACTACAGGAAACACTGTGCTTGAAAAGTATAACTTGTAGTCATGAGATCTGTGTGTAAAACAGCAAGAATTTGGGGGGAGTAACTGGTATCCACATACTTACGGACTGCTTAGGCTGGGTTTTGTGTCTTAAAGTATCTATGACAGTTATCACTGTGGAGGCTTTATTGTTTTGTTTTGGCTTATCTCCTGGAATTAGAAAATAAATTCCTAACAGATGTCAAGTTGAAAAAAAAAATATCTTTCAAATTCTATTTTCTAAGCTGACATAATTGAAATATAAGTTTCTAATTTTTACCTAAGTCTTATTTAAACATCATGAAGTTAAAAATATTTATGAAGCCAATGTAGTATGTTTTGGATTTTGTGACGCGTAATATTCCGTTGAACCAATGAAATATGGCAACTTGACAGAGATACACATATTAAATCAGAACAGTACTGCGTGTTTTCCTTGAAGTTTTGCTAGTTCACTGCCTGGTGCTTTTTAATTCATGCTAGTACATAAATTTGACACATTGAAGTACTGAGTATTCAGCATTAGGTTTCTGATAGAGCAAATGCAGTCCCTTGGCTGTCCAAGAGTATAAGTGGTTTGAAACATGATCACAACGCCTGGGAGAAATCCTTCTAATAGGCACTACAGAGGGTCAACATTTTTAAAGGATAAAAGCATATGGTAGTCATACAAGAAGGTGCTCCTTTGAGACAGAATTAACATGAGATATTGATAGTAGTTCTTTCAGATTAACATGTTGCATAGTCATTACTAGTTTCGTTTGCATTTACTTAATGCATTTCTTCCAAGGTACTTACTTTCTCAGTAGGGATTGTCTTCTAATAAACACTATGAACAAGTGATGTGTGATGTAAGGTATGTTCCAGCATATTCTCTGAAAAACACGCTGGAAGGGGCTGAAATACTGTGACCTGTTATGAAAGTGCAGAAAAAACCTGTTGAAAGATTTAAAAGTCTGTAGAGCTCTTTGTAAAGGCATATTTTAAAAACTACAGTAAAGCTGAATAGTGGGTTTTAAAAGAGCTCTTACCTTTTGGCCTCCTTTCATTGGAGTAGATTTTACATGTTTGCCTGTGCCTTTGCAAGCTTCCTTGGACCGTTAGAGTGGTCTTTGGCACAAGAAAATGAGACAGATGCAAAAAACACATGACAAATTTTACAACAAAATAAATGTTTTGTTTAGTAAAAAGTTGGTAGTGTTTGTTAAGCGATGAGTTTTGCCTTCTGGAGTCTAGGACAATATTTGCCAATTAATCAAACTTGCACAAGACAGGTTATTCATAATTTCAATATCAGTAAGGTTTAGTATAGCTCTGCTTCATATTGAAAACTTATTCTTCATACAGCTATTTAAGAAACATTGCAGAGGCCTGAAAAGCATACTGATGGCCTTATGAGAAACTAGAAATGAAAAAGATGCATGTAAATGAGTTTAAACTATGTATTACTATCAAAATAAAAATGCTACTTTAGAGCTAGGTAGTATTCCAGGTGTATCAAAATACTAAGTTATCTTATAGGAGCTACTTAAGCTTTTAAAAAAAAAAGTCCAAGACCCTCAAAAATATACCTGAAAAAGTTGTATTGTATTTAGTGGGCTAGTTCTTAAAAAAATTGTTGTTAACATCTGACTAACATATTTAATCTGAAATGTTTGTTTGACTGAAATGGAGCAAATGATTCTATAACCTCCTGCTAGTGAGAAGGTTGGTGTTTTATTTGTTTCTTTTGTGCTTCATGCTACAGATCCTTTGTAAGTCTATGTCCTGTGTTCCTCTCTTCTACCCTATTTTGGACAATCAGTCCTAAAACCCTATTAGCATGGAATCCTGAACCCTTATTTCTTCTCACAGGGCAAAAGGAATAGGAATTGCATTCCCGACAGGGAGTATCATTCATTATGCTTAAATATGGAAGGGTAATATTAAAAACTGGAAAAGCAACCAACCAACCAACCCCCCCCTAATATTCATAAATCCTCCTAAAATTAAGCCAAAACAAAACAAGCCTCAAATCAGCCAATCAAATAAAAAACAAAAAGCAAGACAAAAAGAATTACAACAAAAAGTGCTTGGCATGTTTCCTTTTTAGGATGTCCAGGGAAGTTGTGTCACAACTGAAATTTTGGTCAATCACCATCCGTGCTAAACAAGTGTAGTGTGAAAACCAAACGTAATGGCACGGGGGTTTTTTTTGAGTTCTGTCTTTTGTTTTGCTAACTCTGATAGAGTTAGCCTGAAATAGTTTTCTTTCCAGTTTTGTGCTGAGAACAAGCAAGCTGTTCAGATTTGCCAGACAACTACATCATCACTTTCTCTATAACTTCCTGTTGTAATTTGAAGAAGTCTACAGGGTGTGTTGCTTGCCATAATGTAAGTAATAAAAACCAGTGGTTTGTTTAGTGTGTGTCTGTATTTGCTATCACATGATTTACAAGAGGTATTGGCAGCATAAGCAATATTGTATGTTTTCTAGTATATGAGGCAATTAATGGAGTATTTTGGTGTTTCTCTGATTTAAGAAAAAGGAAAATCTGACCTGTGCTTGGACTTCTGTCATCCAGGTACTAATTTTTTTTTAATATTTTGTAGAGGAAGTCAGAGGAAAGTGTTAACTGATTAGTCTTGATTTGTAAATTTCATTCAGTTAAAAAGGTTTTACCTAGTCCTACTCTCACTAAAGTAAGTCACAATGCTGATCGCTTTGAGGGGAGTAGAAATAGTCCATTATATTTTCAGTGTGTTTTCTCTTCAGAGTCACTAGAGAAATGGGAATAGTTTTGAAAGAGTGTGCTGGTTTTGGCTGGGATAGAGTTAATTTTATTCATAGTAGCCAGTACGGGGCTGTGTTTTGGATTTGAGCTGAAACAGTGTTGATAACACAGGGATGTTTTCGTTACTGCTGAGCAGTGCTTGCACAGAGTCAAGGCCTTTTCTGCCTCTCACCCCACCCCACCAGTGAGTAGGCTGGGGGGGCACAAGAAGTTGGGAGGGGACACAGCTGGGACAGCTGACCCCAACTGACCAAAGGGATATTCCACACCATATGACATCATGCTCAGCATACAAAGCTGGGGGAAGAAGAAGGAAGGGGAGGATGTTTGGAGTGATGGCGTTTGTCTTCCCAAGTCACCGTTACACATGGTGGAGCCCTGCTTTCCTGGAGATGGCTGAACACCTGCCTGCCCATGGGAAGGAGTGAATGAATTCCTTGCTTTGCTTTGCTTGTGTGCACGGCTTTTGCTTTACCTATTAAACTGTCTTTATCTCAACCCACGAGTTTTCTCACTTTTACTCTTCAGATTCTCTCCCCCATCCCACTGGGGGGGAGTGAGCGAGTGGCTGTGTGGGGCTTAGTTTCCAGCTGGGGTTAAACCACAACAGAGAGGCAGCTGTATTTAGAAATCCCAAAGAGAATATTTATAGCCATTTCTTAGTGTACAGGATTTTTATGTGAATTAGTATAAACAATGCTGGCTTGCTGAGATGTGGATTACAGTAAATTTACTGATTATATGTATAAGCAGTCTCACTTATGTAGGAAAACAAATGCATATCAATGTGACTAACCTACTCTGAAATTTCTCCATGTCATTCTATAGGAACTATAAATATGAAGCAGAATGATGCTAATCTGATTTTTTTAATACCAAAGGCAGCAAGTGGAAAAATGTCATAAAATCAGATTTTGTATGACTGTCACAACTTGTCACCTATGTAATTTATGCTGTAAAAATATGAATACAGCAGGATGCTATACATGATTTATAATGATATAAATAGTAAATAGTGCTTGAAATATATATATTTTTTATTGCTAGCTATTCCCTAAGTCCATTGTGTAATGCTCAAAATTGAACTTGTTTCACAATTTTTAACTTTTTGTCTCCAGCAATTCATTCACATTGGAGAGGGGCAAGCTGAACTGGCAGGCAACTGTGAGATCAGCTAGATTTCTGAAACCTAATAATCAGGGAAATTTAAAGAGTCATGTAAATAAAGCCTCAGACTATTAGTAGGTGGCATTGTTGTCATATTTTAAACCACAAAAATCTAGAAAATGTAGGGGCTTTTTGACAGGTAATATTTTGTCTGTGTTGAAGAACTCTCTGGCTGTACTTTTGAACAGTGTGAATTTCCTAAGTCTTGGGAGAAAATAGGAAAAGTTGTGTTTTTGGGGGGAGGGGGTAGGGGAAGAAAACTGCCATAATTTTTAGGGGTGCAAAACTTTGTTTACAACCTATGAATGTCATCAGTGAGTTGTGAGTGTGCTTTTTTGGATATTAATTGAGAATGTATTGGTATATATAATACTAGATAGTGTCTCTGTAGACTGATATACAGCTACTGATGTGGTATTGATCATGAGATCTTTCATATCAGGAATAGGTAGGCATGTCAGTAGGTAAAGTTCATTCACTATGGTTCCCAAGTGAGTCTCATTACTGATTTCTACCCAACCTTTATACAGCTTTGTTAGGCATTAAGACCAGACTTTGGTCTTAGACATAGACATAGAGTCATTTCACTAGATTTTTTCCCCTTTTTTTTTTTTAACCACTCTTTAACCAGGCTGCCTGTGCTGCCTCCCAAGCCAGTCTGAATTACTGTGGTGGTTTGGCTTTTTTTTTTTTTTGAGTAGGTTTCTTGAGCTAGGGTATCAAATGCTGTATGTCTTGGGGAATATTTTAATGTCACATTATTTCCATCTCTGGGTAATCATCTGTCACTTTAAATACCAGTGTCAAGTAAAGACTCCAAGTCCCTCAGGCCAAAAAGCTCATGCTTTCCTCCAGTATAAATTAGGGCACATTAGGACTTACCTTCTCTTACAGTTTGTATTTTATCCCATTCTTGCTGATGATGACCACTTGAACAGAAGTTCTTCCTTGAGGTACCTAATATTTAGTCGTCGTCTAATTTGTGAAGGAGAAAAATGAGGCTTTGAAGATACCCTGGTATTTGGAAGAGGGCCTAAGAACATCTCCTGTTGTCTATCCCACAGCTGCTTCTGAAGGCTCAGATCACTGCATTGCTACACTCTGGATTGCTTGTTCCTTTCTCAGGAGAGCCTCCTAATGCAGATGGGCTTACTGCCAGGTGCCAAGAGAGAGGTGATGCTACTAAGGGGATGGCTCATCTGCATAGAGGACACTAGCTGTATGAGGCAAGTTTTCAGACATCTCTCCATTTTCATAATCTCATATTGAGAAACCACGCAACAGTCATCGTGAAGATAGGCTGGAGCTGTTACTGGATAATCAGTGTCAGGGCTGACCAGTTATGCAGGTTAGTGGAGTTACTAAAATTTTGTCAAGTGTGTAGACAGTGAACCTTGTGAACCTTGTTCAAAGCTGCTTGTAGAGGAGACATTTCTTTCAGAACAAATCCATCTCTGCAAAATTCAAATGAGCTGAAGACAATGATTTATGTGGCTGTGTAGAACTGCCCATCCTTCTGAGGCAGACTCTTTGTGTTTGCTAAAATGACATCTCTCTCGCCTTGCAGGAAGTCTGTCAGAGCTGACATGCTGCATAACTTTGATTTTGGCCTCTGCTGCAGGCACCATCAGAGGAGAGAAGTGCCAGCGTCCATGCCGATAAAGACCCTTCATCTGATTGCCTGACGCCTCTCGTTCCCCAGTTTTCGTGGAAGGGACAGGTAGTGAAGGTCATTGTAAAAAGCAAGTATAGGTCATTCTTCCTCTTTCCCATTAATGCCAAGCCAAGCCAAGCCTGGGGAGGAGAAGAGGATAATGGAGAACGCCTGAAAGCACAGGAGGAGTGAGTACATTGCTCAGGGAGGGGTGCAAAGCCATGTAGGAACTATGAAGATTGTGTTAATTATGGATCTTTGATGGGCGTATGAAGAGCAGAGAAGCTTCATGCAGTTAGTAATTAGTTAATTAGTAGTTGAGATTTGATAAGAAGTTGTAAGTTCTATGCTATCTGTTAATCAGCAGGAGCTTCTAAAGCAGGGGCCAGGTTTATCTTTGTATGTCAGGCAGAGTTGGCACAGTAACTTGCACACACCTTCCTTAATGGGAGGTCAGAAGACTTGCCAAATGTGTAATAGAAATACGGTTTTTTTCAATGGGATTTTGGAATCAAGGTAATGATTTTTTCTTTTGTTTGACTCATGATATCTGAATGTTTGAGACTGATAATACTAGTATCAAGTGAGAAATGTTAAGGCCTCAAAAATTAAGAGATCTCCTCACACCTCAGGAGGAGCTAAAGCAATACATCAACTATGCAAAGAATATTCTTTAGCTAAACATCTAATTTTGTACAATAACACAGGAGAATTGAATACAATTGGAAGGCCTGGGACATGAAATAAAACATCTGGTGGTTCTTTCAGGTTTCCAACTGTTCAAACTGGTGTAGATTATGCTTTGTGGCCATGGTTCTTCCTTTTATGAATGTGTATGAAGAGAGGTCTCCTTTGCTACATTTCTCTAGTTGGATATTTAAAGTAATAACACTGGTTTTAGGCTTTGCTCTGTGAAATACTTCTGTCCTGAAGCAAAATGAACTGCTCTAATGAATATGACTGAGAACTTCACAGCAGAATAGGCCAAACAGCTAGATTATTAGGAAGCATAAGACCTAGATTCATCCTTGCCCACTTCCCTGCTTTGCTTTTTTGCTGCTCTATAGCAGAATACCAAGTCTGGAGTTCCTGAAGTGCTGGCTAGATATAAGCACAGGATGTGTTGAAAAGATCAACATTGTTGCAGTATATTATTTATGCTATTAGCCAAAATTATTTGTTGGTATTTAAGAAAAGTTTTACATCAGTTATTAACAATGAAGGCTACTTCTGTGGTGACTGAATACAGTGTACAGAGTTACTTAATCTACCATTCCACACAATTACACAGCAACATACTGCCCGTGCATGAATGAGTTTCGTCGTTGCATGAGTATGCTAGTATGTTTGTCTTGAGGTGCCACAATTTTTTCAGCATGGTGCTGAGTGTATGGCAACCTTTTTTCATGCTGTCTTTACCTAATCTGTGACTTTTCCGTGGAAGTTCTCACAGGTCTGGATCTTAGGCCTCTAGGGCTTTCACTAATGCTGACAGAAGACAAGTCGAGACAAATAAGGAGATAATGTACTTATATTGTCTGCAGAGAGTATTAATATCATATTTCTGTGGTCTGGAGAGGTATACTTTCAAAAGTATTGCTGGTGTCAAGAGCAAGTTGTCCAAATGACAGTTTATTAGCAGTTCTTGTCCTGATGTGTCCAGCTAAGACATTGGCCACATCCCACATCGGCCACAACAACCCCATGCAACGCTACAGGCTTGGGGAAGAGTGGCTGGAAAGCTGCCTGTCGGAAAAGGACCTGGGGGTGTTGGTTGACAGGTGGCTGAACATGAGCTGGCAGTGTGCCCAGGCAGCCAAGAAGGCCAATGGCATCCTGGCCTGTACCAGAAATGGTGTGGCCAGCAGGAGTAGGGAAGTGATCGTGCCCCTGTACTCGGCCCTGGTGAGGCCGCACCTCGAATACTGTGTTCAGTTTTGGGCCCCTCACTACAAGAAGGACATTGAGGTGCTGGAGCGTGTCCAGAGAAGGGCAACGAGGCTGGTGAAGGGTCTGGAGAACAAGTCTTATGAGGAGCGGCTGAGGGAACTGGGGTTGTTTAGCCTGGAGAAAAGGAGGCTGAGGGGAGACCTTACCGCTCTCTACAGCTACCTGAAAGGAGGTTGTAGCAAGGTGGGTGTCGGTCTCTTCTCCCAAGTAACTAGTGACAGGATGAGAGGAAATGGCCTCAAGTTGCGCCAGGGGAGGTTTAGATTGGATGTAAGGAAAAATTTCTTTCCTGAAAGAGTGGTTAAACATTGGACCAGGCTGCCCAGGGAAGTGGTTGAGTCCCCATCCCTGGAGGTATTTAAAAGATGTGTAGATGCGGCACTTAGGGACATGGTTTAGTGGACATGGTGGTGTTGGGTCTTTTCCAACCTTAATGATTCTATGATTCTGTGATTCTATGATTGGAAGAGGTTGATAAAAATTTCTGTTTCAGGGCAACCAAGAAATTGCTTCTTGACTCCTCAAACCACTGAGGCACAAGACAAATTTTAGAGCCACCATCTAAAAGTGTACTAACGTGTCAGAGGTGCATACTCCATCACTGGAAGCAGCACTGGAAGCATTGAAACCCGGATGAAGAGGTCCTGAATCGGTATGTTTTTGGTCCCGTATAGACCAGTTGTTTTCTCCACTGATGGAGGAGTTTTGGTGTGTATAGCAAGGAAGAAAAAATTAGTGATTCCAGCTGAGCTGATGGACAGGACTTTCATCCCAGATCCCTTTTTTTAGCTATCAGTAGACAGATTGGTTCTGTGGTCCGTGATTTACCTGCACAGGCCAGTTGGCTGAGGTAAAAGTCTTGCCTGCAGCTAGGCAAGTTGTCTCCATATGAGCAAGTTGAAGGCTGCTGTATTTACAACATGAGGACAGGAGGTACTATACATGCAAATGAGAAGGACCATACTTTTGTAAATTATCTCTTCTAGGGCTTATACTACAGTCCACTAATACTATAATAAAAATCAGCTTTGTCTTCTAGCATGGAGATAAGCTTGGGAAACCATGCAGTGCTCAGCATTCAGGTTTTCTGTAACTGTCTGTGGCTAGTGAGTACAGTAGTACTGTGGAACTCCATTTTCCATGTATGTTTAGCATATATTTTGGCTGATTGTATAAACAGCATAATAGTTAAAAAAAATGTTTAATATAGATTAAGCACAGAAAATTTTTTGAGATCTTCTTGAATAAATATTTAAATATATATTTAAATTATTTTTTCCCCTAGATCTGTGTGTGTTTTAGAGAGTTGGTTCTCTTTAGTAGATAATTATAAGTCAGTTTGAATTTTTCCCTTGGGGGGTTTAAAAATGCTAACACCTACTGAAACTGTATTAAGAACAATTGTCTTCATTGTCTGAATATTTTGTAATCTGTCTGAGCCAATCTTCAACTTAAAGGTGGTTTATTTTGTACATCTAACATCAAAAGAGGTTTCTTTGGTAATATTTAAAATATGTGCTTTGCTTTTTTTTTTTCTTTCCCATTGGCACAGTGTTTTGTATGCTAAAATTATTTCAAGGGAAGATCTTCCCTTTAGAAACTCACACTTCATACATATGCCTGAGGTCAAGAAAAGCATACTACTGTTTATTCCATTAGATCACACAGCCAATTAATCAAGATTTGAATGAGTATCAAGATGTAGCCTTCATTCTGTCTGCTTATTAACTTTCATTATGTGTAAATCTAAGGTGTAATTTTTAACAGGATGGATTATGCTGCAAAGTTTTTTTTCCTATAACAGCATTCCTTCACAGGTCCCCTTATTAAAGCATACCCAGGGTGATATATTATGTTAAGAAGGTTTAAAACATAAGGTGACAATGACCTTCCCTTTAATTAACTATGATGGAAATAAAGGTGAGAACAATGATGATGAAGCTCTGCTGGAGACCATAAATCATCTGCTGCACTGGTTAGACAGGACACAGCTACAAAAATAACCTTGCAATTCACAGGTTAAATGGCTCTTCCATTGTGCTGCATTCACTATTGTTTTTATTTACGTACATACCGATAACTTTCATTTTGTGGCAGTGTAAAAAATTTCTTTGATCAAACAATGAGTTATTTTCTGAATATACTTGAAAATACTTAAGTATTTTTTTGTAAAAATATTACTCAACATTCCAGCTTTTAAACAGCAAAGTGGTATATGCAGCAATGGAAAGTTGGGGTACTTCTGTGTTTTCCTCTAGAAACCTGTGCTGTAAAGAACAGAAGGCAGTCCCCTGTTTTATTGTAAAATAGTTCTTTGTTTCTCCTAATGATTCTGGGCTTTCACCATACTATGTGAGATGAGATTGCCAGTTATATTTTTCAAGAAATGGTTTCTAACTTATTTACTAGGTTTAAGACCATATCACATGTTCTTAGCAATAAGACTACTTATTTTTCTAAATACATCACTTTATCTTATAGTCCTGTACCATTTAGTATACCAAACAGAGTTTGCAATATATAATGGGAACACTTAAATTTGAATTACAGTTCAACAGAAGTCATAAATACATTGACTAGTGTCAACTGCTGTACAATAATGTAAGCAAGACTTTTGTCACCTTGACTATCAACATTGCAGAAAGGACATTGAACAGTTTCCTGTTCAAACTGATATGTGTTGGATAATCCTGTAAGATCAGAATAGATTCAGAAGCCTTCCTATTAGATTAAAAAAACCACTCAAAACAAACTAGTGAAAGTACTACAGAATATTTTATGCTTCCTTTTATGCTTTATATCTCTTGATTTCTCCATGAAGATGTGCTCTCAGTCAGAGACTGGTAAATCTAAACTTGGAAAACAGAAAGTCTGGTGAACAAAAAAGTGCTAGAAAATTTCAAAGTGGATGTTAACAGGCATCAAGCAACAGAATTTTGGGATATTTTTGCAACTGATAAGAAAGAGGTAGGTCTTGTAGAACTGAAACACCTGAAAGAAATGAAGATAACAGCAGAAAGCCCAGAATTAACTGTCAGTTCTTTTCTGTGTTGTAATGCCAGCAGGCATTGCTGGGGTAAATTTTGGGTGGTAACTTTTTTTTTAAATTTCAAGACAGGAGCATGGAGTTTTATCTCAGGCTATTTCCCAGCTGCCTGAATTTAGCATGTTAAGATAAATCATCTGAGCAGTTTTGGCTTTTTGAAGTGCTGAAGCATAAATGAAGGGATCATGGATAGAGAGCTAGCTGTCTGGGAATTACTTTTGAGTAGATGGACTTCCTAGGGCAGTGAAATGTTATATAGTTAAGTAACATTGGTATATTTGATTGTGCCTTTATGTATTTAAACAGAGTGTGTAAGAAGGTGAATAATAATTCTTATTGCTTCAGTATGTCTTGTTCGTAACACTTCAGCACACCTTTTTTTTTTTTTTTAAAGTATGCAATCTGCATTAGTCCTTGCTCTATGTTTGCATGTGGGTGGCAATGTGCATAGGTCTTGGGACACAGGAAACATTACTGAGCTTGAAATCAAGTTTCTTTGTGTGCTGCAAAATGTGCAAGTGATGCACTCAGCATTCTGTAATCATCTTTCCCTGGGTATCCAGTCCACAACACAGTGGGAACATTACTGTAATATCAGTTTCTCTGGTGCCTTCCAGCACATGTTGAGCAAGTAACAGGAGTGATTGGGTTCCAAATGCCAACAATATTAGGGAAGTGATGAGGCAGGATACCTCCAAATGATCTCAGTATTACTCTGTGTTGGGTAGTCCTGTAAGTCAGACAATAATGGTGATAATTCCTTCTCAGCACACCTTTAATGCTTGATGTGATGCTTGCTATTTAATCAAGAAATATCACACCGATGTGGGGAATGATGCTCAGCATTTGCCGCAGCTCATGCTCTTTCACACTGCTCAATACCCTGTCTTGGTCAGTAGGTGGTCTGCGATGCTTCTAACCTGTCCTGACCTCAACACAGACAATGAAGGAGGAGAAAAATCCTTTCCAGTTCTACAGGCAGTTGACCCTGGAACAGAAGACTTGTTTTCATGTTTTAATGTAGCATAGAACAACAAATGTTCAGAGCATCTTCTGGACAGAGAAATAATACAAGAGCATATATTTAGGTTAAGCAGAAAGGCCCAACTATTGCCCATTCCCTAACAGACTAACCTCTTTCTAACATTATTTGCACACTTAATGTGGCCCAGCCCCTTTGGCTGTCATTGACCCCCTTGAAACCCTGAAGACTTTTTTTGAATGAGTTACTCCAGCATTTCTATGAGAAGAACTGCAGACTCAATCTGCTCTTCAGTCTTTGGATCTTATTTTATATCGTAATAAACATTTCCAATGGAGAATATTTTTACCATACAAATGTAGAAGAAGATTTCTAAAGAATAGCATTCTGGTGCTGGTGCGACACACATATTTTACCAAAACTACTATTTTTGAGTCAGTGGAGAAAAATGCTGATGTCAGAGCACTGGTGAGTTGGCGGTGGGGTAAAACACTGTAATGGGATAGCAGAAGTGTCAAGCGTTAAGGGCAGAGCTGGTGAGAGCCAGAGGCAGATCCTAGCTTGGCTTCTTCCTGCAAGAATGGCAACAGAGTCCACAGTTTCAGGCCAGAATGCAAAATTCATTTCCTTGGTTTAATTTTCTCTGAAGTAGCTGGTCAATAAGCAATCTCCTATAAATAATAATAAGAGGAAGACTTTGAGGGAAAATGAGAAATTACTTTGGTGCTGCTGCTGTCACCTCTTCTCTGGGTCTGTAAACCTTTTGGCTGTTGTGACTCAATTTGACCCAATCTTTTTAGGAAAGAATGAATTTTTTGCCATTGGTGTTAATTCATAATAAGAGGGCTTAGGTGTGATTCCCTCCTACTACTCTATTGCCTTTTTTGTTGGCCTTTCTATTAGAAGGGATAGCTTTCTACAAGATGCTTTAATTACCTGTTTTTCATAATCTTGCATTCATGCCCTGACCTCGTTAAGTGGTGAAGTTCCACAACACTTGCTTGGTATTTCATAGGCCTCCCACAATTCCGTACTAATTTTTTCTTGTCTGTACATTGTCTCCACCTGGCCCCCAAGTTTTTCTCAGTATTTTATTTTCCCATTCTAATAAGTGCTCCAAGGCTCACACCCACATTGGAGCCAAAAGTAATTTGTAATTAATGTGGTGAAGCTGAAAACTGTTTTTTCTCAGCACTTTTTCTGACTTTCATGTTTTTAATATAAAGGGAGATTGTTGTTAACTTCTATATTGGAAATTTGGAAGACACATGGATAGTACTGAACAAATGATAAATAAGGTAAAGAAGAGACATAAACAATAGACAAAGATCAGAAATGAAGGATTGAGCCTAAGTGAGGCTACTTTTTAAAGTATCAGATTGGCTTGTTCATGACAAGGAGAGGCTAAGGAAAGAGAAAGAGAAATTGTTGTAGGTTTACTTGTCTAATGACCGTTAGAAACCTAGGAAAAGTTCCCATGAAGATGCACAGGTATACAGTTAAGAAATGTGGTTAGACTTGTTAAATCTCAAATAAACATTGCTTATTGCTTCTCCGTGAAAGGAGAAACATTTCCTTTTGATGACTAGGTTTTTGTTTATTTAGCTTCTAATTTTTTTTAATGGATTTGAACGGAATTCTCTTGTCTTACACTGGAATCCCAACTTATTAAAACACTTTGAGTTTTCAGCAGCCAAACTGAATACATACTTATAGGCACATTTAACTTCCAGCAGGTTTTAAGGAAAAAAACCTAGGCTGAGAAACTGATTTGGATCATGTCATAATTTCTTCCCATAGAATCTGTGAAAAGACATGAGCTGCATATGCAGTTCAGTGGCAGAAGTCTGTTTTTGTAGTAGTTTTAATGAAAGCAGTAACATCTTTTGCATTTTTAGAAGGGTATAAAGGTTGTAAACAAACTTTTCAGTGCTATGCAATGGGCAGTTGCATAGTGGTGTTGAGCATATCTCAGTGTGTTGAGTTCCTTCTGGCAAGGGGGTCTCAGCCAGTGAGCTGAAGACCCAGTACATGCATTGTGTGCTTGATCTGCGCATCTGTGGGGGACTATACATTGCATGCCAATAGAGACTAGATTCTCGGTATGTGATATGCATGTAGTGTATCTACATCCTCCTGATTACTTAAGGTGAATTAGATGCAACCACTGTTTTAATGTTGGACTAGGTTCAAGTACATTTTTTCAGGTAAAATGTTACTGCCTAAGAAATGCCATTCACCTTACAGTATTCTGTAATATAGACTCATATTTAGGATTCGTAATGAAATTAAAAGTTGGGGTTTAATATTATGGAGGGAGGGAGATAGCTATGCAGGTTTGATGCTGTGTTTTTTGGCTTCTGTTGAGTCCTGTTTAGGACAGAGGGCAAGAGGAGTTAGTTTCATAGTTTAAATTCTAGATATCATTGTAAGAGATCTTTTAGGTAAATGGTGATGTTTTAACACAACTTTTCATAGGTTGTACTTAAAAAATTGAGGGTTAGTATTTAAATCAACAGATGCATCCTGTCCCCTTGAGCTTTCTGAAATATGATTGAATTTGGTTGTAAGTTTTTGCTTTGATTCCACACTAGGATGAGAAGAAAGCTTTATGGATTGTTAATAAAATGGAAGACTATTGAAATCACTGACTTTTGATCAATCTCAGATTTTGAAATCAGGAATTTTGGGGAGTTGTCAACAAAAGCTCTTTTCTTCAGTTAACGAAGTTGGAAAATAGGAAAGCCCCACTGACTATTACACTCTAGGAAAAGGTTACCTTTACAGGACATCTAGTGTCAAAGTTTCATCCGGTTTCCTGACTTTGAGATGAAAAATGTTGTTCTAGACCTTGTCTCCAGAAGAGTTTGCAAGAGTCTTGGAGATTTTCTAGAGAATTTTGAGATTTTATTGAAAATGTGCTTAGCAAGCCTAGTTGTCACCCAGTATAATGGCTGAAGGTTTTGGTTTACATGCTCTTTTTTCCAGTCATGAGTTGGTAAAAGAATCAGTCAAGTGGCTTAGAATGAGAGAAGCAAAGGGTAAAATAACAGCATGATTAGAGAGTCCAGTAAATCAAAGCCTCCCACCCAAATACTCAGTAAAATTATCTGCACTTTAGTATTAATAGCTGTCATGGTACCAGTGGGATGGTAGGAAATTCAATTCTAAATCATTAATCAAAAAAACCAAACCCAAAACAAAGCTGGAAGGAACTAGAATTTGTAGTTGAGCAAGTGAAAGTCAAATCAATTTCACTGGATCTTTTTAAAAACAGATTTTGCTTGGGTTGTTACCATTTTAATTTTTTCCCATACTTGGTGCTAATCAGGCATGACAAATAGGCTCACCTTTGAACACACTTTGCACTAATAATGTCATAAAGTAACTCCCTTTAATTGGTACCTCAGGCCACTGTCATCAAACAAGCTCATAAAAAGAAACTAGCGACAGCTTTCACTTCTGCTGGATTTATGAAAGACTTCTCACCTATGCCCAGCCAGTGTGTGTTTACATTACTATTCTAGGTTTGACCTTTGATCAAAGAAGCAATATATTTTGTGTTCCACAATGAACTCGCACCATCACTTCAATTCAGACATTTATTCTTGCAGTGCATGGCTATTTTGAAAACTTTGCACTTAGAAAATACAAAGGGCAGTCAGTTTACAGTCAGGCTTACAGTTTACTATAATGTAGTAAATATGTTTTGGAGCCAGATACATAATTTATAGTTAATAATTTATTCCACGATTGATATTTTTTTCTTCACAGATTGTATAAGCAAAGACTCTCATATTGCTCATTATTCAAAACTATTCACCCGCTAACTTCTGTGAATAATTCTTGGTCTTGGTCTGTAGCTCATTCTCAAGGATTTCATTGTGAATATTTGATCATCGAAATTCCAGCTCAGTGACTCATCACCTAAATCATATGGTATGCTTCTGCCAGGATGGAGGAACACAGCCCTTAATTTTCTACTTAATGATTCAGAAAGTGGTGAGCACTTGTCCTCTGAAAGTCAAGGCCCTTTATCAAATATCCAGAACTTGAGATCTTACCTTAGTCATTGGTTTTAGCATATGTTGGAGGTAATAACCAGTAAATACAGATTCAAAATTCTTTTTTTCTTAACTACTGAATTTTAAATTAGATGCTTTGATGGCTGCTCCTACTTTTATGTTCTTCTTTTCCTGCAAGTATTCCAGGCAACTAACAGATAAGAGTGAAATTATTCAAAGTGTGTTTCTGCAAAACATGGGATTTATAGTAGCAGAAATTCCTGCTAATGTCCAGTAATATATGTTCACGAATTGTATTGTGAAAGTAAGAATTAATTTTCAACTTTACAGTATAATTCTGTCCACCTTTATTTGGGATGGTTTACAGTAGAATTTCTGATCTTGATTCATATCAAATTTCAGAGAATACTTAGATTTTAATTTCTGGATTCTACAGACACACACTTGTCATCATGATTCCTTTAATTTTAAAAAGCCAGAAAAAGGTTTTTATTTCAATTCTAGTTCAGCTGTGGTTTTTCTTTTTAAAGAACACTAGTTCTTCCAATGATAATTTGTTTTATGATGTAAATTTTGTGTGAACTGCATTTTGCCTGCACAAGTGCTTTCTCTTAGTAATGAATATTGTTAAACTAGAAATAGATTTATTAGCTTTAAATGAAGGTAGTTTATTTGATCTGTCCATAATGCCTTGGTATTGGATCAATTTGCCCTCTTTCAAACAACTTTATTTCAGAAGTTTTCAGTACAGCATAGCATTTAGAATGAACAAATTCAGCAATCAGTGATATTTACAATTATAGAAATGTGCATTAAGAGTTAACAGTGTGTATGGAGTATAACTGTGCATCAGTTTATAATTTGCTCTATAGCCAGGTCCTTATAGTTGACTTTCCTGTTTCAGGCTCTCAGGGTTGATAGGGACCTAAGTTAGTACACTATGAGCAATATCAGAATGGAATTAATGATTCTCAGACTCCTAGTTCCTCCTCTTTTCCCTCCTTGTTATAGCAGTGAGAAAGTTATTTCAGTATTTTCTAATTTACCTATCCATCTGCTCTTCTCTTGACAGTCTGTATAGATCAGTTCAACTTTGGTGATACATAAGTTGTGACTCTATTAACCTCTTTAAGAGAAGACACTCCCTATCAAATGCATAAATGTACTATCAAAATGATAGGTTGGATACTGTTCTGAATGTTGTTTATAGCATTTTATTCACCATCAGTGACGTCAGATTTATAAACTACCTGAAGATGCTGTATATTCTTATTTACTATATGGGTAAACTGTACATCCATCTAACTTAGACCTAGTTTTAAGCAGAATACATGTCTATCGCAAAACTATGCTAATGAATTAAAGCATTTTAGACATGCTTTGCAATCAGGTAAAAACATTTATCTACTCATTATGAGGAACATGTATATTTGAATAGATATATTTGGAACATTCTGCAGCCCACAGTGTTCAGGAAGAATTAAATGAAAAGATTTTGCTCCAATTTGAAACATTTCTAGTTGGATTTTAATGGTGTTTGGAGAAAAGGTGACAGAGTGACTTTAAATGAATGTTGTAAAAATAGCTTGTAAGTTACTAGATATTCAACATTAATATAGGTTTTATTATTCTTTTTTTCCCTGTGGGTAAAACTTTTATGTAAAATGCTATCACGTGCATAGTTTATACTTGATAAAAGTTTCAAGCAATACTGCTCCTTTTTTGGGCTGCGTGCAAAAATTTGCAAACCAGTCAGGTACTGATACTAGATAAGGCAGTAGACACATTTGGGAAAAAACCCTCTCAATAATGCCACAAAGTATTATTTCCTAATAATACTTTTGAGTATTTTGAAACTGAGGTTTCAAAATTCAGCCTTCCGAATATGTGAAAAGTCAGTATGGAATAGAAATATCTAGGTTTTCCTACTGAAAAATTCAAAATACGAAGTTAAATAACAGTTGCGTTTAGCTAGATGAATTAATTTGAATAAGTTCTTTCTCAGATCCAGTAATTCCCAAGAGGGGTTTTTGGTCTGTTTGCTTTATGATAGATTTAATGAAAAGACTGGAACAGCTTAAGAAATTCTGTCTTCCTTTTTTCTAATACATTTACTTGTTCAGTATTAGACAAAATTGACTATTTTCTGTTGATCAGCACTGTTTTCAAACATGGGGCTTGTCTTCACCTTCTAGCAAATAGATAAGAGCCAGTGAGGGGAAGATGGTGCAAAGAATCTGCTTTGGGTTGGGGTAAAGGAAGATGATTAGAATGAACAAAATTTAGGTTTAAATTCTCATCACAGGAAGCAGTATCTGTACCTATCAATATAGAAGGTGTATGGCAAGCGGCTTGAAAGTGACCTCAGTGGTGACTTCCATTTGCAAATTTCATTTACCTCACAGGACTTCTTTCTAGAGAAAGAGAGGATGGGAGGGGACTGCTAAACATGAAGAAAAAGGCACTAACTTCCTGCAAAGCCACCAGACTGGAAAAGAGGTAATTTTGCCTGAATCTATCCTGCTTCACTAAGCCAAATGGCTTGAAAAGGTACATTGTACTCTGATGTTTTCCTGTTCTAATTTATTCAGCTGACATTGGAAATATGATAAAGAAACCAGTCAAGGATGCCTTAATTTGTAAACAATGCAATAACAAAGTGCCGTTAAGGATTTAGAATTAGAAGGTAGTGCACTAGTTTCTTGCCTCAATTAACAGGCGCAGTTCATACAGTCAAATCTCAGTCTTTATTACATATATGAAGAACTAAATTTGTGCTAGTTTAAAGGATTTCTCTAAATTGCTCCAGGTGAAAAGGAATGTTCTAAAGTTAATATATTAAAAACCTGTTTTTCACATATAATTCAGTAGACATTTATCATGAATGTAGGGTATTTTGGGTGTGAAGTAAAATCAAGGTAAAATCTCTCCCATTTCCTCCCCTTATTGAATCTTTCCAGAATCATTTTTTCTGCTGGGGCAGATGGCTCCTTAACTGCGGGGCTGACGCAGCTTCAGGTCACAGGGGGAAAGATTTTTGGAGGAAAAAAAACACCAAACAGATGGTGAGCATTTAAAAAAAAAACGTTTTCAAACATCCTGATGTGTCTGCAGGACAGCAACAGAAAAGGAGGCAGGTATGGTTGGGGCTGGCCTTACTCCTCTCACTGGGGAGGAAGGAGTTGGTGCAATGGTTCTTGGATTTCCATCCTTCCCTTTTTTATGGTAGTGTGCAACTACAGGTGTGGCTTGTGCAGCCTTAGTAGCTGCAAAAACTACCTGAAGGAGAAATTCCTTTCTTCCAAAGCTAATGCGATCTAGTTTTCAGGTGGTGTCCAGAAAAAGAATATTTGCCCTTTGATGTTTTTAATTACACGTACTTAGAGTAATGCTTTCAAACTCCTTAATTGTAAGAATTCCTGCCTTAAGTACCTAAAAATTGTTTGCCTTTGATGAATGCAAATATGATAAAACACTTAAAACTATGTTAGCATTCAGAACTGCCATAAACTTGCTTAAATACTGTTTGCAGTGAATATGAATCATTTTTAATATATCTAAATTTATAGTGCGCTTTTTAAAAAGGAGGTCTCAGTACAGTCTCCACATAATAGTTTAAGCACATTCTGCATCCCCACACTTGTTCATACAAGTGACAGAATTTACACAATTAAACCCATTTATTCCAGTGCAGTACCATGAGAGTTCTGTGTCAAAGCTACTACTTCATATCCCTTATTCATAACTTTTTTTTGCCTTTTCTGTATTTGTGCTGTGTCATAAAGAATCTCAAAATACAGCTCCAAGTGCATATTATTAAACACTGAAATAAAATCTCATCGTTAAAAAATGTTTTGTTTTTCTTTTTTCCCCCTCCTGCTCATGACAGATGCTTTGGGTTGTTTTTCTTGTTTTCCATCTCTGGTTGCCTACCTATGTTGAGGGAAGTGTCTTTACCCAAAATTTAACTCTTTTCTTTCTGCATATGTTTCTAGGTTTATGAAAAATACATGTTTAAAAAAAAAAACTCACACAAAACACCAAAACCCCTCAGAGTAAACAAAATAATTGCCAGTAACTTGTCAGGATTTTTTTTTAAATCTACAACCCCAATAATCAGTAATGAAGGAACAGTTTTAAGTGGGTTTAGTGTTTTTACTCGAAGCTTGTAGAAATTATTACCTTCGTCTCCGCAAGTGTCAAAACATTAATTTGTGTCAAGAACATATGCTTTCAGTACTTAAAACAAGCTTGTTTTTGTGCTGTTGCTCTGCCTTGTTAGTTCTTACACTTCGATTGTCTGGAAAGGTTGCCCCTCTCTACCATACAAAAAAAGGGCCAGGCATAATTTCGCCACTGATTGAATGCATGTAGCGAACAGTCATTCCTGGCGGAGAAAGGCTGAGCCTCCTGCCATTGTTCTCTTGACAAATAGTGAGTGTCCTCCCTTTCCACTGTCTGACCTTGACTAATTGTGTAGAATTGGTGCAGCTGTCCCTGGCTCATTCAGCGCTGCAACACAAGGGCATGTAAGAAACTTTAAGCTGCCATCATAAAACTCCAGTTTGAGGACTTCATCACAATGCGCGGTGCTCACTTTTTTTGTTGTATGCTGTTTAGTTTGTTGCTGTTTACGTCCTCCGATAGCGCGTTTTATAGTCGCACTGTGTTTTCCTCTCACTTGCTTTTGTCTGTATTTCAGAAATCTGTAGAGAGTGGTAAGAGAGTATTTCTAAAATAGCTAGATAAAGTCACATGGAAAAATGCTTATAAAACCATCAATTAAAAAATGATATGGGAAATTAAGCTTATCTAGAAAGTGAGTGGAAAAGCATGTTTGTACTTTCCTTTTCCCTTATTACTGGCGCAATCTATTGTTGGAAATTCTTTTGGTAGAAAGCTTCAGTATATTAACTTGGAAACTGAAGAATATAATCAGAAAAAGAAGTACTGTGTGCATATTAATACAGGGATAAAATTTTCTGGTGCTGCTTTTAAATATTAAGCCTAACTGAATATTTTAATTATCATGTGTATCAAAGCAAGCAAAGTACTTTTCCTGTACAGGTAATTTTTCATAATACAGGTAGTGGTTAAATATGTATTAATGATAATATAATATATAGGTAATGTAACCTGGAAATTTTACTAGAAATCTCTTGAGAATTTTTATTGTTTTATTTGCTCAATTAGGGTTAAAATTTGCTTTGTGATGAGGGAGAATTCAGTGTGTCTACACCACTTTTAAGTCACACAGCTTTCAATGTAGGGTTAAATGGACTTCTGTTTGAATGGTAAACAGGTCTTGTATTTGGGTAAATTCCATTTATATAGAAAAAATGATTGGTTTGCTTTATTTAAGGTTGAACCTAGTTCAGTAAAGTTCAGTTTGTCATCTCCTGTGTCTTTTTCAGTCACGCTGCTTCTCAGTGACAGATTCTTTTGACAGAATAAGCAGATTTCTATAAAAAAGTCATACAAAAATGAAGGACCTTATTTGTCTGCCCAACCTATATTGTAAGTCTCTCCAGAATAAAGAGAACTTCTGGGTCCTTGGTTTGTGTTCCTGCCAACAGGATGAATGTTCAAGTTAGGCACATGAAATAAATTAAGAAAACCAAATAAAACCTCCACAAGAAGTATCTGCAGAAACTCAAGTCTCAGATTAGGTGGCAAAATACTTATTGAAGGAATGCAAGTAGTAGATGAATTTTCAGAAGCGATGAGTATTTGGTGGCTTATATTGACCTGGGCATGTCTAAGTCAGACAAGGCTGGCAATGTAACACTTTACCCCATGGACTATTTTCCTGGATCTGCTCCAAGGAGTGTGACTTGCCACAGTGAGTAGGAGGACTTACATAATTGTGTTCATGAGATATTTCTTCCACAAAAACTCTGCTGTTGTTATTCGTGTTGACAGGCAAATCATGTTGCTTACTGCAAGGAAAGAGTGGCAACATGTGGCCTGAAGTACTGCAGGCAGACATTTCAAATATGATTATTTTGGGTTCCTGATATTGCAATATGTTAGCAAACAGAATTCTCTTTAAAAATCTTCCCCCTGTCCCTGCTACTCAGACCTGTGCTGGGAAAGCATTTAGTGCCAGCTTGTGACCTGTTTGAAACATTTCCAGTGAAATTAAAATTTAGGAAATGTGTTGGTTGGCTAAAAAGTCCGGTCTGAATGAGACTTGATAGTCTCACAGCGACGTCGCTCAACTGTGATGTGCAAGTCCCTCTTTGGTTTGACCTGAAGGCACATGATGGCCACTTCTGCCCTCTCACCCTTATAGGAGCTTTCTGATAGACCTTGATCTCTCTCTAACTGCTTGTGTAATGGAGATAACAACCTCGTGTTACCTGACGGCCTATTCTGTTGTCTGAAAATTATCAGCTCTTATTTGAAACTTGGAGCAAGCCATATTGAGAAGTACATTGCTGGATGTTGAAGAAGGTTGTAGAGTTGTATTTTAATAGCTCATATGTAGAAAGCAAAGCTTGCTTTAATTTGTCTAATAGCAACAAAGTAAAATACATATAAGGAGAATTGTTGTTATTAATGACTATCTATGGTATCCCTTAAGAGCAGTCACGAGATCAGGGCCCTGGTGTACCCATGCTGCTGGAGGTGAACTGACTGCCTAGGGCCACAGTGAGAAGCGGAGCCCAACTTGTCGGACTCCCACCTAGCTTCCTAACAGGCAGATGAACAGTGTGGCCCTGGTTGTAGATCCATGCTACATAGTCCTTCAGCAACAATGCCAGTTTAATTCCTACTTGAAGCTGCAGGTTTTTGTTTTTGCATGGCAGTGTGCTGCCTTACTGCTTGTGCCAGCACAGGTGTTGCAGGCAGTGAGCTGGCTCAGGGGCATATCAGAAGCTAGTCAATGAGGCTTACACTTATTCTTCTCCTATTTTATAGGGAGTTAAAAAAGATAAAAGGCTGGAATATGCCCAAAGACGAGGGATATTTTCAACCCTGGTCACACTGACAGTCTGCCAGTTGCAAAGGCACTGCTGGGGCATGCGAGTGTGTTGCACGTGGATAATAATGGGAAGGTGTTTTGAAGAAGAAATCTTTAATCAGACTTTGTTGCCAAGCACTTTGTTCTGTGGAAATGTACACACTGGATGGTATTAACTGTCGGTGTTTTAGATTTTCTGTTGTGTGTAGATTAGAATATGATTAGTAAGACACCACCCTCGTGCTGCCTGTCTTCAAGTCCTGTGTGGATCTTGATTTCAGGCACAGAGAAACAAGCTTATTCTCTGGAGCGGGTGTGGAGGGATGAAACAGAGCTTGTCAGTTTTTTTCGCCTTTTCCACTTCTGTCTGCCCAGCAGCAAACTAACGTGTTTGGGAGAAACAAGGAAAGAGAGTGATAATATTTCAGGGTTGTGTTTAGATATGCCTTTACACACTTCTCAGCTGTGCCCAGCAGTGTAGTACTGTCTGAGTGGTATCTGATTCAGGCTCTCCTACTTTGTTTCCCATCAGTCTTAGTGATGTAAACCATCAGATGGGGTTTGCTGGCTTGTGACTGGGAAATGGGACTCCTTGAGATGCCTATCTCTTTTTTTCTCCATAGAGCATATGGAAACTTAAAAGAAGTAGTGCTTCCAAGAAAACTTGCAGGTCTAAAATAAGGGGGACAAAAACACAGAGGAAGAGACAGGGTAGCCATGTTATTCAAGAGAAGATGGGATGGGGATGGCTTTTGAACATGTGCAGGTAGGATCTTTCTTTCTCCAGTGTCTCTTCTGCTCCTTTTCCATTGGGTATCTATTCACCAGTTCTTTTCATTCCTTCCTTTTCTGATTTCCCCTCCCAGCCCCAGTCAGAGGGGTCAGCGAGTCCTGTTTCAGCTTCTCTAAAATCTCCCTGCCACAGGAGGGAAGAGAGAATCACTGGACACCTAAATCAGAACACCAGTGAATGCAGGTTATGGGCAACAGTGGAACAGCTACCACGTTTTACAGCTTGGCATAATGTAAATAAAAAAGTGCAATGCTTTTAAAAAAAAAAAACAACTTAAATACAGGTTTTCTATTGCATGACTCAGAGAAGCTTGTTTAACATACTAGTAACTGGACTGCTTCTGGTTCTGAGTGCCTGGCTTCACTCCTCAGGAGTCTGGAGCAGGGCTGCAATCTTTGCATAGCAGGACTTCAGACAGGCTCCCCAAACTCTCTAGTTATGCTTGAAAGTATTGGTGGACAATATTCCACGGCTGAATTCTCATTCATTCCCAGTGGGTTAAATGCTGACTGTCTGCCGTACATATGCACGTCTTCTTTATGTTTGAAAGGAAACCCAGCCAGAATGGCTTTCAGAACACAGCACAGAAGTTGCAAACTGAAGAGCTTAATTTTTTATTTGGGAATGAACACTGGCATTAATTAGTTAGGCCCTGAATAAAAGAACAGGTTTTGTGAGCTTATTGTGCAGCTGGGCACATCTAAACTCTCCTATCCTAAGTGTTTTAGAGCAGCTTTATTTATCAAGCAGAAGTAAAAATCAGGAAGATCACATTTTTTCTTGGCATTATACTGCCTGCAGTATTTATGGCATCCCATGCACAAAGACAGATATGCATACAAAAGTAGGGATAACATGCAAAGGATTACAGAAGAGCTAGCTAAACTATTTGATTTTCATGTGTACAGGCACATGACAGGACATGACTTTAGTACAATGAATCTGTTCCTTAAAATCCTATGCACCATATTAACTAGAAATTCAAATAAAGCCTTGCCTTTGCTTTCAAATAGAAGAGGGATTGGCCTATTTAGATTTAATGCTTCTAAGTTCTCTTCAAGAAAACAAAGCATCAAACAGGGTTGGAGTGCAATTTTCTTGAGTAGGAAGACAGTGCTGCTCAGAGACAGAAGACAAATTATTATGTGTCTGATTTCTGCAAATCTCGCTTCACAGGAATTGTAAAAGCCAAGTGCCGAGGAAGACATGCAAGGGTTAATATGATTTCCATTCTAGCGAGTTTTGCTTGCTATTATTTTCTTTTTCTTTTTTCCCTTTTAACTGATTCATAGCATAAAATCTTCCTGGACACCTAATTATCAAGCCAGCTCACAGTCACAGCTGTCTGCTTGGAGAACCCATTAGATGCAGCAGTTGAAGCCTCCATAATTCCCCAAACTTCCCGGTTGTGAATATTAAGAAAAGATTTTTACATGTCATATGCAATTCGGAGGTGGTGTGAATGGCGTTGGAAATGACGAGCTCTGAATGCTTGTCCATCACTCCATTCACTGGTTACAGGTGGTCTCATTTTCCACTTTCAGATATCGGCTAGCTATGACAGCAGGCACTTAATTTGCATGTTCGACAGACAACAAACGGCCCTGTGCATGTCAAAATAGGTGGTGATGCGTGACAGTTCCTACACAATACTGTCTCCTCTTTGCTTGACCTTTGACCTCCCTGCATGTCTTCTTTCACAATCAGAAAAAAATGCACTTTTCGGCTTTGGAATAAATTTGATACCAAATTGATTATTTTCCTGTCTTCTTTTTATTCTTCTTTTTCCTCCTCCTCCACTTTTAAAGTATGCATGCATCCAGGCTTTCATCTTAACGTCTACAAAACTCTGCCAGAAGAGTCTCATAAAATTTAAAAATAGGTAAGCAGTGAGGACAGGAAGCCACCTTGTTAAAATTCATTGTAGTTAAATTGCTTGAAAGTTCTTTGTAAATGCAAATGTAACCTTTAAAAGAGACCTTAAGTTGGGTTAATATTTGTTAAAAATAAAATTAAGTTTTTAAAAAAAATCACAAAAGTGCTTTATGTTTATTTTTCCTCGGGCTGCATATCCATCTTTATATTTGCAAGTTGAGTAGTTTAATACACATTTTATCAAGACATTCCTCCAGTGTTTTTATGGCTGCTGTGACTTGTACTAATGTTTAGTAACAAGAATTAGTCTTTTAGCATCATTAGAAGCACACTTAAAGTTTACAGTTTTATGTAAGTCAAAATGCTGAGAAGTGATTAAAGTGCAAAAATGTTTGAATGATGGCAGCTTTGTGCAGTTTATTGGGTTATTCAGTGTTTGGTTCCTGGGGATTGCAGCTCTTTGTGTGTGCTGCCTCCTGGTTAAATCATATCAAAGGGAAAACTAAGACGAGCTGGATTCAAGCACAGCTCAGCATTGCAGAGTTCACCCAAACACCTGAATTTTAATTCCAAAGATACACGTTCCCCCTTGTCTAACCAAGAATGACCATAATCCTCTCACAGATCTTATCTGAGCTGCAGCTCTTGTTTTAATTAAGAATTAAAGCATGACAGCAGATAATCACACCTCTGGGGTGTTACGAGATTTGAGATGTGGTTGCATATCCAATACCCAAGGGTGTGATTATTCTGTGATAACCCCACCCCTACCGAGTCGTCCTGTCCAGGGCCTCAGTAATGGGCAAAACACATTGCTGTTGGCTTCAAACATTGAGCTGGATCAGCAATGCACAACGGGCTGATCATAGGCGATAATGCACTAGCATATATTTTCTGTTGTTCTTTAATACATCTCACCTTTTTCTTTAGGCCTTTTAGACCATTAGAAGTCTTGGCAAGTTGTAGGCATTTTTTCCTCCCCCAAAGAAAAATCTCCTTCATGAAGCAGCACCTGGTGAAATTTGACGGATGTGGAACTTCAGTGTTAATTTAAGATATGAGATGGTCTCTTTGATGTTTAGCTGAAGTGCTTACAAGCGTTACCTTGGTGAACTTGTTCTGACTTTCTTGTTGTTCTACAACACCTCACTGTCAGTTTGAACGGTGGCTGAAGCCAGCTGACCAGATCTGGCTCCTCAGGAGCACTGAAATATTTGAACATAATTGATCAGTTAAGAGCTCAGACACATAAATGCAATTTAGATATGAAGTTTTGCTAGTGTCAATCATGCTATTGACAGGGAGACTCTCAGAGCCATGTTTTAGGTGTTGATTTGCCTAAACCCCAGTTGTGTAAGGGATGGGGAAGGAAGGAACTGCTGCTGAGAAATGAGGCAGTCCCAGCTTTTAGCTCCAAGGGGTGCTGGGACAGAGCTGCAGCAGAGCGGCTGCTCTGTGTGCTTCAGTCAGTGTGTACAAATGCTGGTTTCTGTTCAATGGGAAAGTTTGTCAGGAAGAGCAAGATGAAAGGGAAGGTGGGATGGTCATACCTCTTGTCAGTCAGATTGTCCGCTGACAGCTCAGGAAGGCATTTTAATTTTTACCGTGCCTCTGTCCACTGGCATTAGCAAAGATGCTGAGTGAGGGAACAACTGTTTTGATTTGAGGGAAACGGTTGTTCAAGCTAGGCTACTCTTCAACAACACTAAAGAGTTGACTGAACTGCTAGCTCTGCTCTAGCCCAGGCAGAGACTTATTTCTGAGGGCAGACCTTAGACTTTGAGACCAGATGACCAGTGAGGCTGCAGTAATTTATGATGGGGGAAGTTTTATGGAGGAACCAGGTCTGAGGCACCTGCAGTATCTTGCTCTACTGGTCGCTGTAAGAATAGAAAGTCTTGAGTTATAGTAGAGTTGAATGTAAGCTCTCACTTCCAAATCTTTTATATAGATTTTATCCTTCGTATGTCAAGGCATTGTTAAATAATAAGGTGGTTTATCTGATGTATTTACTGCTGATCACAGATTTCTGAACAGAAATTTCATAGCTGCCAATATCAGCTTAAGAGGCTGTACAAGAGCGGCTGATGCGCAGAATATTGTAGACTGAGGTGGAGCTGAAGTATCTGCCTGTGTGGACATGAGCCAGCAGCCGTTAGTCTCTCAGTGGGGCTTACTAACTGAGGCTCAGTGCTCTGCTAATGGCTACCCAGCTTCTGGATCTGACTTGTTTGTGTCCAGCAAGCTCAGAGCACAGGCTTAGGAGGGAGGCAAGCACATGCTGTGCAGTGGTCCATCCAAATGGGGTAGATCAGAGAATTATATCCTTGGAGAGGGCAAGGTGTATTTAGAGAAATAAGGAAGGGAAGAAGGATGCAGCTAGCCCTGTAACCATGACAGATAGCTTATTTCCCCGCCTGCCCCCCCCAGTAACCCAGCCAAAGATGAATTAGGTGGAGCATCAGTGATGAAATAAAACCTACAGTGATGTGCAAAAAAGCCTGTGCTCTGTCAGTTGTGTTTTCTTATGCATTTGCTTTGGCATGCATCCTGAGGTGCTCTGGGTGGGTAGTCTGCTTTCCCAGTAGAAATTCTCACCTGTATTCAGGAAGAATTCATAATGAAATGTCAAAGCTTGAGTGAAGTCCCAAAGAAGAGGGGAACTGCTTTTCCAGAAATCCCTTCCAAAGTGGTGTGATGACCAGCTTCTTTGTTTATGAAATTGTATTTCTTCCTTGATTTTTCTGAATTAAAGAGGGATGCAGGCCCAACACTCAGCTATCCAACCCTTACTTGGGTGACCTTTGCTTGAAGATCTGCCTTTACATATAATTTCCAGGATTGCCATTTCTCAGCCTTAGTTGGGTATATCTCACTCATGAGGGCCCAAGTTTTTAAAGCTTTTTAGGGTTGGAGTTGTGGTGAGTTGTGCAAGGCTATCTGGATGTCTGAGGCTGTAAGGTAATGAATTTTTCAAAACTATGGGGGACCTAGGCCTTATCTCTTTAAATGGAAACAAAGCTGAGAAGATAAACTTACTGTTGGTAATTCAATTAGTAGAAAGTGATACAATAAAGCAATAGGAATCAAGATTAGTCTAGTTTATTTTCTCCTCAGATCTCAGGATTGTGGATAGAAGGCTTAAAAGTTTTTGTAATTTTTCTGTTAAAAAAAGACATCCTTATTGCAACACTGTATTTGTTACCACCTAGTGCACTGATATACAACATTTAGTAGCATTCCATTGCTCCTGGCTATATTTGTATGTGATTGCTTTTCATTGTGCAGTTTTGATGCTCATTAGAAGGGTAAATTTTATGGTCTGATTACTACAAATATTTTTTTTTCTTTCTAGTGTAACCTTTCTGGGTAAATAAAGAGGAAAGGAAAACAGTGTGACAATTGCTGTTGGATTTATGGGTGACATAGTTCCATCTACCTGTCTTCCTCTTTTCAATTCAAGGATGAATACCAATTCATGATTAATTGCTAAAAGCTCATTAAAATGTCTTTTGCCCTAAGCTTGACATCTTTCTTTTTGATTTCTTTTTAATTGTAATTGAAGAGTAAATTTAAATTAGTAAATAGTAAATTTACAGTGTACTTACATATTAAATAAATTTACAGTGCACATACTCCTCAAAATGAAAGAGGACTAAAACAAGAAAGGTAACAACTACAGCATACAAAAAAAAGGTTGTGGTTTTATTCTGTTTGGTGAAAGCTGGCAAAACACAGTTGTAACACAACTGCATCCCATTTCAGGTTAGACTCTGTGTTCCCTTTTCTGAGATCTGGAGTAGGCAGTGTCTGTCCAGCACTTAGCTCAATGGAGCCCAAGATCCTGAAAAACTTTTCATCAGTGAGAACAGTCTAAAAAGTTTCAACTTGCCCTGAAAAACTGGCCTAAAGCATATTGCTGCATCAAAAGGAAAGATTGGTTTCTTAAGGTGCTCTAGCATAACTGAGGTCTGTTTTCACTTGTTAAAATGATAAGATCATCTCCACTTGTCTTTATTTGTACATATGGTGTGAATGAAGGAAGTAATTCTGTTCCTCTTCTCTTCTCAAAGTGTTTGACATAGAAGCCCTGGAGCATCATGCTCAGGATACCAAATCTACTGTGTAACAGTTTTGGGAAACTGAATCTGGAACAAGATCCAGAATTTGAGTTAGAAAACTGTACGGTGCATGGGTAAGACTTATCTAACACATTTTAAAATCCTGTGTCAAATTTAAGTTCATTAAGCTCCTCCTGTAATCAGGAGACAGAATGTGATTTCTTTCAGGAAATGATCAAAGATACCTGAGATAAATCTACCATTGCCTAGTGAGGGAGTGTAGACCACTGTCTCAGACTAGATGCAAAACATTCAGGTGGATGTTAGGTCATACAAGGTCTCTTGCACATATTTATTTTCAGTGTAAACAGTTGGTACTACTCTGTAACAAGGAAGTCCTCAACAGAATATGTGAGATAGTTTGTGATTGTGGAATCACAATAATTTGGTGGGCTTCTATGGCTTAGGTTAGAGACTTACATGAGGGACATGGGAGATGCAATCACAAAATGATTGTTCAGAAAGGGTGAGCAACAGACTGTTGCAAGTTGCATTGTTAAAACACACCTTCTAGGGCTGTTACGATGTCAGAAAGTCTGATGGTGTCCTTATTGTAATTCCCAAAGGAGATGGAGACAAAGGACTTCTCCCTCTTCGGGTATGCCCCTTCTTTCAGGAATGGAAAAAGATGGAAGTTTTGCAGGTTGCTCTTCCCAACTTGAGGTGTAGCTTTTTCACTGTTTACTCCTGAACCACTGTGTCCGGCTAACAGAATTAACAATATGTAACTAGAAGAGCCTTTCACCAGGGCAATGGTTCATATACACGAGCAATAAAGTCAGATCCCAGATCAGCCCAGTTCAGTGGAGCACTTCCAAACCTTCACCTAAAAACCACCATGAGTTTCACCAATGGCCTTTTCAGTTTGGGGTTTCTTTTTGTTTGTTTGTTTGTTTGCCTTTTGAAGCAGAGCTCCCCTACCCATTTTGACAGTACATTTAAATTACAGCAGCCCTAGAGCTGGTCCAAAATTGTTTGCAGATATTCTGCTTTTTGTTTGTTTGCTGTTTCTTGACTGTTGATGTTTCAGCTGTCAGCATGCACATAGCATGAATATATTTTTGTTTTTAAAAATTTGAAAAGGAGATAGAAGCCTACTTCTGACTTTATTTTTTTTCTTAAGTGTGATATGTAATGACAAGTAGATCATGTAAAAACCAATCTGTGGTCAGCCACATCTAAAACTCAAAACCTTACGGTTTCACATTGCAGGAGACCATGATAATCCTGAAATAATCTTTAAACGCGTACTCTGTGTATGAACTCTCAGGAGTTCTCTTCTGTGAGTATAGCATTGCAGCATATTTTCCATGTGCATGTGGCCATAGAATAGTAGAAAACTGTTGTATATAAACATATGCACTGGGGCTACGCACTCTTAATTCTTTTGCAAAACACATACAGCCCTTGTGCTTTAGGGACAGCAGTGATTCTAGTTGTGCTCCATTGCTCTATGAAGTCTTAAAAGGGAGTTAGAGAAGGGGGATTGGTCTAGAGCACTGCCCCCTTTGCTCCAGCTGGGACCATAGGTTGTAACTGAGCCGTTAGGATTGAAAAGACAGCATGACACTTCTTTATATTTCTTTTGCCCCTTAATATCTTTTTGTAAGGGAGACAGAAAAAAAATCTTATGACTCTGTCAACAGCTAGTTCTCACTAAATCTGTACTATGATACTGCTAAGTTTTGTACTGATTTATATCACATCAACCCCACTGGTTTTGGTAGGGTCACAATTTGTTTCAACCAAAGTATGTCCTACAGGGAAGTGGAAAACATTCAAGTCTGTTCTTTAGTACATGAATAATAGTTACTCTGTACTACTAGTAGTGACTATACTATTGCTATTGCTATTACTATTGCTATACTACTAGTGACTATACTAGTGACATGAATATAGCAACTCTACTCCCTAAATTTGGTCACCCATTTGATAAACTTTGCATGGAAATTGAAAGCATGTGCTCTCTTAAAAAAAAAAAAAAAAAAAAAAAAAAGGTCTCTTTCTCATATTCAGTGCTCTAAAATGTAGACTTGGAAATTACAGCCACTTTTTAAAAAATCTTGCCCTTACTACCTTGCCTGACATTTCATTATGGAATGTTACTCAATGAGTGTAGTGGGTCTTTCGTTTAAACTTAAGAATGCTATCTAAAAAGAGAAGCTGATTTTTATACAAAATTCTTTACTTGTAATTCGACCAATTATTTTGTGAATTTCTAAAAGTTGTAAAACAAAAAGTACACATTTCCCAGTGTTTCAGAGGAAAAAAAAGGAGAAACTGAGACTTTTTAATTTTTTTCCCTTCTTTTCTTTTCTTTTCCCTTCTTTTCTTTTCTTTTCTTTTCTTTTCTTTTCTTTTCTTTTCTTTTCTTTTCTTTTCTTTTCTTTTCTTTTCTTTTCTTTTCTTTTCTTTTCTTTTCTTTTCTTTTCTCTTCTCTTCTCTTCTCTTCTCTTCTCTTCTCTTCTCTTCTCTTCTCTTCTCTTTTCTTTTCTTTTCTTTTCTTTTCTTTTCTTTTCTTTTCTTTTCTTTTCCTTTCTTTTCCTTTCTTTTCCTTTCTTTTTCCACATTTATGAACTACTTTGAATAAACTAAAGCCTAGTTTTCTATTGACCCCAGTAGGGCAAAACCTTTCTTCTTATGCTTTACTTCTCATTTTCAGCCTAGCCCAGAATCAGTGAGAGCAACAATGAGCAGCATAAAAACTGTTTCTCTTCTAGCGTGTAATGAAGAGCATGAACAAGTGGAGAATTTTCCAAAAGGAACAGGTTTATATAAAATCCACATCCTTATTTCCAAACCTGATCAGGTAGAACGAAGGTGCTGATGAGCTTTATTTCCAGAGATTTCTCCTAACCACCTCCTTCAATGCCAGGTTCAGATAGAAATCCAACCTTTCAGAGTTAATTTCTAGTTTAGCTATTTCAAGTAATCACCCAACTTTTTGGCTTAATTTAGAAACTTACCTGCAATACAGTTTGTCATAGCTGGACCCTGATTTTAGAAGAGTTTTCATGATTAGAGTCTCAAGATGCTGCAAACTGGTGAGTTCTGATTTCAACTTTGCCACCTCAAAGACTATTAGAAAGTCAGTTCTCCTTTTCAGCAGATAGTGTTATATAATTCACTTCTTTATACCAAGACATGGAACCATAGCTATCCAAAAGGCAATTTTTTTCTGCTGACCATTTTACATTGGTGTAAATTTTAATATCACTTAGAAATTCCCTCCTTACCTTACATCAACCAAGCTATGAATTTCCTTTTTTCCATAATATGTCAGACTTTATGTGTATGACCCAGGGCAGAATTTGAGCATCTGAGATTGGATCTATACACAAACTGTCTGTGGTACCATGTCACCTCAGATTAAGGTTTCCCCTGCTACGTGTCCACTTGTGTACAGCATGGAGTTCTTGACATTGCCAGTAAATTCTTACTAGCACAGATGGGGCCTAAACTGGATTCCTATATCTCTGAGGTGATTATATGGCTGATGAAAAAATAATTTACTATTTAATGATCTTCCTCATATAGCCTCTAATTATAGGAAATCTGATGAGGAAAAAATAATCAAACTAATTGTTTAAGAGTCAAACAAAAAAAAATCTTGCAACTCTCCTCTAGAACTTCTAGTGTGATTTTTTGCAGTTCTCCTGAGCAGTAAAACTGTATCACCAACAATTAATAGTTCTTCAATGCCTGTTTCCATCTTCTACTGCAATTCCAGGATTAATTTTAAGCCTCAGAAGCTATTGTGATACAAAATGATTTTTAGTTGTATTTCATTTTTAAAAGAGTAAGTAATTTCCAAGGTGAAAGTTAAAATCTCATAATACTGTGCAATGTAAATATGAAACAGAGATCTTAAAACACAAGATATTTCATACTGCTGGCAGCTAACTCCTGTATCATATTTGAAGCAGAAAAAAACACTTTTCCTGAATCTCAGGTTTAACTTTTTTGTTTCTTTTTTATTTTCACATCAAGTGCTGCTTTTCCTATCAGAAATTTGCCATCTTGTCTTATGGAGTGAATGCAGTAAATAGATATCATTGTATCTCCCTTTGCCCCCACTGTCTCTAGCCTCCTTTCTCCAAACCTAAAGGATGCATCTTTTATTGGAAAATATCAGTCACAAATGCTGATATTAATGTCATAAAGATACTTGCTCTTATTTCCACTGAAAATACTAATGAAATATCCAGAAGCTCTAAGTAGGGTTACAGTGCTCAGGGCATTTTTAATAATTAATGGCTGTGTGATAACACACACTGTAGTGTTGCAGACATCTCCATGATCTCTGCTTATAAAAGTGTTTTCTGTAGCAATACTGAAGCATTGTTATGTGAACTCTTGGAATGATTGTAGAAATTTTTATTACATACCAAATGTAGAAACAGAAAGATGAATGAAAATTTAAAGGCAGCGTAAACATGGTCGAGTCATAATTCCTGCCATTTACATGTCATTGTGTTCAACAGCAGAAAAAGCAAAAGAGATGGTACACTGTTAAACTACTCAAAATAGCATAAATATTTGTAGGTTACAAGTGCTATCGTTCATACATATTATATAATAGCTTTGTAGCCATACTTTTTTTTTAGTTTTTAGTCGTGTTTTGTGCTTCTAATTTTTATCGGACCAAGCTGGGCCTTTTGTGTCTCCTATTAGCAAAATTCACACTAGGAATATATGGGTTTTTTTGGGATGGAAAATCTTGATTTAGGCAGAGGTGCCAGGTGAAACCACATGCAGCATCTCCTTAAACTGAAAATGCCAAAAACACCAGAAAGGACAAAACTCAACTGCTTTTGTTTTGTTACGACACAAATTGAAAAAGTATCTTTTGAAATAGAGGAATTCACATCTGGAGAATGGATATGGACCAGATAAAATCCCAAATAATTTAAAAAATTAGATTTTGGTGAAAAGAACAAGGAAAATCTTTGTTTTAATCCTTTTCTTTTCTGTACTTACCACCTGCAGCTTTTCCAAATTCTTAGTTTAGGTCTTACACCTCAGACCAAGGTTGTGCTGATCACATTAAAAAGCATAAATTAAAACAAGACCATAAAATTAGCTAATTACAAGTCCTTAAATTACTGTCAATCTATAAAAATGTTGCAAGGACGTACATAATTTTTTGTTCAGTGCTAACTTTGTTAAGCCTTGACTGTAGCTACAGAATATTCGAAATGGAAGAAAATTGCAGCGCATGCATTTAAAGCTATGAAATTACTTAAAAATGTTTTGTACCAAATCAGCTGTATAAGTGGCAGCATTATTTGTTACATAGTTTTCAATAAATTCAGTCCTTCTTCTGTTCATGAAATTGTATTATTTGAACTGAATGGTATATATAATATTATGCACACTAAAAATAATTTTGGATATGGTTTTGTTTGGAAGCTAAGCAGTTATAAGTTTAGAAATGACAGAATTAAAGAATGAAACTCAAAATTAGCATTTTGGATCTCAGAGCAGCTAAATGAACATGCAAATATGTGTGCCTAAATATGTGTGTAACAATAAATTGGAAGAGTTTGCCATAAAGCCATGCAAAAAGATCACTTAACAGGTAGACTGATCTAGTCTGAGATCACTAAAAATGCTAGGAATTGCCAGCACAACTGAATCAATCTGCAGTTGGAAATGCATGTGAGCTTTTATCAAGAATGTTTTGTACTCTTACCGGGAAATGCAGCGGTATTCTTAAACCCATAGTGTATGAAATGGTGGGATTAAGTGTAGAATTTAGCGCACACTGGGACCTCTTCAGCAGTACTCTTGACCAGTAACTGGGGAGATGGGCTGAAGGAATTTTATCTCAGAAAACATTTTTATTTTTTTCAGACAGGTGAAGTATCACCTGAAGAATGTGTGTGTGTGTGAATGCCAGGATGGGATGGGAGAGGAGTTCGTGGAGTTACAGCGATGTGAAAACAAGAAGTTACCAAGTATTTGCAGCCTTGACTCCAGCTGGTACTTCCAGACACCTGGCAGGAGCCTGAGTTATTATACTTGTCTTGTTAGCTCCCGGAGTGAAAAGAGGCCAGATAAGTTCTGGAGGCCAAATAGTTCTCAGCAATTTACGTGGCAACTCCTGTGTCTCAAGTGAAAATAACCTCAGGCTTGCTTTCTGTTTCTGTGTCATGTCGTTACCTGCGTTTTGATTATAGTAAACCATGACAAGGCTGAAATCTAAAGTATCAGAAGATACAACAGATTAGGGCTTTGCTCTTCCCAATATCTTTTTATCAAGCAATCTTTATCATTTTCTCATCTCCTGAACCACTCCCTTGCAGGAGCTGGTTACCCGCTGTTGTTTCCCAGCGGTAGTTGTGGTTTTCATTACCCTTTGTTGGATATGTCAATACTACATATACTTAGTTTGTTTGTGCAGCTCACCTCTTCGTATACCCTTTCATACACCCAGTTAAACAAACATAATTTGAGTCTTTGATCTTTTATCTTCTCTAATCCTAAATACTTTGTCTTCATATAAATTTGGCTATAAATGGGAAGGATTTCTTTCAGTGCCTTAGTCTTGAATATCCCACTCCTTTGCTGCTGCTGTCATTCACTGATTTTTTTTTAATTTCGTTGAATGCTATTTCATGACCACTCTGTTCTTCCTTTTTTCCTATTTGTACTTCTGTGTGCACAAATATTCAGTATTGGGTTCTGAGATAGTGCTACCTCTTAGGAACTTGCTTTTCACATTATGCTATTTCTTCTGTGCCTGAAACTGCAATGCGATGCCCTGAAGGAGGGATTGTTTTCTTGGCTGCCCAGGCTCAGTGATACGCTTTTTGCTGAGAAAGTGCAATATTATATAAGAAACACATTTATTTCTCATATCTTGTATGGGATTGGGGTAGCAGATAACAAATATGTACGTAGTCTCTCTGATCTGCTTTGTAAGAAGCTTATTCCCTGTTTACTGTAAATTATATGAATGGGTTAACTTTGTTCTAAATGCATGGTGAAGTTAACACAGTACTTAAGAGAAGGTTCCTAGAAACAGAAAAAAATTTCTTTTAAAGTTCTGGTGATTGTCACTTAATTGGCTATATTTGGTAAGGTGCGCTTAGTGATTCTCACCTATGGTTCCTGGCCGCCAAATGCACAAAGCTATTTTTACACCAGTTCGTGTGATTTCAGCACAGAAGGTTTATCCAAAAAGACCTGTTGCATTCAGGTCTTGTGCTAAATCTGACCTTCCTTTCTTCAAACTGTGAACACAGAATTTCCTGTGTAAGAGGAAGAGGTGTCTTGTCCCTAGAGCAAGGCTGCCGTGATAGCAGACCGAGCGCCCTCCCTAGTTCCTCAGCAGTTAGCCTCTCTGTACTTCATTTGTTAATGTCTGCACAAAACTTTAGCTCTGCCAGTATGTGACTGCTAGCAAAGAAAAGGAAAGTAGAGACACTTCAGATGTCTCGCTGACATTGTTAATTAAACAACACTTGACTATGGCTTCCTCCTCCCTGCTCCATGCAAGGCTGCCTGTCAGTGTTGTAGGAACAGTAGCTATGTTTCTGCTTTGGCAGGTGTGCTGTTGGGCTGTAGCGTTCATTCAAGTTGTTTCTCCCACTCCTCTGGGTCTGTTGTGACTGCACCTTGCCAGTCCTTGGACACAGCCGTATGCAAAGCTAGGCTCTCCGGGTGGGTAGGGCTGATTTATGGTTTTGGCTTGGCTGCACATTAACAAAGCTGTAGGGAGGAGGTGTATACAGCAGACTGTTGCTGTAGCCTTGTAGTTTCTTTCACTGCATGCTCAGCTTCAGGACTGACTCTTACATGCCAGCCATGGCTGAGAGCGCCGCTTCTTAATTTTTATTCTGTAGAAAAGCCAGTGAGATGCATCTAGGCAAGACTTAAAAAAAAATACCTAAAGACTTGTTGTTTATGAATGTTTCTTATCAAAAATGTTCAGTGCAGAATGATTTTTATTGCAAGGATGAGGCACCCGTTTTTCTGCTGCCCTGCATTAAACCGGAGTAGTACAGAATTCTGTTCTGATAATGTTTTTGTGCACTAGGGTCTGATAGGAAATAAATATCAGGCAATTGGGCAGCTGTTTTGAGGTGCCCTGCAGCACACGAATTTTGCCTTACCAGTTCTTTGCCCTTGCTGCTAATTAAGATGTTGCTAAAGAAATTCTAGAGAAATAACTCTTTGTAATAAATTATATTCCTAATTTGATTGTTCTAAACCAAAAGTGTCTTTATATACATTGTATCTGCAGAAAGGAGCAATGAAACAGAGGGAGTGCCAGCTGAAACAAATAAATGTGGGAAAAAATAGAAAAGAACATAAAGAAAAAAAGGCTAGGTAATGCTTACTTTTCCAGGAGAATAGAATCCTAAAGAGAAGAAAGAGAGGCATTGTAAAATGAGAAGTTGTGACAACTAGCCCTGCCTTCATTGTTTCTGCAGGTAACAAGAATTTCAGAAGGAACGTGTGGATTGCTCAGTGTGTAGTTACATTTGGAAGCTAGTATATGAATCAGCCCTCTTCCATTTTTTCAGATTCCATCATAGCAGCAGTGTAAAAGTTGTGTCAAATGTAGGAAGCATGTTTCTGGGAAGAATAAAGAAACAGTGCAGGGATACATTTCTAGTCATAATTTTAGGAGGAAAAAATTAACTTAAACACTAAATGTTGACAGCTAAAATATTGTTGTCTGCTTTCTATCCAGTTGTGCTGAGAGTGAATATGAGGAGATGAAGCTCTATTGTAAAACTAAGAAACCGAAATATTGTCCCCCCTGCATTCCAAAGGAAACACTACATTACCATAAATCAAAGCTGGTATAAGGATATTTTGGTTGAAAATGAGGTCTTGGGAGTTGTTCGCTTGGAGATATCAAGTACCTACTGCTGATCTGATCGGTTTTTTATTTATGTTGCACAATGAGTCATGTTTTACACTTTGTTAGTTGTGGCCCTGCACAAGAAAATTATTTGATCCTCATTTGCCATTAAATAACAGTTGTGCATATATTCCTTGAAAAGGTATTTTTGTGTTAATGTATATTTTATGTCTTTTCATTCTTTGATATTTTGTAGAATGTCAGTCTTCATTTTGTTAAGCCTAGTACTTACTTTGTGGTTGGATTTTAGTTTTTAAAGCATCTCCTAATAGTAGATTACTTTGCCATATTTTTAAATGCTTTTCCTTAAATGTTTACACTTCTAAAAATAGTTTGGAAGCAACTCCAGAAATGTTCTTAGGAAATGGTTCGAACGCAGTGCTATCCAAATAAATTTATTTCATTGTGCTCACTTAACAGGCTTGTATGTGTGTATAACTTGTGTGCTTAAAGTTTGGCTGCTTCCATTTCAGACCTGAAGAAGGGCTTGTGTGCTTGAAAACCTGTCTGCTTTTTCAATTGCATTAGTTAGTGTAATAAAAGAGATTAAAATAGAGCCTATCATTACTATATCCTTTACTGCAGATGATACACAAGCGGTGAAAACTACAGGACAAGTTGTTTAAAAGGAAAGCAATAAAACAAAACTACTGAATGTACTTCCAGCTTATTTTAATAGTGTGCAACAGTGGGAACAATGAAGAGGCCAGCATGACGTAATCGTAAAGCATCAGCAAGTGCTTCATTAGAGTAGTAATTGATAATAAACAGTACTTTAGAAAAAGGTTGTGCAAGACATTACGAAAATAAAGGCAGCTTGGAATTTTCTCACTGAAGTTTATTTTGGAAGGGTTCTTTATAAAATTTGAGACTGCCTTTTAAACTTTACCCTTACTACAGAGAACCATATCCTGAACTATCTGTACTATTTAGACACTTTCTGTATGCATTGACCATTGAATTAACATCTGCTTTAATCAAAGCAGAAAACAAGAAAAACTAGTAAGATCTCTTTGGATATAAGATCTCATTGAAAAAAACTTTCTTTGGCAAGTGTGCTTCCCTTAGCAATACCTGTAAATGTGATGCAGACTGTACACCTCTTGCAGCAACAAACTCTCATCAAATAGACAGATTCACATGTGTATAATGGACATTAGAAGCAAATCTGTAGTAATACAATACAGCAGGTGAGGTGATTCATCAGTACTCTTGAAAACAAAGTACCCTCTTTCTTTGGTACTTTTAAATCCTCAAGGCAAGTGATTTTGCCTAACTCTATATGGACAGCATCCAGCCCTGATCTCAACTTGAGGTTCCTCAGGGGTCTGAACAAACAAATAATATTCATTATCTCTCAAAGAAAGATGTAGATTCCACCTTGAAAATATATACAGTGGGTTACAGATGTCACAGAAAACCAGATTTTCTGCAGCTTCTAATGTACAGAAGTCTGGATTTTTTTTCATTGAACCGGGCCCTTAGCTAGTAAAGAAAAGCAGTTTAAAATGTACTTTGGCAGCTTTAGTATGCTCAAAATGTACACTTATTGCCATATCATATCAAACACATTTGTAGCCTCTTTCACGCTAGACTTTTCTTAATGTGCTTTACAGAAACAGATCAACATATTAAAGGGACACTGTCAAGGCTGTTAGTCCTAAAAATTGACCTACTTTGACACTGGTCCCATACTGAAGCTTTTCTCTCTGAGGTTTGTTCTGTGTACTTCTTCCTGGATAACTGTTCAACACAAGGGCTAGTCATATACATTCAAATTAATTTTGTATTAAAAGGGGAATTTGACAAAAGACGGTGTTATGGGCAAAGTTTAATTTTGGGATCTTCAGCAGGGTTTTTTCTTAAGGTTCAGACGTAACTGCTGTTGCTATCAATATGAGATTTCTGAGGAGATCCCAGTGCAAATATAATGTGTAACTCAGAGGGCTGAATGTTTATGTGTTGGCAGGTTGATACATACAGAAGTGACTAAGATCCGTTGAATGGCTGCATGGAGTAAGATGTCCATTCAGACAAAGTTTTTTCTGGCTTCGCAAACTTAATTGCTGTCTTCCAAAGGATGACTGACTTGCATTTGCTTGGAGCAGGTATTCTCTGCTTTCCCACGGATTAGGCACTATATTAGAAATGAGGTACTAATTAACCACTTAAAGGCTTGGACCTGCCAGGAGCTTAGTTTATGTGTACTGATTCATTAAAGCATTCATGCAGCTCATTGCTTGCCAGACTGGTAAAAATAATATCACAGACTGCTGAATTTATTGCCATGACTATCTTGTTCAATCCTAACTTTTCTCTTTGCTTTATATTCTTAGGGAATAATAGTTTAAAAAAAAAAAATAACAAATCCATACTCTTCAGAGACAAATATCTGTAAAGAAAATGAAATAGAGTGACATCCCAGCAACTCTGGATTGAACATGAATACCTAGCTCATACTGTTTGCTGTTTCCCTCCTAATTGTCGGTTATTCCATAATGACAGGTATTCTGAAGTACAGGGCAGATATACTTTTAAATACAACATGTACTGATCCAAAGCGTGGGCATCCATTTCAACATCCAGAATTCCTATTTCTATTCTGGGCAATTGTGTTACAAAAATCCAGTTCTGTGTGCATGGCTGCACATGACTGACATCTCATCCCTTCTCTATTTGTATTGGCTAGTAATATTAAGAAAAGAAATTACTCATAACTGATGTTTTCATGACAACAGACCTGATGTTTTTACAGGAAGGCTGACATTTGTAAAGTCTTGTGTCAAATCCCATGCCAAGTCCCGCATTTCCCAGGAGGGGTGATCTGGCAGTAGTTTTGCTGGATCCATACCAAAGTGAGAATTTAGCATCCTCTTGCAAATAATTTGCAAGCCAATGCTACTGGAAAGCAAGTGAGCAGTACCTATTCATCTGCATTAACTGGTTTAATGTATTTAATAGAGAAACATTTTATTTCATTACTCAGTCATACTGCTTCTCTGTCACACCTGTGTAGCTAGCAGAAAGACACACACTTTGTTTCAAAAATCTAGTTCAAATAAATAGAACAGCATTGCTATTTATTCTGCTACTGTATTTCTTCAGTGGTTCAATATCTAATAATAATGCTTCATGGTACTAATATTTGGGGATTTGGCTGTCATCAGAAATGAACTGCCAAGGAAGTACTTATTTTAACAGAGATAGTATATTGAGAAGGGTATAGACTTGCACTTCATCCTGTAATGTCAGAAAAATTTGCGATGTTTGATTTTTTTCTTTTGCTCTCTTCTTTGGGGAATTAATTTCTACAACAAATGGACATTACAGTTGGATTTTAGAACAGATTCCATGCAGTTTTCATGGACGCCTCTGGCTAGCTGAAGGCTGCCATCGCATAACTGTTGCTACCAGGCAGACTACTTGGTTGGTCTTAACTCCCATTTTTCCCCCTTCCCCTCAGGAAAATTCACCGAAGTTTGTATCCCTCCTGGCTAACCCCGTAGCTGTCTTAATAATCTGAAGCCTGTCCCCAGGCTAGCTGTCTTGGTGCTATCTCATCCTCTGTCTTGCAAGCCCAAATGTACTTAATGTGACTTCAGCAGCGGGTCAGGATTATGCTGGGTCCGCTGTCGACTCTCTTCTGAGTTTCTGAGCTGCTTTGTGTCCTAACACAGGGCTCCAGCAAGAGACGTGCACTAATCTCTACATGCCATTTCTGACAGCTCTTCTGTGTCCACCTGGAGAACGAATGGTTGCTTAGCGCAGGGAAAGAGGAAAGTGATCAATACAGGGTTCAGATATAGTTATGGGCCAAATATATAACGTGAACCTAGCACTTTACTTGGAGTTTCCCTTAGGATGAACGGAGCTGTGTGGCTATGTTCATGGCACAGATGAGAATCAACATGCTATTTAGCTCTCTTTACCTCTCTTTGAAAACCCTGGTGTACAGCCTCCATAATTTTGAGCACTTTATCGCTCTAATAAACCGGTAACTGAACAAACATGATTTGAAACCCAAACATAAATACACTGAAGGGCATTTTTTTGAGATCTGTTTTCAGTTCTTTCTGTTTATCATCCTTAATTTTTGTAACTCCGTCCAAGCGCTGTGGCCATTATAATTTCTGTCTGTACTCTGATTTCTTCTGCTTTTTTCAACACTTGCCAGAAAAAACCTTTCTTCAAAAAAGACTTGCTTCAGAGTGTCTGTAAACTGCCTTGTAGCCCCAATACTGCACACACAAACTTTTATGTATCTATCTCATTTTTATTATATTTCTCAAGAGCTTGTCATGTCTGCAATTTATATTTCCACTCTTTTTTTATCCTTTCTGACTGTTTTTGTTCTAGTAATTGCAAGAGCTAACAATTTTATAAAACATTATATCTAAGAAATCTGTGGTAGGGCAGAAGGCAGTACGTATTCAAGCTTCGGCTGCTAGGTTTTGGGAATATCATTACTGCCATCAGCCACACAACTGTAAGAACATGCGGGACCCTGTTACACCAACTTCCCTCAGCTACTGGTTCCCAAAGCTGCTCTCCAGTGGTGAACCACAAGGAGCTTCACAAGGCGAGGTGTTTGATTGTAGTTTATAGAAAAAAACACACCGTAGAATCAGAGAATAGTTGAGGTTGGAAGGGAACTTTGGAAATTGTCTGGTCTAACCTCCTGTTCAGAGCAGATCAACTTCAAAGTTAGGTCATGTCACTTTTTTATTGTTCTTAATATTTCTTGTTTATATACTGTTTATATGTATAACGTTTTATGTATATAATGTTCATTACACAGGTCCTTGGTCCAGAAAAGTGTAAGAATGTCACCATACAGTTTTAGTGAACATGTATACATTGACACACCTTTCAAACTGTGGTGTATCCCTATAAAACTATACAATATAATATAAATAAATGATTGGTTTACTACAGTGAAAAACGAATATTGCAACAATCCTGGATGTTACTGCTTTAACTAAGACTTTTCAGCTTATTTAGGACATTTCCTTTCCAATTTCATGGCCTTAATGGCTGAGGTCAATGGCCTTCACCTATAAAAGGATTTCCAAAACACAGGGAGCTGCATTTTGTTACCTTGATATTATTTTTTCCTGATACTTTCTGAAGTTCATCAGTTATTAATGATATTTCTCTTCTATTCTGTTATTAATTTCTTATTTTAACTTTTCTTTGAGTTCCAGGTTGATCTCTGCCTTGCTACTGGAACATATACCTGTCACTTGTGAAACTAGAGCATGAGCCGTCTTATTTGTGTCTGTTATTTTTGGCTTATGGAATGTCCACTCTTCCTCTGAGTTTTTGTTTTAATGTAGGACACTTTGTTGATTTAATTTCATTTCCCCCTGTCTATCATATTTAATTATTCACTTGTTTCAGTTTTAATGCCTTTTTTGCAGCTGGACTGGAATTTGTGCTCTCTTGAGATGGTCGGAGTCCACAGTGCTGTGTCTCCACTAACAACATATCCGGAGGGTTTCCTAGGAAAAGGGAAAGCATTCTCAGTGGTAGGAGAGAAAGAAATGGCAATATATTTGCAGTGATCCTAGCTAAAGTACGCTTGCTTCTGTTCATGTATTTCTAGGAGACAGAATTTTTCTTTATGTTCCAATGGAAAGAGTAAAAGTTGTTCCAAGCATGCCATTCAAAGACAGATGTTTCTCTCTCAGTAAAAGGGGTCTGGTGGCCCTCTGTGACAGCGATGATATAAAAATGCCATTTACTTGATTTTTAATGAAAGCATCAAGTACATATTTCACATCCACTCAAAGAGAAGAGCTGTCTTGGTTTTTCTATCCTGTATATTCACAAGGAAATACAACTGCATTGTTCTGAGGTCTGACTCTGCGTTTTTGTCTAATCAGAGCAATTTTCCTGCTTGTCATGCATAACATTACTACAGCTTTAAGCAATTAATTGGATAGTTCTGTACTAAGATATCCCCAAACTGAAGACTTGTGGAGCATAATAGATGAGCTGTCTGCATCAGAACTGCAGCCTTAAAGATGACAACCTGCAACGTCCAGCAAAATTTCTTTCTTGAGTGGCAGTCCTTATTGCTGACACACATTTGATGTATGCTAAGCACTATCCATTGTGTGTCAGTTTATAGACCTTTAATTCTGCAGACTTTTCAAATTTGTTTTGAAATTCTCAGTACGAGTTTTAGGATAAAGCTTCATAGACTGAGATCCTGCAAGCTCTGCTTGAAGATTACAACCTCATTATAAACCTCATTTTGTAAAAAGTAGAATCTGGGTGTCTTTGACCAAGTTTTCTTGCCTTCTCATGAAATGTACTATGCACTGGCTGGCTGTCATTCTCAGCTTGAAGGAGCTGAGTTTGTTTAAAGCACACCGTAATGGTTTTGGTGGGGAGTGGTAGCAGATGGCACGTCAGTAATGATGAAAAATGTGATATAAAATGATCCAAAGTGTAAAGATTAATTTCTCCAATAGCTCAGAGTTTCTATGTAAGTAGCTTATGGCAAAAAATTATTTCTAAAAATTTCTGCAGCTACTGAACAGAGAACGGTCCGTCGCTGTAGTGCCTGTTTGTGTATCATTGGCCTTTCCACCACGGATAAGAATGGAAAGCCGTCAGAAAGTAAGAGCAACCAATCCCCCAAACTCTGTTGGTGTGTAAACCCCTTATTCTAAATCTGCCAAAAACAAGTGTGGGGCATACTTAACCTGGATAAGAAAATTACTAATGCAGATTGTGCACAGTTGTTATTATTTGAATAATTTTTGTTACTAAAACTTCTCTTTTGAAAGTCAGCTAGTCATTAATTTCATGAGAAAAATACACGTTCTGAAGATGGTAAAGAAGTGTGACTACCAACTTAAAAATCAAGAAAGGTCAAAATTAGGGGTTTATTTGTATGCATTACTGCCCAGTCTTTAATTAAATTTGATTATATGGATTAAGATTCTGTATTTCCATTATAATGCGTGGTAGCTTTATGAGTTACACAAAATAGGTAAGAGTGGTAGAATACCTGTAACTTGCCTATGGGTATTACAAAGTCTGTTTATCTGCTTTTGCTTTCAGGCTTAGGTGTCTATATATGCTGGATTGCATTAATGTTCTCCCACTGACTTTTTTGTCATAATATCATGTTTTTTTTATTTTAAACCCTTTATATAATAACTGCTGTATTTTTCTTAATTAATACGGTGATCTGATAACATCTTTTAAATGTACTAGTCGTTTCAGAATTAAGTAGGCTGAAAATAGACTAAAACAGTTAAATAGCCATGAATATATTTTGGATGCATATACTAGGACTTTTTCCTTTAATTCTCAGATCTGTCGTGTGTCGTACAGTTGCAGATTAATGTGAACTTTCCGTCCACAGGCTTCACACATTTGATTCAAATCAAGTTCAGGACAGACTACAGCAATTTAAGGAGCTAGATGCATTTAAGGTAGTTAGCTCACTATTTTCTCCCCTTTTGTCTGGACTGGTCCTAGCTTAGGCTGGTTCTGATGTTCCAGGATAAATGGGATTGTGTTGTGGCCAAGTAGATGCTGAGAGTGTAGAAAAGGCTCTAGCTGGTCTGCTGAAGCCCTGCCCAGAGAACTTAAAGCTTGCCAACACCCTGCTGTAATTTCTGAGTCAGGTAATATCCTTTCCAAAACAGCCATTTAGGAACACAAAATCTTTTGAAACTCCTGATTGAGGGCAGACATTGTCACATTAAGTCAAGTTCCTCTCAGCAATTAACAAATTGACTGGTTTCAGTAGAGCTCATCCCTGGCTTTACAGACTGAAACCAAGAATTACAATGGTGTTTGCTGTCAGCCAGGATTCATCAGCTATGGGTAGAGGAGCAAAAATTAGGAAGTGTTAAGAAAAATTGCTTTTTCTTTGTGAATTAGATGAGTGATTAAACAAAACCAAAACGGTTTAAAAAAGCAAAAACAAAAAAATAAAAACAAAAAGTAAAACAAGTTAAAGATAAGACCTATCTGAGCGTGTTACTTGCCTTGGAATATTAATTTTTTTTTTTTTTTTTTTTTAATTGAAGACCAGTGACTATGGGGAGGCTGTCCAGTCTGGGGTCTGAAATGAAAGATACTAGTATTCTTCAAACTAATGGATTTGTTTTGTTTGGCAGCTTAACTGGAATTTGTGCTCTCCTGTGCCTTCCTGGTATCTCTGGGGGTTGTGCTTCAGGATCTTCTTGCCCCATCTTTCCCTTAGTAGGAGCTGCTTCTTCAAGCTGCATCACACACCAAAATATTTCTTGCCGCTTGTTAGAATTCGCTGAATAATTCCCTCAGAATATAATTTCTGACAGGGAAAATAAAAGGAAGTGTTATAAGACAGTTACCCTCAGTTAGGAGTTTAGGAGTGAACGTCTCATCTTCAGGAGAGGCCAGACAGCAGACCAACTGTGTGGACAGAGATTTATTTACAAATAAGAATGAAGTCTGGGCAACCAGTGTCATAATAATCTAAGCAGGTAGTCTATCAGTCAGAAATGCCCTTGGGCAGAGGCAATTATTATTCTTGCATAACTGGCACTTGCAAAGTTATTTTCTTGCAGGATCTTCCTACTGCAGGTCAGGCTATTCAAAAGATCATAAATGGCACTTCTCTTATAAACTCTACTGCATCGCCAGACTGAAGCACCTATCTTGCTTAGCCATCTAGCTGCTGACCTGGTTTGCTAATTTTGCTAAATATACGGTTAGACATAAGCTAGAGCACTGTAACCACTAAACTCCATCCAAAAAAAAGAAAAATACATAATTAATGTCTTCCTTATTGCACATCCTGATGGACAAGAACAACACTTCCCTTCTACATATATGCCATTTTTCTGCAAGTTTCAGATGTCCGTGACCGAAAGAAATCTTTATGCCAGCAAGACTCGGGATTAGGCCTACATTGCCAACTCTTTTCTTCACAGGTTTGTTCTGTATAGTTGCTGCTTCTCTTCCAGGAAGAATTTAATTTACAGGATCAGTGTGTGTCTGTTTTGTCTTGTCCACAAGTGGATAGGAGAAAACTAGTAGTGGCAGGGAATGAACAGAGACATTTGCTTAGTGATTAGCTAAGCCAGGGTATGAATGAGCTTACCTACTTGTATTTGCTCCTTGTCCAGATCAGCAAGAAAGCTGAAAGACAGTCTAGAGAGATGCCATGTTAGTGACATTATCAAACATTTTAAGAACTAGAGGAAAAATTTAAGAGTACAGCATCTCTTGCAGCATGCAAGAGATTTTATGTGATAAAAGAGGTAAATGCGTGGTACTGACATCCAGTACCACACAAATAATTCTAGTAAGAGTTTGAATATTATCAATTCTAGTAAAAAAATCATTAAAATACCTTGTAAAAATAGTTATGAGGTATTTTAAAATAAGTATTTTAATAACTTTTTATTGTAATAAGTGTGTTAATAAGTTTTAAAATTGAGAAATCTTTTTAGGAGCTGAAGGACAATAGGCTCTTTACAGATGCACTAAAAATTCAGAACATGTGAATGGAAAGTTGTTTCTTTGCTTTCAGCCTTTTCATTATAAATTCTGTTAGTTCCATGGAAATTACGTTTCTATTTTTATTTTTTTTCTTAAGCAAGATAACTGGATAAAGTAATGGAGGAGTTCTTCTCAGGTCTCTGAATTGCTTAAGGTGACTAGGCAATTCAAATGACTTGGACTTCTTCCTGTGGCACAAGGTACCCACGCTTGCAGACACCTCGTGTTCCCATGAACAGTCAGTCGATAGGTTGGCTGGTCAGTATGCACGTTTTAGTAAAGGCTGTTGGGCACTATCATGGTAGAAAAAGTTTTGTTGTGTATCACACTCCAGAATCTGTTTATGTAAGTCATTACTGGCATACTGGCTTACTTCAGTAACCACTGATGTCTAAACAAAAGTACCGTAACATAGAAAGAAAAGGAGGAAATGGAGAAAACATAAATTAGAAGTAAATTAGCTACATCTTGGCAGAAGATACTAATGAAATCTGTTTTATATCAAATTCTTGCAAACGAAAGCTCCTGTGAATTGGTTAGCTGTGATTAATCATGTCTTTTTTGTGACTGTAAACATTTGCATGAACAATCCTGATATTCGTTTAAGGGGAAACAAGTAAAATGTTGTCTTTGGTAAAAAAAGTATTACAAACCTTTGTCTCTCATTTTTTATTTGCTGCAGAAATTGAGAGGAAAATCATTAAAATATACTAAAGTGATGAAAAATGTGATTTTTAAATCTCAATTTCTCTAGATAAATGGTGTGTTTCAGTGTTTAATGTTAGAAACTATCAATGCCAAATCATAACGAACTTCTGACTTGCATAAGAGACTATGTATCATTCATTGTGCTGTTAGTATTTTCAAAATACCCAATGAAGTAACAGATATTTGACCTATTAATGGGATCTGTTAATAAAGAAGTGAATATTCATTCATTCCTCAGCACAAATATTTTAAATGTGTCAAGTTGATGAGCAGGCTAACAATTTGTGAAATAGAATAGAAGAAAAGCTGCAAACCCCCCACACAAGGGCATTTTTTGTGGGGGGAAGAGGTGTGGACAACCTGAATATTTAAGGAGCTTTCTTGACATGCAGTTTAAGAAAAAAGCACAAGAAAGGGAAAAATAAACTTGTCAGGCTTTGTTAGTACAATAATAAGCAGCATTTGTTGCCACTACTGTAAATTTCTGTAGTTAACATGCAGTTAATAGTAAAGCAGAAGCTTCCCATGTCAGTATTAAATAATTGTAGAACTAGTGCTTTTTTTTTGGGTGGGGTGACCTCTCCCTTGCCGGTGCCACCTAATCCTCTGCCTTCATACATTGTCATAATCTACATTTTGCTCCTCCTGCTTTGCTCTGGCAGTAAGTATTTGTCATGTATCATTTCTTTCTGCCCCTGCTTCACAGGAACAGGAGTTCAATCAGTTTGCTATTTTTATTTGTGCACGTTGTTCTCGTCCAGTCGCTCTGTAGCACCTGACACTTTGCTTTTCCTCTTCCCCTTCTCTCTCTCTCTTTTGTAAAGGATTGAGTTGTGTTTTATCCCCTAATCCTTTCAAAATACTGTGTACCTTTCTAAATGACGGCAACCTTCTGACAAGGCAAGAAGATGAGAAAGCTGGAAGTCACATCAGGAGGACCTGCTACGTCTGTTGTGACAACAGGGGAGGAATGCTCTGACTTGCTCCGTTTAGGTCTGAAAGCACCTGTGCTGTGTTTCTGACAGAGAGGGAGAGAGTGTGGGGACCCGAACCGCTGGTCCTGTTCTGTGCTGCCACTCCGTCCAGCCCGCATCGCTCTCCCTCCCTCCCCTCCTTCCTGTCTCTCTCTTCCCCCTCCCTTCCTAACAGCTGAAGAAAGGGTAAAATAGCAGAAGGCTTTGCTGAGAATTATGCAACTCATATCAAAATAGGCAAATTACCCTTGCCTGACTGAAAAAGCAGAGAAGGAGAAGCTAATTTGTGCTTGTGTGTGTCACAGGCACTGCGTTCTTGGGTTCCAGCCTGGATCAGTTGTTATTTTAGTCCTGAATTCACTTTAAAGAAAAAACTGCATTCTTTCTTTTTTTGCATAGTGAGGTCCTCATTTACATGAAGCTGTCAAGTGTTATGACATTTAATGTTAATAATGCCACTTTCATTATTTTACTGTGTGTCTGCTGCACTCTTATAAGAACCACAGGTATGAAACATAAATGTTTCTGATGGTACTGTCATAACCAGGGACACCGAAAGAAACTCGGATAAGATGCCTGTTACAGGTACCACAAGAAGGGCAGATGCCTTGCTATCTCTGTCACTCCATGCTTGTGGGGCAATACTCAGACCATTTGTTCTTGCGTTGCAATGATATTCTCTAATGCCATTCTCAGAATCATAATTTTGCCAACAGTGATAACTATAGAAAAGAAAGCTTAAACTGAAGTGCTCAGCCAGTCTATCGATGCTATTGCTGAGGAATAGGACAGCTTCAGACTAAGAGGCGTAATCATAATCTCAAAGATTTTGTTCAACCTGCAAAGTCATAAAGGGAAATCTGAATGTCATTTTACGATGCCAGAATTTAAATGATGAGCCAAAAGGAATATATGAAAAATATACAAACCTAGATACTGACAAACTTAAATACAGTTTTTGCTACTATTATCATAAGTAAAAAAGTTTATTTGACTCCTTACATTGTTTTTCTTTCTTCTGCACTGGCCAGTCTGGAACTTCTGGTGCTGAAATGCATTAAGAGGCAACAGCATTATCATGTTCGTTCTGTACAGTAAAGCACATGTAATGGGTTATGAATTAAAAGTCCCAACAGCTTTCTTGTGATGGGTAGGTAATTTTATTTTTTTCATCTTAGAGAAAGAGAAGATGAGACGGGGGGGTGGTCAGAAAACTTTTCAAAAAACAGTAGTAAATCCGGGATTATAAATCAGTGTTTTTCTATTCTTATTTCTGTGTTCACTTTAGTACATGTACTACCCCATGAGAGAGAGACTGTCCTCACAAAAATCCAGCTCAGGTTTAAAAATTCAGGTGTCCTGGATAAGCATAAAATTTTGTGTGCTCCCTTCTAAGGGAAAGTTCAAAAGACTTAGAGGTTTTGTGTAATTGGGATAAGCAACTAGAATTTCATGCTTATCCAAATAGTGCTAAACCTCTCAGTCTTTGAACTTTTCCTTAGAAGGGAGCACCAGAAGAAAGTTAAAGGGATGGGAAGGGGCGTACATAGAGGGGTTCAAGGAAAGAGAAAGTACAGAAAAAAAGAGAAGGGGTGACTATGTGTGTGTGTGTCTGTGTTTGTGTGTGCGAACATGGAAGTGCATTTTGCAGTGATAGGGAATATTTACTTTGAAGGCCGCAGAAAAGAAAACAATCATGGAAATATTGCATGTGTAGTTCAGCATTGTACAGGATCAAGCCTTTAGGTCCAACCTTTCAAAGGAGCTGAACTTATACTTAAGCACATTAGTATACTTGGTAAGTTTATCAAAGTGTTTGAAAATCAGTCCATGTATAGTACAATAGATTGGGACCAGACTTCAAATTCTGCTCTGAAAATAGAGATTATAATTATGAAGAGGTAACCTAATTTTCTTCCTTGCATTGAAAACAGCAGAGTAATTATGGCAAGACATGTGCTAGTAAAATAACTGCAGTTAAGGATTGCTTGTCCTTCAGCATGTTTCTCACAAATGCAGATTGTTTGCAGTGAAATGTGAGCTTGATAATTAGTAATCAGAACAGAAGTTCTAATAAAGTGGTTATATACTCATGTTTACAATGGCTAAAATGAATAATTTCAAGACAAGATGTAACAAGAAATAATAAATCAAAGTAATAGAGTCAAAATTCTTTTAAAAAGGCAAACGTATTCCACTCCCATATCAAAATGAACCATGGTTGCTTTATTGAGCTCTTTATTAATTTGCCAGCCAAACTGGAAGGTCTAATGGAAACTCTGTATCTGCTACTGGCTGAATGAAAGTAATGAAAGTAATTCAGAAGTTTGAAACTATGATTTAACTGAATACCCATTTAACTGAAATAAACTCAATTTAGTTGAAAACTGTTTTCCCAAGTAGTGTTTGTTTACAGCTAACCCTATTAGTGCCATCCATTAAATATTCATTGAGAACTGATTCTGATTTTCTTCATGGTGATAACAAGGTTTTTATTGAATCAACGATAAGAAACTTATGTACCTTCAATGTTCAAAGCAGTTTATAAGTCCCAGAAATTAAGCAGTTTAAAATCAGCACAAAAGTAGTAACTCACATTTTTGAGGATATATATAAACCATGCTAAGTGTTACTAAGTCTAAATATATGTTAAATCAGTGAACTCTTTAAGTAAAACTCACAGATGTAAACTTATATCTTGAGAGGCTGAGAGAGTCATGTGACATAACAAATCACCACCATGGGAAAAGCCTCTGGCTTCAAACTACTTTTAAGCACGGATACTCTAGGTTATCTTTTTTGTATTGCTACAGTGAAATAATTTAACTGACTCTGTACTTGCAACTCTGGTACTTACTGATTTAAAAATGTTAAGGTTTATGAGTTGAAACTTGTTACTGAAATTTAAGAGTGTATTAGATGTTAAAATAACTGTGCTATCAACTCAGTAAATTAGTTTAGGTAACATAACTTCAGTTGCCTTGAGCATTGCAGGCTCAAAACCTGCCTGAGAAACTCAGGAAATCAGTTGCAAACAACCTCAGGATGCTGTGCCTATACTGCTTCTGGTGTTGGTGCTAGCTAGTGCAACATTTACTTACATCTCTCTTCAGTAGTCACTGCAACTGCAGGGGAGATTCGCTCTTATACATGGATTTTTAAAGCAGCTTAAGGTATTTAGGATCCCAAATGTTATTAGAAGTCAATAGAGTTTGGACGCTTATCTGCACGAGCCTTTTGAAAGAAAAATATTATTTTTTAAATACCTGCAACTAGGGCATCTAGTTGCATCTTAGGTAGCTGTTGCTGGTCAGCCAAAGTATCAGTCTCTTTTCCATCATGATGCTTGGTTGTGGCGATTTGAATATCTGAATGGTAAGAGTCAGTCAGAACATCAGGTAAGCTTCATGTGAAGTGACTGGACACCAGTCTCAATATATGAAGCAATTTATGTTCCAGCTAAGAAGCAGGAAAACCTTTCATCCTTTTTTCTGCCTGCACAGTGTTGTTATAATAACTACTCCAAATCCTGTAATAATTGAATATTATATGACATCCTGCTTTGCTCTCAAAATTTCAGCAATTTAAGAAAGTGAGAGAATTGTTCTGAACATTCCCTACTGTGATCTTGTATTTTGCACCCACTGGGTCTCTGTTTGTCACAAAATTTAAAGTGTTTTGTACTGGACCAGTGATGTAAACTTGCTGTAAATTCCCTCTAATCTGGTAGGTTCTCCACCACCGAGGGTGGACTGAGGACAAGAAAGTCCTCGGTACAATCAATGGAGTCAAATCAGTTGACCAAAAGTAGATGTCTACTGAAGGGATCTTCAGTGCCCTGATTGCACTGATTTGGGGTTTAATTCAGTTGCCTAAAAACAGGCCTCTGTTGTCATTGTAGACAAGGTAAGGTATCCCAACCTGGTTTTCGCTGCCATCCCAGAAAGATTCAGCTCTGCCATAAGACCTGTGTCATATCTGCCTTCTAAATATCTCAGATAACCTAAACAGCTCTAGATGCCTGTGTTTAGACAACTGAATTGAGACATAGGTCCCCACTGACAGGAGCTCAGATGTCTCTCTCACTTGTAGACTCTTAAATGCAGACTCCTAAATTTAAACCAACAAATGAATCCCACCCAAAATGTCATGGCGATCACTTTTTACTTCAGCTGTTAAATGGTTAATGAATGTCTGTGACAGATAATCAGCAAAGTTGCTGTCTTACAAAGCAAGTGACATATTGAATGCATACACAGAAAATCTTCTAACATAAAGAAAAACAGGTCTTGGTAGACAGGTCAAGTATGTCACCCCTGTTGAACCAAGGCTCAGGTACCGCTGACTCAAATTCTGTACTGCTTCACAACTCACAAAATAAGATCAGCAAGAATCTGCAGATACTTTATATGTGTAAGAAAGCTTACCCTTTGGGTAATTCTTTCACTTTCTTAAATTGCTGAAATTTTGAGAGCAAAGCAGGATGTCACATGATATTCAATTATTACAGGATTTGGGGTAAGATTAATTTGGGGATTTATCTATTTCTTGAATCCCATTTTTTTCTTAATAAAAAACTTTCTTCTGAAGACAATCTTCTGGGTAGAGGGTAGAAGTTATTTTACCGTCTACCAGGGTGCAACAGGTGCACCCAGGTGCAACAGGTACAAGGTGCAAGGTACCCAGGTGCAAGGATAGGGTACCCACTTGGTGGTAGTATTTGAGGATCATTCCACCTCCACAATAAGAAAAAGCCTTATTTTCTTTTGTTTCATTTTCAGGAATGATTAGCTGAAGGGAAAGCAATAGAGTGAGAAAGGAGTCAGGGAGGGGAGTAGGTTAGAAGAGAAGAGGGAAGGGAAGTTTCATCGCAGTTCCCTTCAGACTACTTAGCAGTCTTTTTTTTTTGCAGATTCGACACTGAAGCAAAAAGTACTTTGCAGGAGTGCGCTTGTTTCATAACAGTATCAGGGAACTTTGAACATCTCTCTCCCTCAGCTTGCCATTGACTCCTCATACTCCTCTGTACTTGTTTGCCTGAGCATCAAAGAAGTGGTTGTAGTATTGCTTACACTTTTCTCCACAGTGCTTCAGACAGAAGTCATCTGGCTTTCTCCCTGTCTCATTTTGGAAAGGAGTGTGCGACTGGGACAGGTTATTAGTAGTAACAGTGCAGTGGTCCATTTTGCTTAGGGTATTTTTTGTCCTTTTTTTCAAAAGCTTAAAGACCCTGCTAGGTTACTGCAATGACCGGACTCCTATAGTGTGGAGGTTTATCACGGAAGGTCTCTACCCCTGTGAGCTGGCACCTCCCTGTGTTTCAGTATTGGCCTCCCCTCTCACAAGACAGCACTTGCGTGGTAAGCTGCTGTGAGATATCTCCTGTGATACAGGTAACATATCAAAATAACATAGATATAGTTATTTCCAATCAGCCAGGAATACTTTAATTCCACGGTTAAATTGCACATCTTCTAAATAAGACAGCCACATCAAATTTCACCATCTTGCTGAAAATATATTCCTGTAGGAATAGCAGCTGTTTGCAATATTCTTCGCAATAGACACTTATTTAATTGCATTTCATACTTTGGTGGGGTTTGCAGCCAACAATGTTAGTAGCAGTCTATTCAGAGAAAAAAATAATATAGAGGGTGATAAGTTGTAGGAAGGGTAAATTTATAGTCAGATTAGGGTATTTGAGAGTTGGCATGAGTCTAGTCCACTGAGAAATGAAGATTTACTTCTTTATTATTAAGATGTGTTGGACATTGCCATACTTTTGTTCCACTTCTATTTCATCCATTTTTCTTTCTGGATGTGTGAGGATACTTATTGTGAGATGATAAAAAAAAGAAATGATGCATTGATCTCCTATCATTGCTTGTCTTCTGTGAATTCTACCAATCTTGTAATTTTTTCCTTTGTGAAATGATACTGAATTACAATGTGTTTTGCTGAGATGAGGCTGTATCATATGTACTGACGGAAGGGGTAGTATCTAGCTGGATCAGAAGGATATTCAAGATGGAAGACTATCAGTGCTAAGTAATATTAAACCGTAAGCATATGGATATATGAACAATATTGAATGTACTGCTAGTACTTACTAATACCTAAACATTTTTGCATGCATTGAAAAAGTTATTGGACACATGCTGAACAGGACATAAATACATTGAAAAAAGGAAATGAAAAGCTAAGTTATCTCCAGTATTGCATGCAGAAACATATTTTATAGCTATTGTATTATGCATATGCCCCCCCACTATGATCTTCGGACTCCAGGAACATGTTAGTCATCAACGACCCTCTCACACTACTTGTACATTCCATTTTATACATATCTTTACAACTGCTTTTCATCACTGTGTTATCTAACTAGCTACTAATAAATTTTTACTTCAGGGAATGTTTTTGTGAGGCTATTTTTATTATTTCTCTCACTGTCATATTTCCATTTTCTCTTTTCTTCTTTTTTGTTTCCATTTAGTGTGCCAAAAATTAACTCCCAAGACAACAACAAAATCAACCAAATATGATGTCCTGTGGTTCCCTGATGAAATTAGCTTCACTGATATTTTTATGTGGGTGATTCAGATTTAGAGGTTCCCAAGCAGTGTTAATTCAGCCAGACTCCATACTTGCATACTGTACAGTTCATTAAGGGCTGAAGCACCTCATTCTTAGAAAAGGTACTGTCATAAAAATCAAGTATTTCTTGCTTCAAAAAGTGTATAAAATAATGGCAATGTCATCAAGTCCAAAGTTTTGATTTCATAAACAGCTCCATTTTTTAAACCAGCAAAATGAAGTCTGGAAGGGGGTATAATTGATCTGCCTCTGCTGCTCATTAGGGATGAAGGGAAGACGAGGGGACAAAGAGATTTTATGATACAGTGGTAGCTAAAAAAAAGTTCTTATAAGTTTGCTTGGAAAAACTTAAGATTGAAAATGAGGTTTTTAACCTTTGGATCAGTAAGATTTTGTAAGGGTGGTGGAGGCTAGCCATCAGACATGTTTCAAAGTAGAACTTGTTCAACTTTTGCAATAAATTGTATGAAGTCATTTACGTAGATTTGATAAGCTTTGATATCCAGACCTGGTTCCTTCAAGTCCTGTATTTTGCTTTAGCTCTATGGCTTTACTTATTTTGTTTTAACTTAAGAATGTAAGTTCACAACAGACGGAGCATAAGGAACAGCATAAGAACAGCACATGTGATATTATTTATTAGGTATATCCTTCCATCATCCGACAAATTATGGCACAGGGCCTTCCTAATTACATCAGTGATGGACTCGTAATGGTGTGTGGTAGCCTTATCTTCCATGGATTGGTTTGGTCATTTCTTGCATCCATGTGAATTTTAGCAGCCACAATGTCTTCTGGCACACAACATGGGTTGTATGAAGAAATCTCTTTTGTTGTTGTTGTTGTTGCTGTACTGAATATGCAACCTACTAACCTTAGTTCTTGCCCCTAGCTCCTATATTGATGAGAAATGATGAACAACTGTTCTGTTTGTCTTCTGCCACTTTTGATTTTATAGACCTCTGTTATATACTTTTCAGTCATCGCTTTTTCAAGCTAAAGAGTCCTAGTCTGTGTATTTGTTTTTCTTCACAATATGCTTTTTGCCACTGAGTTGACATTTTCATAAAGTTCCCAATATATCCTCAATATTTTTTTATCTTGGGGTAACAGTAAGTCAAAAGAACATCCCTATGTCTGTGAATAAGGAAAGTTCTTTCCCCCCTTTTTTTTGGTTAATCTATCTTGGAGTTCATCTGACATTCTATCACTAAGTATAATGAGGTTAGTCTGTAGTTCTTAGAAGTCAGCCCTGATAAGCAATATATTTTATCACCTCATCCCCTTTCAAGAATGTTTACGTTGCATAACACTCTCCGTGGCATAGCTCTTTGTCAGACTTCAGTTACAACTGCTTGAAACGGTCAAAACTGCTCACCGCTTCCTGCCTGTTAATCAGTTCTTGGTTCTGTGTGCAGATACATATAGTCCCACTGAGTTTTAGGTTCTTTAAAAGCCTTTTGTGAAGAGCGTCATCAAATGAACCTATACAACTGTCTAACTGTATTAACATTCTACTTCATCCACATGCTTGTTCTAATGATAACTGTAAACTTCATTTTATTTTGTATGCAATATATATCTGTTAACAATTTATCTCATGTATTTCAGTATTATCAAGATTAATGCTTTCTCCTTTATTGAATAAAGCTGAACCATATTCTGCCTAAGTTAATGCTTATATAAACTATGAAAAGGATTAAGTCCTTCTCCTCTTGTTCCAAGACCAGTAGACCTAGTAAGAAGCGGAACCATATTCTGCCTCCTGCAGCTTCATAGTAGCTCCTGAAGATTTGCAAAACGTAAAGAAAGGGACATCTGGGCCTGGAAGTTGGGTTGGTAGGACCTAGCAAGTCATGGGAATTTCAGATGTAGAAGCGGTTGCCAAGGGATTTGCAAAGTTTGCCAGAGTTTTACCCTCTTAATAAGACCTAATTTTTTCTTGTTTGTTTGATTGTTTTTATTAACTTTTCAATCTCCTGGGTCCCAAGTACAAAGCTGATTAGTGACTTGGCCTTACAAGTTTATGCCCTTAAGACAGCACTTCCAGTAACACCGATCTGCTAGTACTTTCTAGCAAGCCTCACTGTTAGCTTTATGTTAATTTTAATAAAGTCTAAAGCCACAAATCCAAAATTCTTTGCTTCTGTTTTATTTTAGATATGAATCTCCTTGAGAATATTTTTGTTTGTTTGTTTGCTGCCATTGGCAGATGAGCTAATATCCCTTCGAAGCAAGCAAAGCACATAATTACTTACATGAAAAGCAAGCTCTTTGGGAGAATTCTCAACTAAACCCACCCCTTAGAGGAAAATAGGAGGGGCACTAGCAATTAGATAAGCTGCACTTCAGACATGAACAAACACATTTATCAGATAATTAGTAGATACTTTTCCAGGTATGTCTGGCACTGACATCCAAAAACTGTGCTAAGGCAGGTAAGCTCATCTGATGAGAAAGAAAAGCCCTGTGGCTGCAACAGACTGCTAACTTGAGAGGGAGAAATGCCCTGTATTGTAACTCCATGTCTTCTTCAGACATTCAGTGTTCTTTATCTTGAGTCTTCAGCCAGTGTTAGCTATTCTCCTCTCATAAACTGGAAGGCAAGAAATGTCACTTTCAGAGAAAGAGCAGCCTCCTGTGAACTATCATCTGCTTCTTGCAGGGCATAAACCCCACCTTGAAGAACCTGAGAGAGGTATTTTGGGCAGAGTAAGGTGAGGGAGCAGACACATTAAACAAAATTATCCAGAAATAACATCTAGTTCACATTTCTTCTTGGAAATAGGGACTTGGTATGCTATGCTACAAACAGACTCAACAGTATTATTTTGGTAGAAGCTGGCCTACCAGGGAATTTACTACTGAGATGGATGGCTCCAAACAGTTGACAGCGATCTCTGGAGGCCCCTGGATTTCCGTCTGGATCACAAGGGACCTTTAGAAGCAAATCCTGTAATGCTTTTGTATGGAGAGAGGAGAGTTAATGTGTTCGTAAGGGTGGGAATGTTCTGACAGTTGGAGTAGATAATGATGGACATATTAATAATTATGATATTATTTTATGATAATAAGATATGATGTTATACATAAGATTGTAATAAGATATTATATTATATATAATAATATAAAGAATACGCATGAAAAAAGTCTGGTCAGCTGCTTTCATAAATTAGAGAATGATCCTTTTAATGATCAAAAACATTAAAGGACTGAACAACTAAGTGACTGAATGATCTGATGTTTTCATTCAATAAATAAAGCATTCCAGGCTAGTCAATATTATTGTGAATAAACTTCTCTTTCAAAGTACAAAGCACTTGTGATACTTCAAGGCACAAGTTGATGAAAAAGTCTTTGAAATGTTCTTCTCCCAGTGAGTTATATGCCTGTAGAAAGTTATTAGAAACATTTCTCAATGATCAAAATAATAAAACACAGTCTCCTGAAAATTTTAACACAGTCTGCAAAGTTATAGATAATATAACATAGAAATACTGTACTCAGACTGACCAAAGAAATAAGGGTTATCTAGCATGTTAAGGAAAAGTTAATGGTACTGGGAGAGACCCATTACCATCTTTGCATGCATCTATACAGCAGTTTTAATACATAACTTGTTTATTCTGCATTTTTATTTTCATTTTGGAAGTGAGATCACAAGACTTTATAAAATATCTACCTCCAAATATCTATTCAGAGTGGTATTTGTTTAATGTAAAGTTAGCTATCTGAAAGCCAGACCTCTAAATGCACTAGTCATTTGTATTCTCTCTATAATCAGCACAGAAAAACATGCATCTCCTGAGGGCAGTTCTTCCTTGGTATACATCAAAACTAGGTGGGATGAAACACTTTCTGGAGATGTCTATCTGCATCCATTAACTATAGAGGAAGCCTATTTTAGATTAGCTTTATCTATCTAGAAGTTAAAGATCTAATGGAGCCAAGGCTCTCCCTTACTGCTCCATTAGTGAAAGATGCTGCCAACCCCTCCAATTATTTTCTAAAAAAGAGGGAATGAGACCCTGGCCCTACTAAAATCAGTGACTCCACAAACTTCAGCAAGGCCACCACTGCTGCTGCCAGGTTCAAGGCGTTTACATGTGTGCAAAATATCCAACTTCAGTCTAGTCTTTCTCCTCTTTGAACAAAGGTTGTGACTATGTAAAGTTATTTTACAAGCACAGCAAGCTTCTGCAGCTGCAACATACTGAAAACATAACTGAATCTAGGAAGAGCTATAATCTATGTAATGTTTGTGCTTTACTAAAGTGAGTGTTTATTTACTGCATTTAATTCTTTGGTTATACAGTTCAAGCAAATGCCTATATATTTCATGTCTGTTCAGGTACTTAAAATACTGATAGCCTGCAAATGAAGACAAAAGTAGAAATGGTGGGCAAACAGAGATAACTGGGGCCAGCTTTAAGTAGAGACTGAGCACGAATAGATGGCACCTGCATTGCTGAAATAAAACATGAGTTTTGCCACCCCATGCATGAAAACCAAGTAAGTGATGTTTTCCTTATCTTAAAAATGACAAATTCAATTTTTCCTATGCTACTGAGAAACTTTGGGTAGGCCTACAAACCAATGGAACCCAGTTTGGTTTCTAAAAACTTTTGCCTCCTGTGAAGGGTGCTGATGACTGCGAGCCCAAGCAGACACCTTGTCTGACTTTGGCTGTCAGAGACAATAGTCAGACTTGTGGCAAACAAACAGAAAGACGTAATGAACTTTTACAGTAATGGCTTTTCTATCTGATTACTACAGAAAAAAATTATGCCTTTACACATTCAGCCAGCACTGAGCATTGCTTATATCAAAGGAAATCTCTGAAATGGGAAAGGTTCTTGAAACACAGAAGATAGCAACATCAGATGAAACAAGAATTGCTAAGGAGTTCAGACTAAGCCTGTTCACAGAAGGAATTGAGCAGGTAGTAAATACCAGCCTCAGCAAAAAATTGCAACAAGAAGAAGTGTAGCCAGTATTTTCTGAAGAAAGAAATCATCCAGTAACGTGCACTGATTATGATAGTTCATTAGCTGTGCAATAGGAATCAAGATATGTACAATATTGAACACAGACGGGTGCTGACTTCCTTTACTTCCATGTTATTCTGTCTAATAGAAATAGAGGAGCAATAAAAAGCAGATAACAAACTCTTAGTTCTGGAGCCTGACACGGGTGTTGGTTCCTGGCTACTCATTCCCTTTCTTCGGCCCCAGTGAAAATCTTTGGGAAGTGCATCTATCATACTCTAACACATCTCTTATTCAGTATATTGTTATCCTTATTCAGTGTTATCTTTATTCAGTCAATGCATCCTTTATTCAGTGTTTTAGAGGTTTCTTGAAGTGGCTGCTTTAGTGAGTTTTCAGAGAGATGGCATGTCATAACATCAAGGCAAGCCTTGATGAAATTGCAGGTAACTGCTTGTGAAAGCTATACATATGTTCATGACATAAGCAGTTAGTCCTATAACAGGAAGTACTGGATGACCTTAAAGGTGATGGTACCAGTTCTATCTATCCTTCAGCAAGCTGAGGTTCATAAGAACCACTCTGTACGTTTTAGATTTCTACTTCCTAAAACAGTAAGACTCTTACTGTCTTAATCTGTAAACACCTTAAGAACAAACCTAGTGTCTGGCAGAATATATAGAGAGGGCATACAGTTATTGTAGTTTTCACAGGAGCCTTATTATGGAGGAAAAGCTCACTTTTTAGTATTTACAACTGCTGGGAAATCTCAATAGCAGGGAGTTCATATCATGTTTTTTGAGCTGATTTTCCCCTTTTTTTTCTGAGAGTGGACCTGTCTTGTCTTTAAGCAATACCAATGATAACGCTCAACTTTGGTGGTGTTATTTACCTTCCATCCTCCTGCTAAGCTGGATGCTCTGAGAAATCCAGGGCAGTTATAAGAGTCTCTTTTTGCTCCTTTTGTGTGGACCTCGCGAGGCTCTTTAATAGCCTGCGCGCCTCAGCAGCAGATTGTATGGGGTCAGGAAGGTCAGGATGATTTGTGAGCTCTTCCTTGTGCGACAAGTTAGTTTTAGCTGCAAATGCACTCAAATACCGTATTACGTGCTGATGGCTTTCTGAAGTTGTTCTGCCCCCACACCCTGAAGAAGATGGATTGTTCATGATCTGTGTGTGAGATGCCGCTGCTGTAGTCTGTCTTCAGCTCCAGTTCACATAGCTCACCTCTGGGCAACAGCACTGTGTAATTGATGTTCAGTGTGCCTCAAGGGGTTAAAAGATTAATGCACCACAAAGGTATCCTGTAAGCTGCAGTTTTAAGGAGCTAGACTACGATCTGCAGTATTAGGTTTCATTAAGAGGTTAAAAAAGAAGTTGTACCAGAATGTATATAAACCCAGCAGCTGTAAATAGTTGAATGGAGTCATAACTTTCTGAAAGTTTTTGTTGCTTGGGTATATGATTTCACCATAAACACTGAGTAGGATTATATTTGACAGGAATATTTTCTTTAATACAGGTAGTGAATCAGTATGCAACAATGGTTATTATTTTAAGAATTTCAAAACAATTTATGTAATTGTAAGAATTTAAAAACATAACTGAATCCAGAAGCCCTGATTTCCCTGCTTAGGTTATAGTTACTTCTTGTGGCTTCAGTGAGAAGCTGCAAATGTCCAGAGCAGACAAAAAACCAACTCCAAGTGTATATATGCTTGTATGTACACACACAAACGTGTGTGTGTGTGTGTGTGTATGTATGTGGTGTGTATATGTATAAAAATATGTACATATCCTCTCACCTTCATTTCTGATTTTTTCTGTAAATTATTAGCTCTGCGAACATTCTGTCAAGGACACTCGTAATAGGCAGATAAAGTGTTATTGCAGTGATTGTATGGAAAGCTGAGTAACATTAAACTTTGAATGTGAATGGATTTTTTTCCCAGTAACAAGCTTAGATTTCATATCTGATTTGGGCTTAACAATAGCAGTATAAGGGAAAAGAGAAAAAAACCTTTTATGTATATTCTGTTTAAATTAAGTGTTCTACTTTTTAAATTGGATGGGTAGAAGTTATTTCACTGAAGCTGGAAATTAGGTTCACTGAAAGCATTTGGCAATTAGCATAAATATCATAGAGGATGATACAAAAAAAAATTAAGAAATGGCATGACCTGAATAAGCCATTAATATTAAAGCTGCAGTTTGGCAGATATTTAAACAATAATGAACATCACCCTTCTGGCCTGTCTCGCTGGAGAAGTCTTCAATAGAAAAAGTGGTTTAGGTCTCATCTGAATCCAGACTCAATTTTAACTATTTATATATAACAATAACGCGGTCATATCCAGTGTAATTTGTTCAGCGTTCTCAGGGAAGTTCAAAAGGCCGGTTTAGAATAGGTATCCCTGGTCTTCAGCCTAAGAAACAGAAGCAAAGAGCGTGTCACCTGTCGGCATAAAAACCAAAGCTGATTAACTCCCAGATCGCCCAGTAGAGCTGTCCTACCTCTGCTTCTGCTACTGATCTGCAGACATCATCCCCATTTATGTCAATGTTTGGTCTGGTTATAGGCAATTAAATGCTTGTACAATCCAGGCACGTTGGGAAAATTTGTCAGTTTGAACTGGAAGGAGTTCCTATTTCCTTTCAGTATTTAGCAAAACTGAACAGAGCTGGAATAAAATTGAGCAATCGATCTGTGCGTAAGAAAAATATGAACACTGATCTCACCGATAACAACTGATGTTTAAAAGGGGACACGTTTGTAGTGAAGCTCTGGGGACACTTTTTTTTCCCTGGTTTCTCTAGAAGGGTGTGGGATGAGAAGACCACGTTTGCCTCTTCTAGAATTGGCTTGAAAATCCTGTGTTTGAAAATTCTTCTCAATGAGTGAATGAAACAAAATGGCTAGAGAAATGGAGTAGAAATCGTAAGAAAAAGTAAGTGGGTTGAAAACAGGAGCAAAGAACAGACAATGTGGAAAAGTATGGAGGCTGTAGTATATAAAAAAAAGACACCTAGAGAAGAAAAATTAAAAATCCCAGTGTACTGTGCCATATGCAGTGCTTAACGTATCTAGACGTGTCAAAATTTTCCTAACTGATAGAAGCTTCCATATATCTAGAATTTGTTTATTTTTGAGAATGTATAATTTATTCACACAAATAATGTTTTGGAGGTTAGAGAGATTGCCATTATCCATTTAAGTATGGCGGTCCCCCTCAAGTTGACTCAGCTCCCACTTCAGTCCCCAGCTGTGACAAAGTAGCTTGCAAGCCCTCCAGACATCATAAAGTTCACAAACCTTCAAACACCACACGGTTTGACCATGTCAAAACCAAATGTGCTACTTTGTGGTAACAAGGTGGGAATCATATAGCAAGTTGCTGGAAACAATGGCAATTACACAGTAAGTTAATTATACAATTATCAGGAGATAACCTGCCAGTGGTAATATGAATCATATCCCCACTATAATGCCAAGGGATATCGCAATCTGGAGTCGACCGGTATTAGCATTAAAAAAGCACCAGAATACAAAAGTCTGAGAGAACAAACTATGGAAACTGAAATACCTCGAAGAGGTGGGGACCACAGCATTAGGACAAATGGGGATCTCTGCATGATCACGAATCTTTAATCTTGGCACATCATTTGACACTCATTTGTTTTGAGTGACAGGCTACAAATTACAGATAAAATGTAAAAATGAACCTCAATATTAGCCAATGGTCAGTGCCTCACTTTTTCAAGCTTTATTTTATTTTATCTTTTTAATTTTCTTTGTTCGCATTCTAAGAATCCACCCTAGCTTGCCCATAAAATTGACATCACCCAAGGGATTAAAAACATAGACCTTAGTTTATTTAAAGAAATTAAACTTAACTTTACTGCAGAATTTAGTTTGAATGAAATGTTTGAGAACCTCCTAACAGATCCCTCATTAGTTCATAAGGCACTGGTGCTGAAACAAATAGACTATAATTCTGTAAGTACTAGAACCACATGAAGCTTTTGCAAAAAAACCTGAAAACGATACAAACTCATTTCACTCTGCACTCAGCATCAAGCTCATAGTACTACATGAATGCTTTGCTGCGGTTGCCACAGATTTTGAACAAACTCAGCTGTACCTTGGAGTGAAATGAGATAATAAGAATTATTGTATCTGCTTCCCTTATCCTTGGTCTGCTTAAGCTTATACTGCAAACTGCATTGAGGGCTGTTTATTAGTTTGGGTGGAGATGGTGCCCAATCTCACCTGGGGCCTGTAGGCATGATTATAACCAAGTAGTAATTACAATCAAATAAAAATATATTTTTTAAAATTTCAAATGTAATCTGTCAGATATTTTGGGGTGATTTTATGAGAACTGGCAAACCTTTCACATCCACTGCTGCAGTACAGAGGGAGAGTTGTCTTTTGAAGAAATTATCACTCTGGAGGCCCTGTGAATCGTAACAGCTATAAGGGCTGGGGCTGGAGGAGGTGAAAGGGAGCTCAACACAGGCAATGAGGCAGCTCAAGGAGAAGTATGACCATGTCTTCTAGGAACATCAGGAAGGAAGCTGGAAAAGCTGAAGGAAGCTGGAAAAGCTAGAGGAAGCTGGAGGGTGTTGAGGAGTTCAAGTTGAGGAGGAAGAGGCACTATAGGAAAACAAATTCCCTCTAAGGTGAGGAGAGCATACTGGCCTGTTTATTCTTACACCAGTGAGGAACATGGTGCTACTGCTGTCACTGATGGTTTTGTCACTGAAAGGAGACAGTGGTAATGGGAGCAAAAGTAGCTGTCAGACTTGAAACAAAACAAAGGACACAACAACAGCTTTCATTCCTATCTCTAGAGTCACCACCAAGCAAAACTATTTTGTTAATATTTTATTGTTATTAGTCATAAGTATAGCAAGGGAGCTATTACAAGTGAAACACTAGAACAGACTGAGCTGACAGTAAGCTAAAACATGCCTAGGGCAACAAACTTTTTTTTTGGTGTTATGACTTTCTAGTTTCTGCTTGTGATGAACAATGTGTCAAAAGAATCCCTAAACTCCATTACTGATTACTAAGATTGAATGAACAAATGAACTGGAAATCCATCCAACTTTGGGGTGACTATTTGGAAATCGCCATTTTCCTTTGGCTAAAACATCCATGTTAACCTGATCTTTCAGATCCTTAATTCAGCCACTGCCTACACATTTACTTTTTCAGATGAGGCTAAGCCCCCACAAGAAGGGTGCATATAATTTGGAAACCTCAGTCCTGAGAATGTGAACAAACCCCTTTTTTTCCTCGCTCATTTTATGCTCTATCACAAGTTGAGGAAACCTCAGATTCTGACTCCTAATGGGAAAAGAATAATGCTGACTGCAATCCAGTTTAGGCATTGGTGGAAAGTCTATGTAAAGAGCTCTTCTTACTTCATATCTATGGGAGTGCTAATCTGAGACTTATCCTGATGACTGAAGGCCAGGTATCTGAAGCCAAGAGCAATTCAGATTTTTTTTCTAGGCTATGTCTGAGTTTGTTGCAAGCTTCAGCCCACATATCTACATTAGCTGTAAACTTTCAGTTCTCATATGCGCTTACCTTCACGTTTAGATCCTCAAGTTGATTGGAAATGGAATTATACGGGCTAACGCATGTTTGGAAACCAGGTGCTCCCATATTTCATCTGATGAAGTACTTCAGAAATTTATTTGCATTTTCTAGCTATACCAGCTGAGCTCATGAAAGGTATTCTCCCTCCTTACAGACATTGACTTAGTGATTCCTGTTTGATGTGATACATAGTTTTAAACCTATTATGTAAACTCCGTATAAAGTCTCATTTAACTTCTTTATTTTAATGTTGTGAGAGTAGCACCTGACAGTCAACAGCTCCTCCACTCTTCCCTCCACATATAGGAGGGAATTACTACTGCTTTTCACGTCCTTTTGGATTACCTTGCATACTTCACTGCAGTTACCCCTCTCTGCTGAATGCTGTGACTGGGAGGGAAGAGCAGGCTGACGTTAGTGGGGATGGATGACTTAAAAGTGAGTAAGCAGCACAGACTTAAATGCTTGATAAGGAAGGGACATGTTTTTTTCCAGTCGGAGGAGCTGCTGTTCTCAGTGAAAGCCATCTCCTTCTATGAGCTTTTAGGAGAAGATAGTACTGGTTATCTGTTTTTTCACTGGAGTGAATATTCTTTCCAGTATTAGAGTTCTTGTGGGGATTAAAAAGGGCTTCTCTGGGCAGAGTGAAGCTTGCTTTCTGCATCACGCAGCAGTGTGACTATGGAAAAGATGAAATTATTCTCTAGAAACCGAAGACATTTGAAGTAGAGGAATTTTTCATATGTCCTGCAAATAATGAGCTATTTTCATAAAATGAAATAAGGAAACATTAATTGTTAACTTAAGAAGGGATTAAAAATAGAAAAATGAAAAGTCTATCAGGCTTATTTTTGCATCGTATAATTTTTCAAAGGAAATCATGCAAAGAAATTTATGGTTTTTTTTCTGGGTGAATTGTTATGAAAGCCATTTTCAAATTTTATGAAAAATATAAATTCTAAATCACTCAAAACCTAAGAAGAAACCGCTGATGAAAAATTCTTCCAAGATTTTACTCATTCATTCTGGTTACCCACAGGTACAGAAAAATTCATGGTTTTAGAAAAGACTCAGATTTTATTGCCTAATTGAGTCGGGGGTGGGAGAGAGAGATAAATCTTCAGTGAACAAAGTCAGATAGGCACAGCAATCTTAAATCCATTCCACGTGATTCAGCAGGGAAACAGGTATAAGCAGCTGTTTTATTCTTACTTACGTTCTCACTGTGTTAGTAGACTATCTCACAAATGAGTCAACAAATTAGCCAGTGTTTACCATTTAAAAACATATTGCTCATCCTTCTGTTTTAAGAAAGGTTTGGTTACATTTAATCCTTCTAATCTCTTGATTGTACAGAATTATTCCAAGGCACGTTGCCTTCCTCCCCACTGAACTCAGCCAACATGACACTATCTTGCTTTTCCTGTAATCAGAAGCTAATGGGGACTATACAAACTGCTCCCTTCCCTCTACCCCATTCTTCTCCACCTCCCTCTGAGGCAATCAAACTGTGTAATCATTAGGGAGACTAATCGAGACAACAGGATTAAGATCCAGAAGCTCACTGTGATCCTCCACTGAATAGTTATCTCTAAATAGGCCAAGAATAGAAGCATGAGTAAGTCAAAAGTTCTCTAAGAAAATCATAGGTCAAGTATGAAAGAAGGATGTAAACTTAGTTTTTGGTGATTACTTTAGCTTGTGTGTGGGGCTTCGGCTACTATACAGATAGCATGTGCGTTTCTTTTTTTAAATGGTACATGTTCTTTTTAAAATCTACCATCATTTAGATTTGGTAGTTGTTTGTGCTGTGTTTCTTAGCTGTCTTATAGCATTCATTTCTATGTAAGAATTCTTTTTGTATGTGTAGGCAGTGATGGTCTGGCAGTAAGCTTTTATGTATATGAGTGCTTATTCAGCAGAAGATGTCTCAGAACCTGAAGTGTAAAGTGTATTAGAAATACTCAAAATCTTCGTGACATGTAAGAAATAATGTATATAGTGCACAACCGGAGAAGAAAAAGAGAATCAACCCCCAGTTCTCTGTGTGTCTGAGAGAGCATGCCCATGTAGGAATGCTAGCCTTTCATAAAAATATTGTTTAAACATGAAGAGAAGAGGCCTGCAAAAGAACTGAAGGAATAAAAGGAAAAAAAGGATCCACACAGACTGGGGGAAAACAGCTTTCAGCTGTTCATTGCTGAAGATATTAGAACTAAATAGCAGTCTGGATTGCCAGAAAATCCTTATAAACTTATTTATTTCTTTTCCTTATAAACTTATTTATTTATTTATTTTTAAAAGTAGGTATGTTTATAGTTAGCTATACTTCTAAAACAAAATAAATGTATAACAACATCTTTAAAAGAAGAGAAACCAAAGATACAATGCTGATCTTTAATCTTATTTTAATAAGCCATACTTGCATGCACATACATTTATCCATAAGTAGATACTGAGAGAGAGAGAGATAAAGTGCATGGTGCGTGTGTGTGTGTCTATTTGGGTGAGAATATGAATGTGTGTTATGTGAATGGAAGACACATTGACAGTGTATACAGTAGTTAGTAATGGGCAGTGGTAACTGTACTGGCCAGACACTAATAAAAAACGCAAAGTTGGTGGTTTTTTTTTTTTACAGTAATTAACTGGGGAATTGTTTTACAAATGTGTTGTGGTAATTAAATAAATTTGCTAATTTAGTGCTAGGGTTTTTTATTTGTAACCATCAAATATTTTACTGTGCACATTTGTATCATGGAGAATTTTGCCAATATGCTGTTATTTCACTCATTTCAATAAATTTGTTACACAAATATCAGGAGAAAAGAGTGCCTGGGATGTTAGGAAACTGTACAGTTGCTGTACTAACATGCATAGACACGAGAGAGTATTACAGGCTCTGCTGAGCATTCCTCAGAGGTGTTAATGACTTTAAGCCTGTCAAGAATGTCTCCAGCTTGTACAGCAAAGACAATTCAACAGTTTAATAAAAAGGTGTAACATTTCCTACAGGTGAGCTCAAGTGATCAAAGGATATAATAGAACTTTTGTTACTTCATTCAAAGAATGCATTCTGGAGTTTAACCTTTGCTTTTGATGTAATGTCATCTTTGAATGCTAACAGCCTTTTCTAGGAAGGATTAAGTTGTTTGAAGTGTTTTTTGGTCTTCGTTTAGGATCTGGCTTTGGCAACTAAAGAAAGTGTGGAGTAACGTGCTATAAATCATGGAAAGGCTTTAAATACCTAGAAGAATAACTAAAACTCATGAAAGAGAAGGTCAGGACTGGATGGTTGAGTTTGATCATACTAGTTTATGTTCAGCATAGATGTCTAGAGTTTACTCATAGAAAAGAACCCTTTCTGATGAGAATATTTGTGAAATGGCACCAACTGGTCCATTTTTGTGGATGCAGTGTACTTGTGTTTTCATTCTGGGATAAAACTTGTAGCACAGGAACTGGATAAACAACCCAGAGTAGATAACAACAGGAAAGCTGAAGCTATACAGACCCAGTACCTCCTCCAACTGTCTGACAGATGTTTCTGTTCTTGAGGCAGAGAAATTTTATTTTCTTCTAAACCCTCACAGATTTCACCTCAGCATTTATATTAATATTACCAAGCCTATGACTGTGGCTGCTGATGGCCTATGCAAAAAAGTTTTTGCATTTGGGGTGGTGAATATGACATGGCTGGCAAGGAACGGTGACTTTTGCTATCTTATTTTAATCCTACTTCAAATGCCTGTTAGAGCCCATGGTCACACTTTCAGCGTGTTGGCAGATGCAAAGGTAGAAGCCGTAGCTTCACTGGATCTGCCCAGTTTTGTACTGTTCCTAATACACACTCTCACTTTCTCTTTCCACTCACGAAAATGCAGCCCAGCAAGCAGAGCACCGTATTTCCTTATGCTGTGTTGGTACAGGGCAAAGCACAGATACTGAAAAGTAATGAGATCTGCCTTTTAAATAAATTCAGATGTAATGGTATATAAGATTAAGAAAAATATTTAGGAAAAATGAACAGAAGTGACAGCAGGAAAGAGACGTTGGTGCTTTGTTTCTGAGTAATGAAGCCAGATAGGCAAGGATGATTAATTCTAATAGTTATTACAAATTAATTGATTGACTTGGGCTGGAAGTACTAACATATCTCCATCCTCTGGCATAAGGTGGTTCAGGTTGTCTTTCAGGAGCAGCTGCCTTGACAAAGAAAACAGAAGGTTGTTGAGGGTTACAGAATGGTTTTAGGCAAAGGTGAAATTTGTGGGGAAAATTCAGAAATGGTTTTCACATTTTGAAGCAACTCGTTGGGCTTGAGGCAGGCAATTGTCCCTGGTTATGGGAGCAAGTTATACCTTCAAAATCTGAAAGGGAACAACATGGGAATAGGTTGGTGAGCTGCCTTTTAAGAAAGCCCCCTTGTCTGATTTTTGGTTCTTGCCCCTCCACCCCCCCAACATTCCAACACTGGAGAGCAGATGGTGAGCCTAGGAAAACAACCATAAGAGACACATTTTAGATTGCCGGAAACAATTGCATTGTGGTATATTTTAAAGTTCAGAGTGAGATGGCCTCTCTCAAATCACTGCCTTCAGTGAGCATCTCAGTTTTGCTACAAATACTGGCTTACAGTTGGCACTGGAACTTCAGTTGAAACTAATAAGTCCCTGGTTGTGAATTAATACCTGTCCATTGCCACGGCTCCGAAGTGTTTCATAAATAAGCAGTGGAATTTATTTGTGTCTTTGAAGTATTTGCGCACAAATGGAACACAGATATTAGACTCAATTCACCACTGCTGGCTTGGGAAGGTGCAGGCTGCTGGGTCAGGACAACGTGAAACTCTGCTGAAGCACTGCCATGGATGGAAGGTATGCTGCAGAGATGTTCTGAGCGAAGGTCACAGGTAAAATGCAGTCCTGTTCAGATAACAGAACTCTTCACAAAAGTGATTTTTTTTTTTTTTTTTTTAAGACCTCATTTCATACATGACTTTGTCCAACCCGCAGCTTTCCTTTGGAGAAAGGCTCTCTTTCATCATGATAAGAATGATCTTCAGGTGAAGGTCTTCTCTTTCATCATGATAAGAATGATCTTCAGGTGAAGGTCTTCAGGCTTCTCTGGAGCTGGATTGGATCTTCAGACTTTGTGGAAGAATGCTCCAGGGCTTTTTCAGACAGCACAGACTAGAAACAAGTGTCAGGAGGTCTGGAAGAGGGAAAGGGGAGCACTATGTGACTCCTCTGACCAGTGCAAGAATTATGAGGCTGTTCAGATACATGCATTTCATCTCTTGGGGGGGCAGATGAGGTGAAGGGATCCAAAAGAATTGTGCTGGGCATCCAGATGTTGCTCAAAGTTTCTTATGCTATTTTCTCTGAGCGATAGCATGAACCTTTTTATTGTGGCCTGCCTCACATCAGAACAATGCCATGTATCTTTGGTGTAAGATTTTTAATCAACGACACCAGAAAAAAATGAGGCAAGTGTAAAATGTTTTTTTTCCAGGGACTTAAATTTTGACACAATGGACATTTTATAACTGAATATAGTAATTTTGTATACTATTTAAAGCATATGTATGTACCTATAGAAGAGCATAAATCATTCAGCAATCTGTTCAATAAATCTTTAGGCAGCAAATTTTATTTTTATAATGCATTTAACTTTTTTTTCCTCCCAATTCTGTGACTTTTCATTCCTGTTCCTCCAGCATTTATATTGAAATTGACCTCCCTCAATTTAAGTACTGAATATGTCTTGGGTCCACTCACACAGACAAGAGCAGTAGAATTTTGGGAGGGAGGAAAGAGTTACATATTTAAGGAAAAAAAAAAAACAAACCAAATTTAAGGTATGGGCATATGTAGACAGATAATAACATGTGAAATAGATTATGTTGTCTTTGTAGCATCTCTGCCCACAGAAATATATCATTTTCATAATAGATGGGAAAGATGAGGGAAAATCCTCTCTCTCCTGAAACCAGAGGGTGCAGGATATCACTCTAAAAGACTTCTCCATAGCTCTTTTGTCAATGCCAAATGGATTACTTGCCAATGCAGACATGCTGAATACCGGAGAGTAAGTATAATACATATATACACACACACATGAAAGATCAGAACGCATGTATCCCCAAATTAGTGGTCTAAGAGAATGAATCCTGCTTCCGCAATTCTCAAAAAGTCTCCAATATTTTGATTTATAAGGTCTTCTCCAATGTATTTTTGTATTCTCTTTAGGATGCTTATTTTTTTTGTGTTCCAAATATGTATTGCCCAAAATATGTTGGACAACTTATCCAAAACTATTCAGTTGAAATTCTTGGTCTTTGAAGAAGAAAAATACAGAATGTTAATTTTAGAAACCACTTCATTTTCATTTCCATAACTATTAGAGAAAATAGGCCTCTACAGGATTAGAAATAAATTAACATTTATATCGCTGTTAGCTATGATTCTAGTTTTTGGGTAGTGCATGCTTACATGTAAGTTTTAGGACCACATATTAAAATGTGTTTGTTTTCTTCTGGTAATACTGACAAAACCATATAAATACTGCTCAAATGAAACAAATTATTTATGATACACAACATTCAGGAATTATACTGTTTTAAATTGAGACATTACTAACCAGTATGTATAGTGATTCATCTTTATGAACCCTGTGTGTGTTTCAACACCAGTATATTTTTTTCCACATTTTATTGAGAGAGGAAGGTTTTCTATGAGAAGACACTCCTGCTCCTGTGAAACTCTTTGGGGGAATAAAATGAACACATATCCTGAGTGAATGTGTTCTTTATTCTGTGACTAAATCCATGCTATAACTTTACTTACAGAAGCATCAATGAACACTAAGCAACGTTCACTTCTTTGTATCTTTACTGATAAATTATTGAGAAGTGGCTGATGTTTCTGGCCAGACAATGAAAAAATCCTGACAAAGGATTGTAAAAACTTCCTTGAGGTTCACTTGCTGAACTCACTATTTGCTGCTTTTACTACTGCTGATGAGAGAAAAGGTGGTGGTTTATATCCATATGTTTATTTCATATATATTATGAAAATGAATGTTTTACTGCAGTAATTGTCCTTAAACTATGCCACAGGGATACTTTGTTCAGAAATTCCTACTCGGTGTCAGAGTAAACAGTTTTACATTATGGAAATTCAGATAGCTATGCTTCCTGTAGAAAAGTAAATTAGCTGACTGGAATGTCCCAACTTGTACACCAAATGACCATTTTATTGTCTGTTTTGCTAGTTCTGCTGGTCACACATTCTTTTTCATTGTATAATAGAAATAAAGTGTAAATAATAAAATATGCTTGGTTACCAGACAAATCTGCATACCTCCAACTGTATAATGCAAGAGCAACATGTAAAAAACTTAATTTAGTATCATGCAGTGCCTTATGGAACATGTAAGGCAGAGTGAGGCTACTGCCCTTATTAGCAACAAGAACTGTGGGGGTTTTTTTTGTTTTAATTATACATTGTAAAAAAAATTGCAAAAATATTTTTTTCTCTGAATGGGGTTCTAAGGAAATCTAATGGCAAAAAATGTTTGGTTAGGGAGGAGAACTGGTGAGAGTTGCAACCTCAGTTCTTTGTCTTCATAGGAAAAAACCTTAAAATTTAGGTGCAAATGTGAAATTAGAAACATTTGGAGTTCACTTTTTTCATTTACATAGCTATTAGAGAAAATGGTTCCCTACACATTTAGAAAGGTAGACAGTTTCTGGCCTTGTATGTTATTAAGGTGTGCAGGATCACATCTGAAATATTTTCTCACTGGTGTAATTCCAGCTTTCCATGGACTTCTCAGCTGGATTCTTTTGAATCTGATGAGAAAACATGAAGAAAACCCTAGACTCATCTTTCAGATTTTTAAAGTTCATGCTCTGCAGGCAGCAACTTACATGTTTTTCTATTGCAAGAATAATTTCTTCCATATCCTATCTCTTTTCCAAATCATCATCTTACAAAGGAAGTTTAGCTTAATTTTACAAAATTATATCCACTGCAATTGTTTCTGGACATTGAATAGGAAAAAAAATTAACATCTGTGGATCTTCTTTTGTAGTTGATTTTGTGATTAAATATTCAAAATTTGGCAATATGTAAAATGCAGTGGACTGCTTGAGACAAAAAATGTACCATGTGCATTTGGCATTGTACACTGCTTTTGTGGAACTATAATACCTTTTTCAGTGTGATGAGTAACAATTATGTATCTGTTTCCAAAACTTTCTTTTTCACTAGAGCCAAACTTCTGTTCAGTTCATGCTTCAGTTATGGCCTGAGGTTTTGTGTCAAAAGAAGTGTGGTAAACGAAATATATGATATTTCCGGATGACTTTCTTGGACCTCTAATATTTCTTTGTGTATAAAGAAAAACTGATCAAATTATCAGACAGTACTAGCAGCATTAAATTCTCTCTCTAGCTCCTGTCTTCTTCTGTCTGTTTTTGAAGATCGTGTGATTGGTCCTTGCCTTTCTGTCCTTGTTTTTAGTTGTTCTACATGCAATTGTTCTGCTGGGTCTCATTAACGTTCAATTTGCAGCAGGAAACCATTCTGATGCACCATCAAAGTTGTATTTAGGAACGTAAACGTTTAATCTTACACGTGTTAGAAAATGAACTCTAAAGATGAGATTTAGCACTTCTGTTGTTAATCAGACGTTCTCAGTTCACCTCTTAGGGAAGAGAGAGACATAAAATAAAGGTACATTTTAGGTCTTATTATGGAATCTCAGAGTTTCAGAGGAGAGACTGCAGGCAGAGTGAGTGTACATAATAGGTTATCCTTTTCTTCCTAAAATTTACTCTCCAGGTCAAAATTAGTGAGCCATCACAGGAGGGCTCATACTCCCTTTGTCCAGACTAGTACTCTTGCTATCCAAATTCTGTGGTTAAATTTCAGTTTAGATTCAGTATTTCACACACCTCAGGTATGGAATAAATTTTCTTTCTATGCCCATTTCTGGAATTAGAGGTATTAGTCATTCTGTTGCTGTTAAATCATGATCTTATCTTACTGTTGTTTCTATAAAAATGTAATTTCTTTTCAGTCAAACTACTCCACCATAAAACTAAATCACAAGAGGGGAGTTAGACCAGATTTTGCCAAGTACTAGAGAAGAAAACCACTATTGAAATGAAGCATATATATATATGTGTGTGTTTGTGTGTGTGTATGTATGTATTACACATGTAATGGTGTATAGCAGAAGACTGGGGGAGGAAATATTAGGACAACATATTTACTGAGATAATTTCCTGGGAAATAACTTAGCCTAAAGAAGTTAAATGGGAAATACTCTAATTGGAAAAGCATTTAACTGTTGGCAAATGCTGTAACAGTTATTAAACAGACACTGCATACGCATCTGATTCTGAGGTTGCATATATGAATGCACAGGTTTCTCCAATAAAGGTGGAAAGAGGAATCCTTTCCTTAGTACTCAGAAATTCAAGGCCATGGCATTTTTTGCCCCTTTGCCGCTTTCTCTACAGTAGAAAGTTAATCAAGAAAAGACTGGATTTTAAATCTTGTAATTTAACAGTGCCATTAAGATACTCATTTGTACTGTTGTTATTAACTTTCTTTCCACTGTTAGTTCTGGGGAGTCTGTGGTAGGTTTCAAACATTGATTTTAATCTGATGTATTTCATCACTGTATTTCTTTCTGGTAAAAATAGTATTTTGGAAGGCGTAACGGTATAACGACATCAATACTTTGCTAATTGCCAAAGGAAAAAAAAAAAATATATATATACAGGAGTCTGATCTGTGGTATGTCCCATGCTACTTTAACTGCATTGCATCATAAAGTATATGATGATATAGTACCACTGGATTTTAAGGATAGACTATGCCAGACTTTCTTCCCTGTGGTACGGCCTTGACTCGGAGCGGACTGTTTTCATCAGAAATGCCAGTAGCAGCATTCAAAATATGAGTGAAGGACTTTGGCCTATATTTCTGATCTTAAACAACCTAACCACATGTGACCACATCAGGCTGGATGCATCTGTTTTTCTGACTCCTCACATGCAGAGTACTCCAGAACAAAAGACTTTGTTCATAGAAACATAAATGTACCTAAGGAAATAGGCACTCTTGCCTATGAGTTGTAGTTGAGGCCTGTTTCTATGAAGGGAACACCTCATCTTCTTTTGCCTGGATGGTGAGTTAGGATTTACTGATTGGTTCCCAGGGTAATGTCATGTAATATCATGGTGGGGGGACCAACCAGTCAAGAGTAGATGCTGTTTTTCCTAGAAAAATTAAAAACCTGGGGTCTAAGAGATTGAAGCCTGGAAACCAGCAGGCAGAAAATCAGAGACCTTTCCATAGGGATCATGAGGTTTATTGAAACTAACGTACATCCCCTGAACATGCAGCTGTTGAGCAAATTTTTCCTTTTTGCCACCATCCTCCTCTCCCACCAAATGACAAACAAGTCAGATAATTTTGGGTGAGGTGCAAGTAAGCATTCTTCCTCTTGCTTGCATGTTCTTGTTACCCTTGAGGAGGCAGGGCATCATCTTACAATCCTTCCTGTCAGCAGATGTTGAGTGGGACAAAAGTACAGTCTCAAGATAGCAAAATATAGGATCACTCCAGCTTTGATGAGAAGGTTTTGCTGAGTCTAAGCCTTAGGTGATGCATCTCTTTCTTTGTGTGCGGCAGTAAGTTCTTTATGAAATGTAGGGTCGCAGGCCGTGGTTGCTTCCAGTGCTGAGAGATAGGCTTCCCTGGAGCCTGCTGTATATCTGTAACATCAGCACAGGTTATTAGGCTTCTCTGCTCAAAGAGGGCAACAGCAACACCCAGAAATGCAATTTCCTAGCTGCTTTCACCCCATTAGAGCTCTGAAGGAAGGTCAGCATCTCCTTTCTGTCCCTTCCCCAGTCAGTCTGGACTCTGGGTGTGGGGGCAGCTATTTTGCAGAAGGGTAAAGGTCTTCAAGAAATGTTTATGATGTACTCATTCACAAAGTAGGATAAATTAATCTTTATGCTGTAATTTGCTTTTCTGATGAGATTTTTCAAGGTCCTGCAGCCTCTAAATATGTCACATAAGCACAGCATGTCACTGAGGTGGGGTTACGTGACTATGTCAAACCTCTCTTCTTACCCCTCGGGTGAGGCTGAAGTGCTGCAGACTGTACTGAATATTCAGTAAAGTGCATTTACCCTCTTCTATCAGACAGATTCAGTAACAAACCCAGGTTTTAGAACAATAGTATTAGCAACTCTTTTGTGCCACAGCTACAGTCTTCTAGCTCAGTTACAAAACCAGAGGTGTTGCTAATGTTCATAATGCAAGAGAATCAAATCCTATCATAGTAAATATCAAGGGCTTTATGCTCATTCCACCTGATAAACAGAGAGAAGTAGAATTGAAGTTGCTTGTCCTGTGACACAAGGTCTCTCCAAATCCTGGTGCAGAATCTTTTTGAGGAGAACTGCTGGCTGATTGCAGTCTTGAGACGTTGCAGATTTCAGAATATGTAGTATTCTGGCTTAAGTCTGTTTTGGGTCATTGGGAGAGTATGTCAGGAAGGCAGAATAATATGGCCATGTATTTGTTGTCCTAAATTGCTGTGCAACATTCCTTTATATTGTTAAACAGCTGTTCCTCTGCAGGCTAATGCTAGATGTTCTCCTTAAACAAGCAGCCCGCTACTTCTCCAACTGATGTTGTCAACCAAAATCCTGGTAACGTTAATGGGAACAGGATAGCTGATAAAGTTTGTAACGTGCTTGGGACCTTCTGGGCAAAAAGCATATGTTGAAACTCAAAATTTAAGCAGTGGTTTACAAATTCACAAACCATTTGGGTTCTGTGTTTTATTTGCTCAGATGTAACATTTTTTTCTAACCAGTGGTAGTGTACCCTTTGAGAAACAATAATTGAAAAGTAGCTGCCTATACACTGTTTTATCTGTTCTTAGGGAAATTAAAGTGGGAGATATTCCTTCAAGTTGGGTCATTCTAAGGAGCTTTTCATCGTAGCTTCTCTCTGACAAAGTAGGGCAATTCTGGGCAATGTGAGAGGATAAGGGGAGATGAGAGAGACTATAAAGCTTTTCACCCGGAGCAGAGGATTTTTTCTCCCATAGTTGCGTTAAAACATGTTTTCAGCTTCTGTGATTTTTCCTAATCCTGTATGTTCCTTTCAGCTGTTTCAGCATGCAGAGCATGTTTACAGACACGATAATGTAGGCAGGATCACTAGCTGGTTATAAGAGTTATTCATAGATCTATGCATAAGTAAGGATAAACAGAGGAGTTTATTTTCTTGACAAGATTCACTATATTGTAGTTAGATGGAGTAGGTTTAGTGTGTTGTCTTAATCCAACTCTTACAAACAAGATATTTATTCAGCAAATCCCTTGTGGTGGATTAAAATCTTAACCTTTTGAGTCCCTTAGCATGAAGATAAAATCACAAACAGAGGTAGACTTTAAAATATTTCTTGGTGGTATATAAACATTTGAAAGGATGTTTATGTATCTTAAACCAAGATGAAAAAAAGGTCTTATAGTATAAAAAATTGAACATAATGACAAAAAATATTTGAGTGAAAAATAACTACCAAAAATAAATATTAATTAATTATTCTCATACATGGCAATATTAATGGAGTCTTTCCAGTTGAGATCTACAAAATAATACTCACTTAGGGCTTTTAATAGGTCGAGAAGAGCTACTGACAACTCAGGGCAGCACTTTGTTGTATAGACAAATGATTGAACTAGCCCTTTGATCAAACTCATCTTTCTACCCCAAATTCAGTCACCTCTGCTTTTACAATGTCTTCAGTAATTAGATTCTCTCCTGATGAAATTTCTTCTTGTCTTCTTTTTTCATTTTGGGCAGGTGTTCTGTCATTCTGCATGCTAGAAATACATTATTGTTTTATACTGAAGATTTTTTCTATAGATGTTTGCCACAACGAATAGCTTATGACATTTCATAGAATCATAGAATCATTAAGGTTGGAAAAGACCTCTAAGATCATCGAGTCCAACCGTCAACCCAACACCACCATGCCCACTAAACCATGTCCCTAAGTGCCGCATCTACACATCTTTTAAATATTTCCAGGGATGGGGACTCCACCACTTCCCTGGGCAGCCTGTTCCAATGTTTAACCACTCTTTCAGGAAAGAAATTTTTCCTCACATCCAATCTAAACCTCCCCTGCCGCAACTTGAGGCCATTTCCTCTCGTCCTATCGCTAGTTACTTGGGAAAAGAGACCGACACCCACCTCGCTACAACCTCCTTTCAGGTAGTTGTAGAGAGCGATGAGGTCTCCCCTCAGCCTCCTCTTCTCCAGGCTAAACAGTCCCAGTTCCCTCAGCCGATCCTCAGAAGACTTGTTCTCCAGACCCCTCACCAGCCTTGTTGCTCTTCTCTGGACATGCTCCAGCACCTCAACGTCCTTCTGGTAGTGAGGGGCCCAAAACTGAACACAGTGTTCGAGGTGCGGCCTCACCAGTGCCGAGTACAGGGGCACGATCACTTCCCTACTCCTGCTGGCCACACTATGTCTGATACAGGCCAGGATGCCATTGGCCTTCTTGGCCGCCTGGGCACACTGCCGGCTCATGTTCAGCTGCCTGTCAACCAGCACCCCCAGGTCCTTTTCCGACAGGCAGCTTTCCAGCCACTCTTCCCCAAGCCTGTAGCGCTGCATGGGGTTGTTGTGGCCAAAGTGCAGGACCCGGCACTTGGCCTTGTTGAATCTCATGCAGTTGGCCTGGGCCTATCGATCCAGCCTGTCCAGGTCCCTCTGCAGAACCTTCCTACTCTCGAGCAGATCAACGCTCCCGCCCAACTTGGTGTCGTCTGCAAACTTACTGAGGGTGCACTCGATCCCCTCATCCAGATCATTGATAAAGATATTGAACAAGACCGGCCCCAAAACTGAGCCCTGGGGAACACCGCTCGTGACCGGCTGCCAACTGGATTTAACTCCATTCACCACAACTCTCTGGGCCCAGCCGTCCAGCCAGTTTTTGACCCAGCGCAGAGTACACCTGTCTAAGCCATGAGCCGCCAGCTTCTCGAGGAGACTGCTGTGGGAGACGGTGTCAAAGGCCTTACTGAAGTCCAGGTAGGCCACATCCACAGCCTTTCCCTCATCCACTAGGTGGGTCACCTGGTCATAGAAGGAGATCAGGCTGGTCAAGCAGGACCTGCCTCTCATGAACCTGTGCTGGCTGGGCCTGATGCCGTGCTTGTCCCGCTCATGCCTTGTGAGCGCCCTCAAGATGAGCCGCTCCATAATCTTCCCCGGCACCAAGGTCAGGCTGACAGGCCTGTAGTTCCCCGGATCCTCCTTCCGGCCCTTCTTGTAGATGGGTGTCACATTGGCAAGCCTCCAGTCATCCGGGACCTCCCCCGTTAACCAGGACTGCTGATAAATGATGGAGAGTGGCTTGGTGAGCTCCTCTGCCAGCTCCCTCAGCACTCTCGGGTGGATCCCATCCGGCCCCATAGACTTGTGAGCATCCAGGTGGCGTAGCAGGTCGTTAACTGCTTCCTCTTGGATTATGGGGGGCTCATCCTGCTCGCCGTCCCTGTCTTCCAGCTCAGGGGGCTGAATACCCTGAGGATAACTGGTCTATTAAAGACTGAGGCAAAGAAGGCATTAAGTACCTCAGCCTTTTCCTCATCCTCGGTGACAATGTTCCCCCCTGCATCCAATAAAGGATGGAGATTCTCCTTGGCTCTCTTCTTGTCATTAATATATTTGTAAAAACATTTTTTGTTGTCCCTAATGACAGCGGCCAGATTGCGTTCTAGCTGGGCTTTTGCCTTTCTCATTTCTTCTCTGCATGACCTAACGAGATCCCCGTACTCTTCTTGAGTTGCCTGCCCCTTCTTCCACAAGTGGTAAACTCTCCTTTTTTTCCGAAGTCCCAGCAAGAGCTCCCCGTTCAGCCAGGCCGGTCGTCTTCCCCGTGTATGGGGACAGCCTGCTCCTGCGCCTTTAAGACTTCCTTCTTGAAGAACGTCCAGCCTTCCTGGATCCCTTTGCCCTTCAGGACTGTCTCCCAAGGGACTCTCTCAACCAGTGTCCTGAAGAGGCCAAAGTCCACCCTCCGGAAGTCCATTTGTTTCGAGACACATTTTAAAAAGTTTCAGCCATGTTAACAAATGTGTTTCCTTCTCAGAACAAGTGAATATTTTTCTCTAAATACCAATCAAATTTATGCTCACACAATAAAGAGTGAAGTTCATGGAGGTGAGGTGTAAGTATCCAGATTTGGAGTCAAAAGTTTGAGATGTTAAGCCATAGAGTAGACAGAAGCGAAGTTGCCTTTGCCAAAGAAATGTCTTACTGTACATCAAAATGGGAGACTATGGGATTTCAGGAAATAATCCACAATTCCAGAAATTATTTGAATATTGCCAGGTGCTAAGTTTCAAGCAAGCTAAGAGAATATACAGCCGAGTTCCCAGTGAAGCCAGTGGTAAAACACCATACCACAAAGCCTGGTCATTTTTTTTTATGCATCAGAAAATCCTTCTTTCCAAAGCTAAACTAGCCTTGCTTAGATTTTAACCTTGTGCATTTTGGTCACAAAAGCTCTTGCTTTCCTTGTACAAACTCTAAACTAACAGATTTGACCCTTTTCAGTTTTCTGTCTGTTGTCTCTTATTCTCTTGTCCAACAAGTGAAAAACCTCTTGATGTGCAGTCAGCAGTCTGGTATGTGATATAGCAGAGATTATGTGAGTAGCAAACCACAGCTTCAGAGGTGGTATGTGAATAATTGCTGTTGAGCTGTTGGAGATGCCAATCTGGCACACAGGACGGTGCCTGCTGAAGAGTGCAGCCATGCTAGGAAAAGCCATCATTCCCTTCCTCGTCTTTTCTGTACGCAGGGCGGGGAGATTCCAGTACCCATTAGGCTTTTTGTTCACTATCACTATCACTCATAAGCAGCTGTCACATATCGTATTTTCCATCCTTTCAAGCATCAGATGTGGTACTACTGAATAGCTGCAGCGCATTGATTCTGGAGCGGTGGTTACGCTGGGTTGCTGAGTGACTATTAGCTGTGGCAGGTCGACAGACTTCTTCCCAGTAGTACTCCTAAGGGGGTCCTCAGTAAAGAGGCAGAATGATTTTTGAAGGTTCTTTTTCTATCTGACTGCCAAGAGCTTCCAAATATAACCCCTATTGCTCCTGCTATTAGAGCTGAGGCTGGAGCTATGCGCTTGGGGAGTGTTCGCCGGGCTCAGCGTGGATCCTGGCATTTCAAAGCTAGTGCTGCTCCATGTGTAATTCAAGCAGAAAAGTACTTACACCCCTTGCCCTGCAGTGGGCTAGGCCAACTGTCCTGATGAATTTACAGGCTTTAACGTTTCACAGCTACTTAACATTAAGCATGACTCCTTCTGACCCCCAGCCCTCCCAGGCTGGAATAACAGGCCGTTCAGTGCTTTACCTAATTGCTAAGGCAAGATAATAATGAGAGTAAAAGAGACACGAAGACAGATCATGCCTAAATGAACACAGGGGAGCTTAACCAGCAGGAATAAGAATAACTAACATCTTGTGCCTATTGTTTGCATAACATCCTGTTTTTACAAATGCAGCTTTCTATCAACACTTCAATCACACTTATAAACGCACAGAAAAGGATGAATGCAGATGCTTGTGACACAGTAGGGATGACTGCACAACATGAGCTGAAGTGCTGTATATCTTTTCAGAACAAGGAAAAAAAAATCCTGTACACATTTTTTTGCCAAAGGCCCCAGTATAGAACTGCAGGTTTTTTTAGAAGTGGCCAATTTAACAACACAAAGGAAATAAAAATTCATCTTTGTACATCTAAATTTATTTTAAAACTGACTCTGCAGAACCAAGGTCTCTATAACTCTTATAAAAGCAATATTCTAGCCTTTTTTGGATTCCTTAAAAGTGCTTATCAAGATGAATGAGAACAGTGGTGTGTAATTTCAAAAATGTAATTGCTTTTCTCTCTAGCTTTCTCTAAGCATTTTCAAGGTCACCCATAAAAAGGGACAGATAAACCTATAATCCAAGTCTTCTCCTGGTGTTCCATGCCAGCACGTATTACTCCCTAAATAAAAGTCTTGTAACTTCTTGAATTGTTCACTTCTACTTCTCCCCCCTGTCAGAAGAGAATATGAAACTCCTACCAGTTTGCATATCATGTCATAGCATTAAAACTCCAAGTGACCATGAAGCAAAATATACTTCCATGTATTTTGAAGAACAGCCGCAAATGGATGAAGAAAATTTATTTCCTTGTCATCCGCAGTGTGTATCAATTCTGTTTTGCTTCTTCGGTCTCATATGTAAAGAATGGGCCTGTTGAGAAGGGCTGCAAAATTTGAGCTTGTGTCTCCTGCGTGGTATCTGCAGGCCTGCTTGAGGAGATGATTGCCTGCCAGTGAGCTTGTCCTCCCCTCTGCTTGGGCCACATTTGAGCAGCTGCTGTGATTTTCATTCTCACAACAGGATTCTTCTCTGGAGGGTTTCAGGAAGGGAGAGCTGCTGCGCTGTTCCTATAACCACCTACACACAGCTGAGAGGTCTTCTGGAACAATGTCCCTCAGTGTCCTACCAAATTGGACCCTTGTGCCAGACCATGACAATGGAGATAGGATGCAGTAGGAAAGGGAATATTTAGGTGCCAAGGTGGGCATTTTTTGTGTATGTAGAAAATGTGACAAAAATATCCTATAAATACTTACACAGCTTCATGCCACTTCTTTACTGGAGGTTGTGGTTCTAGATCCTGGTTCATTTCAAGCGTCACCAAAGGAAATGTTGAAGCTCCTTACAGGAAGAGTGCGCACCGTCAGTATAAATCTGTCATTTTCAAGATGATCCTCTTAAATCTTATGACTGCTTCAGTATTAGGCCTAATTGCCTCAACGCAAGAGGATTTGCAATATCTTAAAAGGGACCTGAAGAACAAAATTCTGATTTTTCCGTGTTATCTTTATATCACAAATCAATGCTCACCCTGCTCTGACACTTTGGTTTAACCCTGGTGGTCCTTGGAGACTGTGACTGGTTACTTGTCTTCTGCCAACTGATGACAACTGCTGCATGCTCACACAAGGAAGCGGGAAGCAGAACACTTCTCTGCTGCACTTGGCATTGCAGAGGAGCAGCCGCTACCACACCAGCACTTAACTTTCCTCACCACCTAGGTGCAGAGTGGTCAACTCACTGTGACCATTAAAATTCTGTTGTGAAGCACACTGGTCTGAGTCGCGTTTGAGTCCTCTCTTTGCACTGGTGGCAGAGAGTTATGGACCTTTGTTCAGGTGGTTTACAAGGTGCTGGTTCAGTCTTCTGGAGATTATGTCTTCTACATAATCTCTAAATACTTGCTTTAATTTTCTTAGATAACAAGACACCTTTGTTCAGGTCATTTTAAGAGATAGTGAAGCCAGGAAATCTGGCAACATTCTCACCATGTAACTCACCTGGGATTTGCTTCTTTTCTGGTAATCATCTATTGAACAGAAAAATCTGCTTCTAGGATGAGCCACCAGATGCAGTCACACTCCGTGCAGAGGTTTCCTCCTTACTCCCCATCTGCCCTTGTTGTGGTTTAACCTCAGCCGGCAACTGAGCACCACACAGCTGCTCTCTCACTCCCCCTACCCCCCCGGTGGGATGGGGGAGAGAATCAGAAGAGTAAAAGTGAGAAAACTCATGGGTTGAGTTAAAAACAGTTTAATAAATGAAATATTATAATAATAATAATAATAATAATAATAATAATAATAATAATAAATAACAGAATATACAAAGCAAGTGATGCACGATGCAATTGCTCACCACCCACCAACCGATGCCCAGGCAGTCCCCGAGCAGTGGCCCCCCCTGGCCAGCTTTCCCCCAGTTTATGTACTGAGCATGACGCCACATGGTATGGAGTGTCCCTTGGGCCAGTTTGGGTCAGCTGTCCTGGCTGTGCCCCCTCCCAGCTTCTCATGCACCTCCAGCCTTCTCAGTCGGTAGAGCATGGGGAGCTGAAGAGTCCTTGACTAGTGTAAGCACTACCTAGCAACAACTAAAACATGGGTGTGTTACCAACATTGTTCTCACCCTAAATCCAAAACACAGCGCTGTACCAGCTACTAGGAAGAAAATTAACTCTATCCCAGCCAAAACCAGGACAGTCCTTGACACTCTGAACCTGTGGCAGTGTGGTTTTGGTGAAGTTGGCCCATCAAGATCTCTCCTGCTAGCTGCTGCACCCTTCTCCTGAAACACGAAGGTATTCTCCTCTCCCTGGCAGGGAAAGGGTTACCAAACTAATCTGGAAAGCAAAACATGTACACACTCATTGCAGCTGTTCCCTCATGCTCCATAGCCCTCTTTTCTGAAAGCAGGTGGAGGGAAGACAGGAGCAATATTCTGCTGTTGATTCTTTTATGACTCAATGGAGTGTTCCAGGAGGGATTTCATTTTCCTTGTCCTACAAGGGCAGAAGAGCTTTTGGAGCATTGTAATTTACCAAATATTTGGCAATGTTACTGTGTCAGGCCTATTTCTGAATAAACGTGTAATAAATACAACAGTTTTGTACACACATCAGTTTCTCTGATGCTTTGTAACTGCAGTTTTTGTGATAAAGCCATGTACGAAACCTGAAAAATTGGCTAGGAAGGCAAACTGGATAGAAATGGAGAAGTGGAAGCAAAGTAGATTTTTCTATTAAGGTCCCTTTGGGGATTTACTTCTTTGATTGAAAAGAAATTTTGCAGAGAGTCATATTTTTGTAGCCAAAATTTATGCTCGGTGCCGGAAGTCCTCTATACCAGCTGCCACTTTCATCATCATGTGAAGGGTCTATGAGGAGGAAGCGTATTGCAATCACTGAACATTGCATCTCTTGTACTCAGGAGGCAAAAGAAGACTCAGTACCCTACATGGAGTCGCCTCAGGTACCCTAGGCTATGTCTCTTGATTGTGTAGAACGTACTGTGCTGTTACCAGTTCTTGTACTGATGACCCTTCTCCTACTTGTCTTTTTATTCTGGATTTGCATGTGAGCTGTTATTTTCAGTGTGTTACTGTCCAACAGGACAATGCATATGCACTTTTACATAAAAAATGTATTTATTATGAAAGCAATGTAATTTCCTTTGGGGGACACAGACACACACGTCAGGCCAACAAAAAGTTAAACAGTATTAGCTGAAAAGATACTCTACATTTAGTGTGCTCTCACGTAGAGAGGCATGAAACCCAGAGATATCATAATAGCTCTACTAGCTCATCATTCTCTTGCTATTGCAGTGAGTTAAATGTAATTCATCTCTCCTGGTGTGCATAAGTAGACACTCTGTCTAGGACTACGGGGCACATTGCATTTTCTGTTCAGCTATCTGCATGTCCATAACTGATACCACATTAAAAGTCTATGTTACAGTCAGTCATCAATTCCAACAACAAAATGAATAATAATAATAATAATAATAAAAAATATATTTAATTAAGACAACATATAGCATCTCAGGATTGCTATTGGCTATTTTTTTAATCTCGTAGTGCACCTGTAGGTCCAGTTCTCCTCTAGCAATCTTGGAAGTGCTAAATATTCTGCAACGTGGGGACATGCTTTTGTTATTGTGATCAACAAAGATATTCCAAGTGGAACTCCATTGCCAAAAACTGCATGTGGGGACAGGCTACTGGTGAGGGCTCTTCTGGAGAACTACTTGTTCCTAATTTAGTATCCCGCTCTGATCTACCAGAAATCCGATTCATTAATCTTCTAGACATACTGGAAAATCCCATCTCTTTTAATAACCACAGGAGAATAGAAATGGTTGAGGGTCCTGTGATTATGATTGATCTTTGTTAGGTAATCTATGGAAGACACTCTATTAAATTATGTTGATCGACAGTATTTGAGTTTGTAATGTTCAATTAATTTTTTTAAGGGTTCCAAAGTCTGGATTGCTGTCGATTAGCGTTGTTATAAATGGATATAAATATGTTCCACAAATCGTAGTAAATTGAACCTTGAGATTTTTGTCAGTGAAATTATTCCTAAATCAATTATTCATAAGTAGTTCAAATGATGATCAAGTTTAATGCAATGCCTACTCAACAGAAGTAGGAGAGCTATTGAGAAAGCCTTCTTTGAAGAGCCAGTTTGCCTTGTTTCAGGGTAATCCTAAATTGATTACTGGCCAAATTGCTCTGATTTTCTATTATATTTCATTGGTTTTGCTTATGTGCCTTATATTTAATTTGCTGGCATAGATTTCTGTTATGGATTTTCATGAATTTGGCAGGGGAAGCCCAAATACTTCTCTTCCATTGTGACTGTAGCCAAGGAGATCCTTACAAATTGAAACTGTCAATAATTTTTAGTATCGTTTTCTACTTCCCTGGAAAGCTATTGCTCCTTCTAAATAGAGGAGATTTAGGGATCCCTACAGGCCAAAACCTTCATGGCTCGCTTTAGGAGTAGGTGTGAGGCCATTATCTGGAAGTCAGCTACCCTTCACAAAACTCCCTGGCATTCGGTCTCAATCTCCATTTTGAAGTCTGTAAAATGACTAGTATTTCAGAAAGCGGCACTAAGTTGTCCCTTCTGTGTCTCACGGCAAGCACTGTAATGACAAAATAGTGCCAGCGGATCTCTGGGGGCAGGTGACAAAAAGATCAATAGTGTTGTAAGAAAAGAGGAAGGCATCGTTGTAGGTATCATCCACTCTATCCCTGGTCATGTAGGAGTGAGAACCTCATCTGTTTTGTCTAAACTCCTGTTAGTAGAAGAGAGGATTTTTTAAGAACAGTGGGGTTTGCAGGGAATGACTTCAAGGTTGAACAGGGATTGAACTGTTTGCATTTCATGTATTTCAGAACATTCAAAGCTATTTCCAATGCATGGAAATTCTTTCTTGTCCAGGACTGGAGAAAATTGAAATTTCCAACTCCATTCAATCAGCTCAGCTGAAAAGGAGCTTTTGTCTGAGATGTTCCCCACGTTAGCTGGTAGTATGTTAACCCTAAATAAAGAAGGGACAAGAAGACACTGATATTCTCTCTCTTGGATATTTGTCTACCTCCAAAATCAGATGACACAGTGCACCTTCACAAGCCAAATTAATCAATTTAATTATGAGTATCTTGAGGGGTTTCATTCTATTAGAAAGAGCCTGCTTACATCATGCTTTTCCAAAATAATCCTATCAGTGCATTTACTCAAGCAGATGAATCTTGAGCTGTCCTCTGGGCTTCAAAAAATATGTAATAACTTGCTGTAATAATATTAACAGAGAAGCGGGGAAAGGTTCAGTTACTAACACTACACTATCCACCTCAAACCTTGTTTTTTTAAAAATATTTTTTCAAATCAGAAGCGTAATTTAAGGATAAGACATTGTTAGCTATCCTGCCTTGCTTGGGGCTTTGCTGCAGAGTGACAGGTCTTTCTTCCTCCGTAGAGTGAATGCTCTAATTACACCTACTGTAAGTCAGAGCTACACTACTACAGCATCAATGCAAATGTCAGATGTCTTTTCACTTTAAACCGTCTAATCTCTAATAACAGTGTCTCATTTTCAGGAAGAGTTTTTAGGACATTTCTTTATATTTAGATACCCTTTATTTGTCTCCTTCATCTTTATGTCACTAATTGTGTTCTATATCATATTTCTTTTCAGAGGTCTGAGTGTAGTGCTTTGAAAGTTTATATGTTAATTGCCAAGGTCAAAAGAAAGAGAAAACATGCTCTGATTGTTTAATGACAAGTAGTGTGATTCAAAACAGAAGTTTAATGGAGTGCTCTTTGTCTGTTAATAAAAAGTACTAATTCAGGGATATTGAACGTCTGCAATTTAATTCAAATCCAGTCAGCATACTGCAACAGGTTTAAAAACACTTTTTTAACACCATTTCCCCCCCTTATTTCCATACAGTTTGAAAGCTTGGTGAAAGCCTCACAAGCAATTTGGCTTGATCATGCAAGCCTTTGTTCAGGAAAGTCATCTATAATGCCGTTCTTGCATATGCTTGTAAAGCTGTGCTCTTTGATATCTTTTTTCTGCTGCTAAAAACCAGTGTCTAAAGCACATGAATAGATTTTCTTGCCATTTCTGCATCTCTGTCAAAGATGACGACTATCTTTGGTAAGTATAAGAGAATTCAGAACTGGCTTGTTATCATTTCTAACTAAGAACCTGATCCTGCCTCCGCTGAAATCAATAGTGATTTACAGTACCTCAAGTAGAAGCAAGATCTGTATTGCTACATAACATTTCATTACATTACATAGTATTGAACAAACTTTAAAACACTGCAGACAATCATAGTGTATTTTGCAGAACAAGAATATTTTTGATCATAGCCGATTCTCCCCTCATTTGATTCCTGCAAAACAATGTGATTAATCCAGTTTCTTGACTTATTTTTATCTGGTTTCCAGTAATAAGTGTATTAAACCCATTTTGATCAGTACATAGGATAATACCCATAAGGTATTATCTTACATGTATTGGAGATGAGCAATTAAGTGCTGCACTTTCAACTGGTTTAAATGGTGGTTTTTTCAAATAGACATATCTCTAATCTGTCTACTCAGTAGGAATAGTATGGTTGAGTTTGAATAAATAGCATGCAAACACACTTCATAAAATGTTTCCTCCTGTTCAGAGTGATAAAAGTGCATGCAAACCTTTTCTTGTGTATGTGTAGTATGCGTGTGTGTTAGAGGACTGTATCTTGTTCATTCTATGTCCATGGCATCTAAGACTAATTTCCAGAAAATGAAATAGTTTTCTTATTGTGTTTATCCTCATTAGAGCTATGGCACAATGCCATCCTACTGTTCCCTGTAACTGTCCTGCTACTTTGGCTTTCAGCCTCAAGTATTAATGTTTGGGATAAAATTAAAGGAATTTTGATTTGTTTTTAAGAAAAAGAGACCATTCTCCTGGCTTTCAGCCCAAGCAGATATAAAATGTAGCATGAAATGCTCATACGTAAAAAACGTTGTTGATTTGGTCTTCCTCCTTCCCTGTCTAATGCAGTTGCCGAGCAATTACAAACCTCAGACAGTTGACAAATGTGTCCCATTTAGGTACAGTAGATGTTACCAATCAGTCAAGATACGTCTCTCACTGACTTCTGCTGCAGGTGTGGCTTCGGAAGTAAGTCACTGCAACTTTCTTTCTGAAGAAGCAGCAGCACTGTGCCTGACTCCGAAGTTCTCATCTGTTCCTGATGGAGGTACCAGTGTACATTTCTTCAGGAAAGAGTCATATTGACATTGTGAAAGAAATACAGTGACCTACCCACAGCTCACTGAATAACAGCCTGTTCTTATAGACTATTGTGTGAAAGTGACATTACAGTGGTTATGACATAGCTATAAAAAATTTCTATTTCCCAGGATTTAAAACAATGCAAATGCTTTTTTGTGTGTTTCTCTCTACCTGCAGCCATGTATTCCTTGTGAAATGTCTGCTTACCTGTTAATGGAGTCCTTGGGCCTATTTATTTCGTGTTTGTTCTCCTGAAAATAATGTTCTTTAGACAGTTCAAGTCTGTTATACTGGGAAAAAGGGTTACTTCCACATACCTTCTTCCCTTTGTTATCTTTGCAAGTAGCAAATAAATAGTGTAACACCAGTAATAAGCTAAAGGCATGTCAGTCAACACATACTGGGGTTATTTTTTAGAGTGGGGATGTTGCTTTTGAACTTTTCATTTATTTTCTTATTGCTGAGGAAGAATTCTCCTTTCCTAAATGGTTCGTATATGTAAAATATATATTTTTTTAATTAACTTTCTTCTTTAAAACAATAATGCATTTTTGGCCAGTAAAATCCACTTTATCTTTTTAGCTTGAAGAAAATCCCCTTGCAGACAGTTTGTCATGTGCTTGTTGTAAGATGTTTCTTGCATATCCTAGAAGCTGCATTCGTTTGGTAGGCAAAGTAAAAGGATGTTTCTGGTTCAATTTGCAAATTCTCTAGAAAAATGCATGAATTTCAATACTAAATGAGGACTTTCACATAACTGTAATCCTGGCAGCAGCTCAGAATTCATGGTGGCAAAGTTCTTTTTGGCAAAATGAAATTGGGATGAAATCAAGCACTTTTCATTTGGAAAACAATTGTTTATTTACAAAAAAATGGTTATGTTTTTGCAGGTTTTTGTAAAAGAATTCCACTGGTTGGCAATTGTGTGAAGTAATGAACATTACTCTTACAACTTGAAAGAGTAATGTTCATTTCCATTTATCATTGGTCTTGCATAACTTTTAATAGACAGCAGGAAGCTTAAAGTTAGGCAGGCTTCTCAGTGGTCAGTATCTTTAATTCTCTGAAGCACAGACAGGAGATTACATTTGACCTTCCTCTAATTTTTAATTTATTTCCTAGCAAATATCAGTGATCAAAAATAAGTGCCTTGCAGACATTTGCAGTCAAGAATTGCAAGTTTCATTCTTACATTTTCATTTTTAGAAATGGGAAATGCCATTACAATTCAGTATAGAGTGGGCTTCCATTGCCCGTCATGTTCCTCCCAGCACCACTTCATGTCTTGAGCTGGGTTGAGGCCCAGACACAAAATTTAAACTCAGAGTTGATCTCACAAATCAGTCTTATCTGAACAAGGAAATATTCAGGTCTGCACTTCTGGTCTGAGTCCTTTGTAATCTTGAAAATCAGAGGCGAGGGAAGTCGTGTGTTTCCATTTGGTATCACGATTGTCAAAGCAGTAAGGTTCATGCCAGCTGTTAGTGGCGTGATTACAACATTTGACAAGAAAGAATTTTCTCAGCAAGAAAAAAATATGAGCACTCTCTTCAACACTTATGGATGTCAAAGTTGAATGGTATTTAAATGCAGATTTTAAATCCTATATGGTGGTGCTGAAGCTGAAGTGCAGAAACCTACATTAGTGTTAACAGATTTTTAACAGTCAGACCCATAGTTCAATTAAACTATTAGGATACATTGGAAGCTTAGCAGGGGGTTGGGAGTATTGGTATTTTTTTTTTTTTAACAAAAAAACTGCTCTATACATACATTTATTATTATCATATACATTTGTAAACAAGATTTAGTCCACAACTTCGTAACAGCAGATAAAGGTGAGATTTAAATGCTGGTATTGTTTTGGTGGCAAATCTTACGATGCTAATATATCTTATAGGTATGAAATATTTCTTTGAGAAAGCACCATGCAGCCCACCAGAGACTTTATATTTAAGTGAAAACTGTGAGAGCCACTGGAAAAGCGTGTCTTTACATTTCAAGTGGGCAAGCAGTTTCAGAGAAGAAAGCAGCTGGCAGAGAGATTCAGGATCACATCAGCTAACCTAAGCAACAGCTCAACTGTGCCGTTCTCTGGCATTTTAATTGTTATGTAATTTTTAAACAGCCACATCATTATGCAAATGTTTTTTAAAAAGCACACCCTTAGGTACCTTAGCTAACCATCAGGGCTTGTCCACTGCCGGAGTTGTTACCCTTAGTCTATCTGTCTTATAATGATTAAACATAATGTAAGAAATTTAGGGGTTTAGGCCAAATAATTGCCACGGAAGGTCCTCCAAGGGCACCCTCTCTCTGTCTCTTGCTTTGTACCGGACACGATTTTCTCATGATTAAAATTCAGGTGTAGAGTCCTTAATCAGGCACAAAGAAACAAGAATTATGCTTGTGCTGGGCTGACTGCGTGGGAGAGCTGGTGGTTTTGCTTGGAGGACAGGTACTGTTGCCACTACCACATGCTTCCTCTAGGGTTTGACCACAGTAGGTCAAGGCAAGCATTTGCACGGCTAGAAGGAGCCTTTCCTTCACTTGGTCACGTGAAGATGGGTTGGCTCCTGCAGTTGCTGCAAGTTGAAAGTACGCTGTGGCTTATTGCTGGCCTAGTTGTAATTGCAGCACAAGCAAATGCGATGATGGTATGTGCAGCATCTGAACATGAAAATTCAGACACATTTGCAGGAAAATGCAGAGAACAGAGCTAAATGAAAACTTGGGATGCCATTGTCCTAAGCAGTCTTGCACACATAATCACACAAAATCAAGATTTTGAGGCAAAAGGGTCAAGGTAGTCCTTCCAAAACATCTTACGACATTTTTCAACAGCTGCTTGAAAACGTGTGCGTGTGCTGGGGAGGGGCAGCACACACAGGACACGCTTAGCTGGTGAGTTAATTTTGAGAGTTCAGCTGGAGATTGCCCTACTCAAACAATTCTTTGGAAGGAGCTGTGCTTCAGATCCTTCTTCACAAAAAGACCCCCAGGTGATGTGGATGAACCCGCGCAATGGGACTGTACAAGCACGGAAACGGTGTGAGCGAGGCATTGCAGGATCCCCTGCAAAGCTGTCCCTGGGGAGGGGGAGCTTGGCAGGGCACAGACTGGTCAGGAGGCGATCCTAAAAGCCCCAGAGAGACAGTGGGAAGTGTCCCCTTGCGTCTGTGCCATCGAGGACTGTCCTTCCTCGTACTCCTGCGTACTCCTGCTTCTTGCTGATGGAGTCATTCTTGCAAGCCCTCTCGCTGTCCAGGCATGGCTCTTGAATGAATCTGAGAGGCGGATGGTGCTGTAGCAGATGCCAGGCTGCTTTTTGCACTGCTGTACAGTTGGGCAGCAGGAGTAGTTGCCAAAGTGCTCATCCTGTAATTCAGCTCTTCTCTCCTTGATGCTTGAGTCCTGCCCGATACACAAACATAGAGAAGAATCCGTAGCCTGCAATGAGAATGCTGTTGCAATGTTTTTTCCCCCACTTTTTAGCTTGAGCTAGATGAACTGTCCAAAAAAAGTAGCAGGAGGAATTCACAGAGAGAGTATTTCTTGAATTTGGTTAGGTTATATTGCTCTTTTTTAAAAATCCTTTTATGAATCCTGTTTCCCTCTGTGTGTGTTTATGTGTGCATTTGTATGCGTTTATACACGTCTGTCTGTGTGTAAATTTTATAAATAAGACTTATTGCTATTACAGGGGTTTTCATTAGGACAGCTTGGTGTGGAAGTTTTTGTATATTAATGGGAGAGGCACTTTTAAAAGAAAACCCTTTTCAACAGTCTGACAACTAAGCAATAAGGGGCATGTTGGCAAGGAGTATACCGTAGGCCACAGCGATATAGATGGTGGGGGTGAAAGCTCTGTTTAGAAAAGGAGGCTATATTTAACAAAGGCAGGTAGTAGCTGTCTGATATTTATGCCTGCCTTTCCAGCAAGTGATACTGCGGTTGCACGCAGGATAGTGGGTTCTCGGCAGAGAAGGTGGTGCCCAATTGTCCCAAGGAGGTCCTAAGTAAGTGTCCTACCCTACCCTCAGTGGGTAACCGGGACTTCTGCCGGGTGATGAGAACAAAACCAGCGTAAGCTACCCGCAGAAACGGCCAGGCTGGAAGAGCGGAGCACAGCCCGGCAGCGCCTCTCGGAGCACGGTGAGGCATCGGCAGGTGGCAGCATCGTCCCAGGCCTGGCAGCCCCGGCCGGCTGGCGGCCCCGCACCGCTCCCGCTGCAAGTTTTTGCGTACGGAAAGTTCCTTGACCTTTCATAAATTTATTGTCACCCTGGTTGAGTGGCACTAGGTGCAAATAGTCCGCCCCTGCTTCAGTGTTTGCCTGTGACCGGGTCTGGTAATTAGAGATTTCCAACTCTCCGAGCTGCTCGACTCATTTGTTCCACTCATTGTTTTTGCTACGTGACAGAACCTAAATTCTCCAGCTTGTATTTACATGAGCCGGTTCTCAGCCTCACGCAGAGAGGAACCGGGCTACAGTCCATTATAGCTGTGCGAGGATGGGTTTACGCGAGGGAGCGTGGGGTGGAGGGGGAGAGGTGTGGGCTTGTTCACGGCTGGCTGTGATGAGCGTGAGTCTGATGTTCAGAGCCAGCGTTCAAGTACCATTGTGAAAATCGGTAACTCTGTGCAGAATTTCAAGGGCAGTCTTTCAGAGGGATTCCTAAAGTAATCCGAGTGTTTTGTTTGTGCTAGCACTTCTGGCTGATAAACACATGCATAAATGTGCTTGTTAGAGGTAACATTATATCCATATACTTATGAGTGAACGGTCCTGACCTAGGCATGGTAATCAGCCACTGAGTTCTGATGTCAAATAGCAGCTTTCAAGGAGTTTTTTCCTTCTTCTTTTTTTTCCCGTATATGAAATACACTTTCTGAAGAAAGGTACTTCTTTTCAGGTTTTATCAGACTCGGGAATCAAAGGTCAAGCCCAAGATAATTAATCCCCCCCCCAAATTTCAACTAGTCAGTTCACAGTGAAGTTAGTTTATCTTCAACTACAAACCAATTAGACTTTCACCCCTGACACACTGGTGAAGTGATAGTATTATTTTTTCTTTTGATCGTTTTTAATCTAACTGCTACTGTAGACACAGAATTATTCAGCCTTGATTAAACATTTTCAAGCTGTCTCACCAAGCCAATCATGTGCACATACATTTTCACACACGTTTCTCACAGTAAATTAGTAACAATTGCTTATATGGTTAATAGTTCAGAAAATGAAGTTCTCCCTTCAGAGGTGTATTGTACTGCCATAATGTACGCCCCAAATTGACACTACATAGTTGTGTATGCAGGTTCTACTTAAAGTGATGGTAGACTGAAGCACCAGGATTCATTAAATCGAGCAGAGTTTCTCATTAAATGTGTAGATTGACAGTCAGAACTGGCTGTCATTTGGTTTTTTTCAGCTGTTTTTTCATACCATCAATGCTTTATTTAGAGTGAAACTTTACCACCGGGTGGCTGAGAGGTAGCTGGTTTGCGGGGGGAAAAAAACAAGTAGAAAAATATTTTGCATTATTATTTTTCTGGAAAAGACAACTGGAAGCTTTTCAGATTTAAGTTCTTGATCTTCTCTTCTCCTTATTTTTTCCCTGTGTCTAATTTATACCCTGAACAATGTATGTTATCTGGTTTGCAATGTGCAGTGTATACGTGTACATTTGTTTTCTAAAGGGAACCCAGTTAGTCCTCATCTATTTTCTAATATAAACTCCTCTGCAGAGGTGTTAGCAAGTATATTTCATTTTAACTGTGCCCTATAAATCCTTCATGGAAAATTCCAATTAATATGGCTATGCAGCAAGCTGGGCCAAAAAATTAACTGATCTGTTCTTGCTCAGCAAAGTGACTTGATGAATACAGGAATGGAACAAACTCAATACAAAAATACTGTTTCTATTCAAGGAGCTGGAGTCACCAGGTGCCACTGTTTTGCATCTTAACATAAAAATCTATAAGACTGCACCTTCTGGTATTAACAGATAACACCAGAATGCTCTACCCCATGGCAATTTGCTGAGATGCAAGATATCAATGCCCTGAGACTCTCAAAAGATTTTTTTCTTTCCATAAACATGGGACCTCAGTCACTGAAGAGCAAAACTTGAAGAAGACTCTCTCACCATGAATCAGCCTTCAGGGGGAATGCTGGCTTCAGGAAGAGAAATTATTCATGGGGGACATTCATGAGATGGAGAACTCAGAAGGGACATCCTTCTGAAATGGAGGGAAATATTCAGAGAGCACAGTCCCTTTGTTAACAACATAAAAAATATGAACTCCGTGGAACACTGAGTGAGCGCATAACCATGTGAGGAAAAATCTTCAGGGGAGGGGGAAGCAAGGACATGCTGCCTCTACCTCCCATGTTATAGCTTGATGGCCTCCTGGGTGAGCCCAGGAGAGGTGCATACAATGTTTGGCTTTTGTTACATATCCATACTTCTGACTTGGGACATATTTCACAGTATCACAGAATAGTTGAGGTTGGACGGGACCTCTGGAGGTCATCCAGTCCAACCCCTCGGCTCAAACAGGGCCACCTAAACCAGGTTTCCCAGGACCATGTCCAGACAGCTTTTGAGTATCTCCAAGGATGGAGACTCTGTAACCTCTCTGTGCAACCCGTGCCAGTGCTTGGTCACCCTCAGAGGCAGAACCTCCTGTGTTTCAGTTTGTATCCGTTGCCTCTGGTCCCGTCACTGGGCACCACTGAAGAGGGCCTGGATCCCGCTTCTTTGCACCCTCGCCTCAGGTATTTATATACATTGATGAGATCCACCCGAGCTTCTCCAAGTGAACAGTCCCAGCTCTTTCAGCATTTCCTCATAGGAGAGATATTCTAGTCCCCCCCATCATTTTCATGGCCTTTTGCTGGATTCTCTCCAGTAGCTCCATCTCTCTTGTACTGGGGACAGACCTGGACACAACAGTCCAGATGTGGCTTCCCCAGAAGGATCACCTCCCTCGACCTGCTGGTACCACTCCTGGATCACCACCACCATGACAAACTGCATCACCAAATTGACAGAGGTGGGCGCTGAGCAGTGTAAGTGAGCTACTGTTCCTGGTTCAGGTGAAGCACTAGGAGACTTCTTTTCCCTACTCTTGTGTAGCTAATGGTCCTGAGCAGTACAAGGGCCACAAATGTAACTTTCTCATATTCAGAGGTGCTCAGAGCCCATACGGATGGCAGGAGGGCAAATTCTAAACAGATGTTTTCAACAGGAGAACTGCTTCCAAACACCATTTCCATACAGCACATATATGGGCCGGAGTCCTGATTTAGTTTCTAATAGAACATCATAGTTTTCTGACTTTTTACATAATGCTCGTCTTCTAAATATTCTGAGAAAGTATGGCACCACTGCATTGGACAAAATATCCCCAGCCTATGTTTCCAAGTAGAGTAGCCAAAGTCGTATGTACTTCTTTTGGTGAAAGAAGCGTGTTGAAATGGTGGCCATGTCATTTTTCCTGGCATTATTCATTATGGTTTTTAAATTGGAATATTTGCAAAGTCTTTCAACTCCATAATAAGGAAGGAAAAAAAAAAAAGACTTTTTTCAAAACCTTTCACATAAAAAAAAAAAGTAGTTAAAAAGGAATAACTCAGGAATATAAAAAGCCAATTTCCACAAGAAAATGGCCCTATTCTAAAATAAATTTTGCTCAATTTCCCAATTCAGACCTGTCAGATTTCATAAGCCCTTGTAAGTTAAGCTTAACTGTGTGTTAAGAAGTCAGACTAATGTTTAAAACTGTTCCATTGATATTGGTCATGCTTTCTCCTACCAAGATTTGTATCTGCACAAAACTTAATATAAATGCTACTTATGTGTTTGTAACTTTAAGTCAACAAAAATAATAACATACTAAAAATATTATGCTCCATGAACATAATGTGAGGAACTGAGAAAACAACATTTACGGAACATCTGAAAATGTAGTCATTGGGAAATGGACGTTTTGGATGGATACTGTTATTAGGAAAAAAAATACCAAAAAGATTGCTTAACACTACAACACTTAGAAATTAAGTAGTGCCTTTCAGGAATAGATTTCAGTGTGTTGATTTAGGTGCCTGAATTTCTTCTACATTGACCAGGGCTGTTTTAATTGTTGTGATTGAGCTTTAACAAAAAGTGAACGAGCTGGACCAAAAAGTGGCTCGGCCTGAATGGGTTCAAGCTCACAGCTTTCACGTCACATAGAGATGCAGCATAACCACCAAGCTTCACCAGGCTGGCTGGAAAGGACTGATTCTCCGTTTTCTTGTTGAAGCTGGGCAACAGAGCAGTCAGGAATGCAAAATCCTTGGGTTCAGAGAAAGTGAACACAAGAGGGTGTATGAGTTGGTAGCATGGGGCCAGAGAACTGTATTGGCAGAGGGGAATTGCTGGGATCCTCATGTTGGGTACCCAGGGCTCATCTGCCTTCTGCCCAGGGCTGGGTGCATCACGGTTCTCACCATTTCTTTACTGGCTAGTTCAGATTCTTTCTTGTTCAGTTTCTGGAATTTGTGAATTCCTTTTTAAGTGTTTGTTATAACATTTTGCCATATACACAGGATATATAAGCCACTCTTAATTTTGGGAAGTGGGGTGGTTCAATTTTGATTTACTCTGCTGTACATTTTTGCAAAAATAAATTTAAAATGACTGTGAAGCTCCCTTTCTCTCCCTATAGGAAAATAAATTAAAAAGAAAATATGTACTGGAAACTTGGAAAGCACTGGTATTTTTAAGAAGAAAAAATAATTTCTTAGTTCATTCTAGGTACAGCGTGTGTTGTGGAAACAAATCTCAGAAGGAGTATGAATAGCAGAATTATCACTGCATTTCTACATTGACTGAAAAATTCAGGAATATCTTTCTAAAATGCTTTCAAATATGTTGATGGTAATTTGTTATAGCTTTTTAGGGTCCTAATTAATTAGAGCTAGCTAGAAAACAATTATCATGTCTTCATGTCTGGAAATGACATCTGTAAGATAAATTTGCAAGTATATTACCACACACAGTTTTGTTCATCTATGTAAATATTTTTATATTTACATCTATGTAAATATCTGCCAGTAGTTAGCCTACACTGGATACTGTTTTGGAAATCAGCATGTGTCATTTTCATATTACAGAAGATAAGGTACTCCAGGCATTTCTAACAATAAGAAACACTTATTATATGGACTCTTAGCACATAACTGTGCACATACTGATCATATGTTGTTTAGTTCTGAAGATTCTGTTCTGAATCAGCTTACTGGGACAAAAAATAACCTAAACTTTTCTTAAAAATTTATTTTATCATTCTGTTATCCTGCTTCCTTTGTAAAAGCTGGCTCACTGCGTGCTTTGTGTGTGTTGGTCTTCAGAATACTGAAAGGATGATACTAGAGAGCCATTGTAAGAAGTCAACACTTATTCAACATTTATTTAATGTTTTACTAACAGTTCTCTATTTGGGTAATTTTGCTGTAAAGGACAGAATGCAGTAACGAAGTGTACTTGGAAAAAGGTGATGGGTCATTGGTCAGCAGAGCTGAAACAAGGGTCACTCGAACTTCTGTCTACCAAAAGTGCAAATGCTCTGAGCAAAGGGACATCACATCTAAAGAAATTCTGGCAAAGATTATGTTCACCTCCATGGCCCAGAAACATACAGAGCTTGGAGGTCTCACAAATCATTGTTCCTCTATGCATATCTGAATGCGTGGCACTGCTTTACCTGGATTGTCTTAGTGGCAAGTACGTTTCTTCACTAAATCCATGTCTGTCCCGCTCCTTCTCCGGAGCCAGTGCCATCTGTGAAGGCACTGGTTTCATGTCTTGTAGACAAAGCCTACCGCAGAGGAGGAGATTGTATTGTGCTGGGCAGTGGTTTATTTCACAACTAAGTAAGAGTACCTTGTCTTCAAAACTAGCATAGCTGGTTTATTTTATTCTGAAAAGTTACATCTGCACAGAGGCCTGGTGAAATGTATTTGGTGACTTATGCTATTATCACGCCTTCCTTAAGGGTTATTTGGCTAGGCAGCATGCACAAAGAAACCAATTTACAGCCTGTCAATATTGCCATATTCATAAAGTATCCTGGAAGTCTGACTTGCTTTCTAGGCCTTAGCACATCAGCACATCAGCAATTTGCCTCAGGATCTGGCTCCTTAAAGATTATGGTGTTGACTACAACTATTAAGTAAATGATCTCACGCTTACATTTCTAGATGCAAGCTCCAATTTTGTGATAAATCAAAACAGTTCATGCTCCGCTTCCTGGAGGTCACAGCAAAGCTTAAGTGGATTTCCTTCATTTATGGTTACTGAGATATGTATTTTGTGAATCTCTGTATTTTCCCCTTCCCCTTCAGTGCACCAGCACAATCAGTGGATGCATTACTCATACATGGTGCTTGCACGCAGGTATGCCAAGAGGGATCCCAGCTTGCAGTAAGTACAATTTTATAAGTACTGTACTCTTCTAAGTTGCCTTTTTTTATATTTGAAAATATGAAATAAATTTCTTTGTCATTTCCGTTATCACACAGAGATTTTCTTGAGCTTTGGAAGGAAAACAGGAGGGAAAGGAAGTGCATGGCACGAGGGGTATTTCATCCCCTGTTTTCCATTCATGACTCTTCTGTCCTACCCATTGCCCAGAGAAAAGAAAGTGTACCCACATGCTTCAGAACTGTTTGAGAGGGCAGGATAATGACTAGGTTTACATTTTAATTAAAAAAGGGGCAAAAAGACTCAGACAGAAAAAGCCAAATCTTTCCTTTAACGGGACAAGAGTATGTTTCCTCAACAGATACAGGCTATGTGTGAATTGCATAAATACCTATTTCTTATTACTGAGGAATTTATACAAGGTACCTGAATGATTCTCTCTAAAGCATATTTTTTCTTTCAGGGTTGAAATACTATAGGGCTTCTCTGAGGGAAAATTAATCTACAGTTTTCTATAGAGTACCACGGGATAAAGTAAACAGTGCTTTAATATCTCTTCTAAAGGACATACTATAAAAATAAAAGTGACACATTTTTTACTTGTTTTGAGTGCACAATTTTTCACACCACAACTAACTATGTAATTTATTGGAAATTACACATTTACTTTATTCATTAGTACTTGTAAAAAATAATTGAATTACTTCTAGCCTATTCTAGTTTTATGGAAAATGAAGAATGACTTGATTCAAACATTATTAACTAAATTAAGTAATTCTTTATGAGGCATTTATTTCTAGACTGCCAGGACTTTCAGCTGCAAATAAGCCCCTTAGACCAGGGTAGAGATTAGTTCGGTGAAAGCACAGAGCTTCCCATTCTCACTTTATAACATTCATCTCATTAGACCATGCAAGATCTGTAACTCCCAATAACAGACAGAGAACAAGAAGTAAAGGAAGAAGGCAGACATATGGAAAGAGATAGAGAAGGAGAGAGCTTTCCTTTATCTGTAAGAAATATATCAGGCCAAAGCTAGGAAACAATAACGTAAAACAATATGCTTGTCAGTTAGAGAAGATGAACATATTCTACTAGTTTGGCAACAGCTCACTCTGCCGCTCTTCTTCTATGTTTTCACTATTTACAGATGTGCTGTAACACGAAGGCTACTGGAAAGTATGGCAGCATAGCACAAGGCAGTATGCTACCACCTTTGCTAAAAGGGTTGGCTGTGATCACACAGTTAACACCAACCAGTGTCAGGGTGAAAAAAAAAATAAATCAGTCTACAGTAGGGAAAGAGCAGGTGAGAGAGCTGTTCTGTAGGTGCTGTAAATCACGTGAGCCAGGTGAAATTCACCCTGTGATGCTCACAGATCCAGCTGAAGCAGTTGCAGACCAGAAGCCATTTTCTCTGAGACCTTGTGGAAGTTCCACAAATGACAAAATGGCAAAGCAGGTCTTTAGATATAAACAAGAAAAGGAGGCAGAAATAGGAAATATGAGGTAGTTACAGAAACTTCCATTCCTAGAAAAAAACCCATGCACCTGATAATGAAAGAATTTGCAAACACCTGAGTGATAACAGAGAGGAATAAACACCCAATGGGGAGTTGTGAGGGGCAAATCATATCAAAACAGTTGCATGATAGGATAAAGAAGAAATTGACAGTATACTTCTTTTGGTAAGACATTTTGCACTGTGGTCTTATAAGAAAGCTTGGCAAATGTGGTTTAGGTTAAATTGTTACTAGCACAGAAACTAATGGGAAACCATACCCAGTTTATAGCTATTAGTAGTATATTCTCAAAATGGAAGACTGCAGTGAATGAGACTTGACAAAGATCTGCCCTGGTTTGAGTTTGTCACTAGAGAATTGGGCAAAGGACTTGAGAGGATGCTTAAGGAATCTGTAGATTGGCTGAGGCATGAAGTGCTTCGGTGGACGTGATTAGAATAATAAAAAAGTTCCTGACAAATTGAAAAGATAAAGATACTGAATCAGCAGAGCACTGTGCTTAGATAAGAATAAATAGTTGCAAGAACAAATACAAGCTGACTAGGCAGGAGGACTGAAGAAGAGGATCTGGGGGGTTGTAATGGACCCCAGCCTGAGTCAACAATGCCAATGGTGTTGCAAAAAGACAACCACCACTTTGGGCTGTCAAGAATATACCCTGAAAAACATGTGACCTAATGCTTCTACCCTGCTCAGTGTTGGAATGGTCCCAGCTGACTTACCATGTTCAGTTTGTTAATACCATGCTTTTAGAAAGAGGAAGATCAAATTAATAGAGGAATCAGACCAATCAGAAATGTAGAAAATGCGACCTATGAGAAAAGGCTGATTGAAATGGTATTATTTAGCTTAGAGAAAGAGAGACATAGCTATAGGTTTTTTATATGATGGGAATAAACTTTTTTCCTTTTCAGCAGAAGACATATGTGTTCTGCATTAAAACAAACAAAAGAAAAAATCCTTCTCTTAAAGTAACAAGTGCATGGTTCTGCCAGGGAAGTTGTGGGATCTCCATCACAGGAGTTTCCAAAAAGAGTTGGAACAAGTGTCTGTCATGAATGATGAAAGTAGAGGTGGTCCTGGGCAGGTGGAAGGTATGACCATGTAGGTTCCGCCTCTCCTATTTCCTACGACTTGTGTAGGAACAGATGACAAAGTAAATTGGTGGCTCATGAATCAGTAGATTTTATCATGACAATAAGTCATGATTGCTGAAATCAGAGAACTACTCATAGACAGAGAGGAAAAAAGCCCTGAGACCTAATTATAGTTTTGCGAGACCTTTTGTATCACACTGGTGGAAAGAAACTGTAGGAATGTAAAGAAACTATATAATCAGCCCAAGTCCCACCCTTAATATCATATGCCACTGCACTGCAATATGTAAGTCTAATATTTTAATAAAACATCCATTTTTTTATTAAGAATTTTCAACTGTTTGCATTTTCAAAATAGGAGCTGTTTTTCAAAATCAGCCACAATTTACTGAAAAAGAATGAAAAGAAAGAGAAAAATAGCCACAACTGTTATTGGTAGTCATGCCTGATATAGAGCAGTCTGAAAAGCATAAAAGCAGGAAAGTTCCAATGCTTCTCACTGCAGAGATTAAAATAAGTAAGGAATCTGTTTGTTTTGTTTTATAATCATAATGTACCTGTGTAATAGTCTGCAGGCATATGCAAAGCATTCTTTAAAAATGCATTACAAAAACACATTGCAAAAGTCAAAACTTCAGCATTAAAACCCAACTCATCTTTTCTTGGTTAAGTGAGCTTGCTTAAGACATATCTTCAGGTAAAACTCGATCCTATAAAAAAGTCTTAGATGGACAAGCAAGATTAACAGCCTGAGATTTCACCCTATTCAGAGCTGACAGACCTTCATGAAATTCTCTCTTAAAGTCCTACTCATGTCCAATCCCTGCTGCTACACAGTTGTTTTTGCAGAGTACACAGCATAGTTTGGGTTCCGATCTAGAAGGAACACAATTTTAAAGACATGCTGCTTCTAGCTGAAGATTTCTGGAGGCCACGCCATGGATTCATGGATGTTTTTTCTCTCTGTGCTTTTTCTTGCTCTTCTGTCAATCTGACCTCAAGAGAGGTTCAACTGAAAAGCCTGTTCCCAGCTGGTTTTTTGTCAATTGTTATAGTTCTAAGGGGTAATGGGTTGACCCCAGCATCTTCAAATATTTAGGAGTCAGCATGTCCACAGCAAGATGTATTATTTTTGGTGGGTACAAGGCTTGTATTTCTGTAACTGGAGGTATCCCATGGTCCAGACCATGGCCAGACTTCATGACCAGTCTCAGTATGTATGTGAGTTTTATGTTGCTGACACAAATTTAGTGATTAGAATATTTTCTGAGAGAGGGCCGTGTTCATCAGGTATGTGCTTTCCATAGCTAAGAAATAATATAAGCCAAGGTAAAAGATGTTGTAGCATTTGATTGAAATAAAGTACCGGAAGATTTGGAAATGGTTGTGGGTAACACATCGTATGACGTGTAGGGAAGGAAGTATGCCCTCTAAGTCACTCTGTGAAGCACACTGTACCATGTAGTTTGAAAATGAATTTACATTATTTCTTCAGCTCACAAATGGAGGAAGAAGAAATGGGGATTTTTATTAATAATTGTTGACCCAGAGCTTATTTGCACTTTAGCAGGATTTTAGGTTTGAGCAAACTTTTAATATTTGTAGAGAAAAAGTGGAAAACACCACATTATCACAGTAGTATGCTATCTGTCTTCTTGTTTGTTTGCAAAGAACAGATACCTAAACAGACTGTTTAGCAGAAAGGTTGCCTTTAACCTCGTCTGCCCTAAAGGCTTGGAGCCATAATCTATGCTCTTCTGGTCACAATCTATACTTGCACTGTCTAAATAATTTTACTTAAAATTATGTTGTTCCATATGAAAGTGTTCTTTCGAGAATGATTTTGCTCACCATTCCTGATTTCAACATCACTGGGTTAGTACCTGAGGATCAGATTGTCTTGGTTGTACACATATTGCAACCATGGAAATTCAGCCTAGTATCTTCTCCCTATAAGAGACACTAAGGCACACGAAGCTGGAAAATTGTTATGGTGTCATAAATTCAAAACAGACGCTGTCCATATTTTTGTGCCCCACCCACTTATGTCCTCTCAGGAGATATCCCCAACAGTTTCCCATTACTGCTAGGAACTGTTGTAATCCTGCAGATGAGGGCTACGCAGGTAAAGTGATGGGATCCTCTCGATCTTGTGCTTGTTCAGCAACTTTTTAATGTGTCATAGGAAAGCCTAAGATGGTGAATACAGGTGGGTTTCTTTGTCGAGGTGCAACAGATGCCATCCACAGGAAACCGAAACACTGTTGTCTGTCTCATGTTGTGGCCAGGCATGCAAGCAATCAAATCAATCTGCCCGCACATGCTCTTCCTTATAGGTTTTCCAAGGGCAAAATGACTAACATTACATAATGATTGTCTGTGACATTTTGATGACATCATAAAATTTCTTGTTCAGTACAAAGGATCACTTTATGATGAGCTCATCAAAGGAAGCAAAATATTAAATGAAAAATAATTAGGCTTGCTATTCTGTATAAATAATGCTTTGACAGTATTATACATATTCTGTTTGCCAAAGATGGTATTATATGATAACTAGCACAGAATTCCTAAATATCATCAAGCTTTCATCTTTGTTAACACTGTAGAAATCCAGAAAGATCTTGTCCCAGGTTTACAAGTCCATGTAAATGCTATAAGTTTTTATAAATTAGAACTGTACAGTCACCCTAAACCCCCACAATTTCTTGTCTCAGGCATTAACATTTCACTGATAATAGTCTTTTCATAAATCTTGGCAATGCTGTTAAATTATTCATATGGTGTTATATGAAAACACATGACAATTTTTTAAAATGTATTCGTCAAGCATCTTGCAATCAGCAAAGATGCCACTCTGCTGGTTATTTTTCTGAATCTTGCCATCTGAATGCTCTGAATAAATTTTATTTTATTCAATAAGTTTCACTCTTGTTTCCAAGCATTCCTTTTATGATTTCTACAGCTTCACTTATATTGTATTACCCTTCTATTTTATTTTTTTTTCTTGTCTTGATTTCCCTTTCTATCTGCCATGTGCTCTATTTTACCATTCTTGCAATCTATCATTTTAGCTTTGAAAAAGATATTCCCTACTATCTGATCTTCCCTGGATGTACTTAACTTTGTGACATTCTTCTTCTCTGAGTGACCTTTGTAATATAAACTTTCATTGCTGTCTCCTGAAAGTGTATTCTGACAGTAAAGGCTGGCACACCTTTAATTCTTAAATACAGAAACCACACTTCTTGACATTCCCATATCCCTCTCCGATGCTTACATTTCAGCAATATGACAATTACATAGTGTTACTAAGTTGCATTATACATTTCCTTTTTCCTTTTTTTGAGTTGTCATACATTATTCCTTTGGTGTTGATCCAGAATGTGATGAAATACAGAGTGGATTTTACACTGAGAAAATAATTCAAGGCCAATGAAGCAAACAAAAAACAAATTCGATAATAATAAGAATCTTTGTTAATATGGGGTTAAATTGCAAATATCTTTTGATTCTTTCTAGCACAGATCTCTTCAGAGTGTGTTCTCGGAGTTAGTCTCAAAAATCAGAAATAATTTAAAGCACGGAAATGACATGGGGTAGTTTCACTTTGTAAAATACTCAGAGCATCATGAATATGGAGAGGAGCAATTAAGGTAACCCAAACAATCTTAACTCTCTCCTTTCCACATCACTTTGAGAAAAGTAGTGAAGCTTCAGAGAACTCTATCAGAATGCTACTAGTGTACACCTCAATAGGGATCACAAGCCAATGTTACTCCTTATCTTAATAAACCTCTCCAAGACTGAATAAAATAGGAGCTTGACTGCATAAAATAGGAGCTTGTTGTAGTTTTAGCTTATACTTGTAAGATTTTCTGTAACAGCCTGGGACTGTTTTGCAATCCTTGAAAGTTCAGAGGGATCTTTTTACTGAATTCACTAAAGTTTGAATTAGGAAAAATATGTTGGTAAAAAGAAAACAAAGATAAAAATCAAGACAGTCTAAAGGAATTTCAAAGTACATTTAACTTTATTTTATGATATTTTTTCTGAAAAAGCAGAAACTTCAGACTAGATTTCCAGACTATTATAGAAGTGTGACAAATTGGTCTGAAAATCCGCAGTGATGATCCTTGTATCAGAGTTTGTCGTGTGGCTGTTAAGCATGAAGTTAACATGAGTGAGGCATAGGTTTATCTATTTTATTAAACCAGATGAGTGGGGAAATAAAATAAAAGAAAAATGCAAACAAAAATAACCAAAATGATTTCATTATCCTCATCTGAGCCTTGTGTGAAAATCCTAACGAACATTTCAGAATTTTTTTTTAAATATCATGAAAATTACAAGAACATACAACAAAATAATTTTAAAAGTTAGTTTTCAGAAAACATTTTTTGTGTCCAATTCATCATGTTTGCAAGGTCCTGGACTTTAAAAAGGACACAGAACTGAGCCAATGAACATTAAGCTTCTTGATGATGTCTCTAGATTGGCATAAAAAATCCTAAGATATTCAAAATATCAAGTCAGATTAGAAATACTGACAACGTGTATGTGGTTTTTTTCCCCTGTCCCCATTGAATTCAGCTGGAGTGAATGAGTCATTCCCACGGATGTCAGCTGACCAAAAAGTAAGTTATTCCTGCAAACTCCTCCAACACATTATAAATGAAGAACTGAAGCTCTGTACAAATTTGTTCACTCTTTGCCTCTCTGCTTCAGTCATATTATTATTTATTTGTGACATATCATCAAGCTTAAATTTATTGCACTTGTTTATTCAAATAATGTAATTCAATTCAACAGTGCTATTTACTTGAAATATCTACTGAACATGTCATAGAAAATGTTACTTTTTTTTTTTTTCCATAAAACCATGGTATTGATTAAATAATTAGTTTCAATAACCATTTTCTAATCCTCGAGATAACACATCAAAAATATTTAATAAGAAGGTTGTGAAGTTTTTACATAATGCAGAAAGCAAAGGAAAAGTCTATTTTAACTAAAAATAACTGGCCCCAAACATTCACTTCCAAGAAAAGCCATTTTAGGGAAAAAAACTCTTTTGAGTCAAAACACTGTAGTCTGTTATATTGAAATGATATTAATTGACATGCATGCATTATATTTTTCTCTAGTAGGCATCTTAGCAAACTAGGCATCAAAACCAAAACAAAATATTCAGTTAATAAATAATGGAAGAATGTCATGCCCTTATACTGAAATTTATGGATATAAATATATATATACTGGGGTCAGCTAGATGGTTTATGATAATTTAATGTAGAAAAGCTTTGAAAATCTCACCCTAAAGTTTTCAGGTCAGACATGATGACTTACCTTTATTCATTAGATATTTGTGTTAATAACCTCCTTTAAATCAAGGTGTTTGAGATAAATTGAAACACAGTATTTCAAACATAGTTCTTATTTTTATAATTGAATTGCCACTAAAAAAGTTGCAAATGTATGCCAAATTATAAAAATATATTCCAGGTTAAGTTACTAGTTTCTAAATCTAAACAAACTCCTTTTTAATGGAAAAGAATAATTCCTTCCACTTCAGAAACTACTCAGGAAAAAATGTTACAACTGGATAGCAAAGGAAATTACTTTGGGCAAACATAATGGCTCTTTCTGGCCTTAAAATTTACAAATGTATTAAAAATGTCTCATAATCCAGATCATAACCGAACTCTTTTGCAAGTCTATGGCAAAACATGACTTTACAGCTTCCCCAGAAGCTAACAAATCCTCTCTTGGCATTCACGGAAAGCAGGTAAGAGCAAGAGAGAACACCCTGACAGCAGAACTTTCATTTTATAACCTCAGAAGATAAGAACATAAAATTACCATATTAGGTAAGGTCAGGCTAAATGTCCATGTAACTCAGTATTGCATCTTCACTGGTGGCTACTGCAGGGCATTTAAGTTCTCTTTACAAACTTTGACCTTCTGTTCACTTCATAGATTACATATCAAGCTTGGGGAAAAAAAAAAACAACAACCCAGTTTCTTGTTTTGTTATTGATTTTTCTTTTCTGTTTTTTTATGCTTTTAGGAAGTTATTCCCAAAATTCTTTTTATGTATCTTACTGTGATTTTATACGTAATTTGTCTCAATTTATGCTTTTTAAAAACTTCTTCAGTTGGATATGACTAAGGAGGACAATTTCACTTTTTTTCAGATTTGCTATTGCCTCCTTTACCTTTTCTGTTCAGCCATATGGTTTCCTATGGAACATACGAGAAATATTTTTGATGGTGGGGGTGATTCATTGTTATTGTGAATGTCTAATACATTCTCTTTAAAAACTTTTTGTACCACCTGTAGATGTTTTATCCTTTTCATTTAATTTTAACTAGCTGCCTTCTTTTTGGAAAGCTGATTTTTTTCTGCTGGTCTTAGCTGCAGCAGGAGAAAAAGTCTCAGGTAAATGTACCTCAAATAATGTAACACTGCTAAGTTAATATCATCACTTTTAAGTACCCCCCAAAAAAATATCTCCAGAAATCCCCACTTTTAGCTATCACCACAAAACCATTGTCAACATTGTTATTCACAGGACACCAATAAGCTTTTTGTGTGATATGCTAATAAGCAGACCCATTACCCATTAGTTTCAATTTCTGTTTCGTCTCAGCATAAGGCCTAAGTGGTCAGTAAAAATGTTCAAAAAACAGAATCTTTACTTATTTGCTGAAATCCTTTACTTTGAGTTTATTTTACTTAGACCCCAGAATAATGGCAAAGGAATTTTATCATGGACAATGGTAATAGACTCCTTAAAGTAGAAAGAAGTGGTTAGGTCTTGCCTCTTATCCTTTGCTCCAAAGGGCATTGTCCATAAGCAATATAAAAAAGATTTATGTGACTCATCCAGAATTCCCTGAGGAGCTGTCATCTCAGCTACAATGCAAGCTGAAGACCAGAGATTCCCCCCAAATAAAAATTGCTTCAGGTAACCACATGTTAATATGGGATGAACCAAAAGACAGATGAAAAAATTAGGATTTTCCCCAGTTTCAGGCCTCCCAGTATAACCTCGACAGCATTTTCAGTTAAAGTTTGGAAATTGTGCAGCTTCTCTGTGGTTTTGTGTCAAGATACAGGAAAGAACATGAATCTGCCTGGTTTTGACTTAGACTGAGTTAGGAGTTGATTGTTTCCGTGAGTTCAACTTTCGGATCCTTTTCTCTCATCTGAAGGAAAAAAATAAGAGCGAGCAAGTTAGTAATGATGAATACAAAACATGACCGAGAACCCCTGTTCACCGACAGCTTCATTTAAGAATATTTAAAGGGAAATTGCAGGGCTGGAGCTGCTAAGGCTCCTGGTGCGTTCCCTTCCAACTTCTCAGTCAGTAGAATTTTGTTCTGCTTCATCGCATTGGCGACTAGCTGTTGTGGAAAATTTAATAGTGATGTCTTATGCAAATAGTGTGCTCTACAAGTAAAACAAATAAAAATGAGGAAATGTACACATTGTACCTTTGAAAGGTTGCAAGCAGTGGCGCAGAAGACTTGGGTTACAATAACATTTGAAATGAGCCTAGGAGTGGGAACGTAGCAAGGCTTGTTTCAAAGGGGAGCCAGTTCACTAAACACTAGAGTGATTTAATGCACCATCAATTATTTCCTGCTTGTCACTTAAACAGGCTCCACATATGCATGGCAGGTCCATGAGTGCAAAGAGGAGGTAGAAAGCATGATTTATTGGCTGGGGCAAACACCTGCGAATTAAGCAGCTCAGAAATTAGCCACAAGTAGCATATTAGTGCAGCTAATCAGGCACGGTTCAGTATTCCAGTTTCTTGATTTGCCCATAAATAAGGCTGTATGTGGCTGCCCTGGGGCGTTCTGGTGATTAACAGCCCTGACCTACAGTAAAGTGTGCAATCTAAACAATTTAGTGGGGTCTGCAGGTGTACATTGTAAGCTTGTTGCTTATAAGGCTGCTACATTCAGTATGTAGAAAGCTCCTGCTATCTGGATGTCTTGTTCATACACTTTATCACACCATTTAATGATCAATTTTCTTTTCATTCATTTACCAGAGCCCGGTAACATTAACGAGTTTTAAACTATAAGGCACTGATGCACAACTGTGAAACCCAGTTGTCTCCTTTGTCTTATTCGGATGCCAGAAAAACAAGATCATCACTCTTTGCAGTGCACTTTCATATCTCACACCACAGTTGCTGACTTTCATCACAGCTGAAATGACAAGTTGCTGCTTGCTTATTTCAAGATCTGTGGTTGGCTAGCCTACCTGTTGATTGCTGATGTAAAAGCGTTGTGTGGAGGAGCCTGTACACAGCCAACAGCAATCTGCTGCTCTGATTTTGCAAAACACTGAAACAAAGACAGAAGTTTTTAATCACTGCATACTGACACGTTAAGCACATATACTGGAGGAGGTTTGAAGCTCTCTTGAAACAGTATATGTGAAGTTATATAAAGCTCAGCAGTAGTCATATTGACTTTATCTGCTGGAAAAATGACACGAGAAAGAAGAGGAGGAAAGACATCCCCCAAATAAGCAAGATACTGGATGAAGCATCCTGGTTACCCAGAGTACTCACAGTAGCCTACTAATTCCTCACCTCCAAAAGAACACATGAGGACATGGACAAGGATGAAGATGAATGACTGGTGGAAAATTTATGTCATGTAGCATCGCTTGTGAGGGAATGACACTGTGTAAATCCAGAACTGTTCAAATTTTCATATAAAAAAATGCTGGGACATTTTAGGAAGGAAACACAGAAGAAGAATCATAACAGATATATGACTACGAAAAAGTAGGGTGACCATTGCTATTTACCCTTTTTCCTAATATAAGAACAACATGGTAGTGCTGCTTGGACCAAAAGGCAACAAATTTTTTTACACAACAAATGATTAATTACTTTAAGATCCCACTGAGAACCCAGAATTATTTGAGGAAGAAGTATTAAACATAAAAAAGTAAGCACATTCACAGATAATTAGAGTCCACCACTATATTTCATAAGGGAAAAATTACTTACAAGGGATATATCATCTCCTGTTTCATATTTAAACATTAAATTTAATTAATGCTTTTTCCTTACTAGGTCAGTTCACTTTCCATTACACTATGCTGTACTGATGACTGCTGGGATACGTGACTCAGTGTGACACTGACCTGATCTGGAATGCCTTTGCTTATGTTTATAGACTGGAGACATCAAGGCCTACATCCTTACAAGTACTCATGTACCTCTTTATCGCTATAGATACCCAATACTTTTCTCAACATTGCTTCCTAGACGTCATCCAGAGAGATGGAAGGCTCTGATTGAAGAAGTGGACTATTTTCTTGCTGAAACAGAGACAGGAGTTGGCACCTTTAGCTCACTGTCCCCTTCCCCTGCTATAGGTTGCTTCCCACATAGTCGTAGGGGCTGAACAGTGTTCACTCATGAGCTGGCACAGTTTAGAAATTCTTACATTAAAGTAAGTCCACATCTATTTAATTTATAACCTTGTCAGATCATCAGCTGCAGCTTTTGTTTCATGATCCTTGTCAGATTTAGCACAGGCAGCTGAGACGTTTCTTCTGCTGTTTGGCTACCCCCATATTGCCTTTATGACTTGCTCCAGAGAGTCATTGCATTTCCCTGGTATGTTGAGTGAGGGTGGGTGTCATCCATGCTGCTCATGGCCAGCTCCTCCAGCAGTGTTTTGACTGATCTGCATTGCATAACTTCTCAGTCATCTCTTGTTTGGTACCTGTTTCATAGACCTTTGCATCTACACCTGTAGGACTCTCATGCCACTTGCAGCATGTGTCTGTTTTGCTACATGATCCTACCAGCTCCCACCTTAATGGCGGCCATTTTCTGATTTTTAGTTTGGAGTTGTACTGTTCATAACCCTCAGCATGGAACACCCTGATGGGTTCTTCTAGACAAGCGTAGAGAGCATGTCCCAGTCTTCTCACTATGCCACCCTCTGCCCCGCATCTGGGACAGCTAGAAGCACTTGTCAAGGCTGGTTCTTCTCCTTGATCTAGAGTGTTTTTTTCTTATTGGGACTGACACACTTACAAAATTTGCTTAAGTTTCTTTCAGAATTAATATAACTTTATATTGGAACAAAGATAGTTACAGGGCTGCTTTCCATCACTCCATATTTCTGCTTTAATAACGTGATGCTGAGGGTATGTACCATGTGCAGAGGAGGGTGGGATGAATGTGGTTTTGAATGTAAGGTGTTTCCAGACTGGGATGGGCAACAGAGTAAGCTGTCTCATCCCTGTACCTGCCTACCTAAATTTTCAGTCAGGCCTGGGTTCTGCCTGAAGGAGGAAGGACCTCACTGCTCCATCCCAGGAAATATCTGGCAGTCCCAAATTGTGGCCTGTCAAAGAAGCAGGAGCTCAGAGTGAAACTGAGTAATTAAACCAATGGCATAGGCACACCCTCTGCATTTTTCTGTTCTGTTCTCTGTTTAGTTGAAGCAGAAATAAAATGGGACAAAATGGTTTTGCTGGTTGACATGAAAGACTGCTTTTCTTGAAATAACTTCAAAAAAGTGCTCTTTCCTAGCACATTTTATTTAGCATGTTGTCATCCCCATACTAGTATATTATAAACTCCTCATGTATTTATTAAGAGAGGTAGAGAATTAAAAACGTAAGCGAAGATAACACAAATAATAGATGTAGTTGAGAACTTCACAATATTGTTATATACTACAATGACACATGGAAGAGTTACAAGGTGTGTGTGAGAGAAAACACTCAAGAACCTTTTCAAGTATTGATAACAATAAAAAATGATCAAAATATAATGCATAATCTAGAATAGAAAGATAGCAGTGCAGGGACAGAATCAGATCTATTAAGATTCTTCAGATGCATCACAGGATTTCAGAGTATGTCTTTGGAAAAGTTAAAGTAACATTTGAAGGTGTATCTATGATTTTGAAAAGTGTGTAGTATCATCAGATCACCAAAGTGTCAGAGCTCTTGTTATAAAACAGCCTTTGCCTTTTGGTAAAGGGGATGTTAAATTTCAAGTACAGCAAACTCAAAATGGCTACATAAAACCAAGCACAGGTTAAAAAAATCAGATTTATTGTGAGAACTCTGAAATGATATCTAGATGATCCCCTGAGCAGCCCTTGAGATGTCAGAGATGATAATACAGTAACAACATTTGGGAAGTATTTCTAGTTTTACACTTAGCCTTTTGGCAGGAATTTATTAAGACGGAATAAGCCTGTGACTTTTCAATTCCAAGTACAATTTGTTTCTCTAATATATCTGCAGGAGTAATGTGTGATGGAATTTTTCCTTTGCTGGGCCCAGTAGTTGTGGGTGATGATGTGCTATAATAGGTTCTCACAGGCCATATCTCAACAAGATAAAACACAACACATGTACATCTGTGGCCCAGTGTCAATGCCTTAAATGTACATCAGAAATGCATTAAATCTTCTGATTGCTATTTTGTTTGTACAGCTTGTTGGTTCAGAGTTTCCTCTGTAATGTACCCTGCTGATTACCTTGAATTATTGGCATATCCTTGGTAGAACAAGCACACCTTGTTGGGAAATACAGCATTACAGATGTGGCTTGAATCTTTTCCTTTACTAGTAGAAGCAGAAGAAATGTTCTTCAGGTTATTCCAATATGCTTTCTGAAAGCACATATCTCAGAATCAACTGTGCCTAGCAGCGCTTTGGACCAAAAGGAAAGGCGCGTGATATCGCATCAGAAATTTATCCACACGGTTGTTTGTGTGTGTGCATCTGTGCCTGTGTCTACATATAATGACATAACAGTGTAGAAGATAAATTATTATGGACAGGTATGGAAAATGGTGCATCAGAAGAGGCACTTTTAGTTTTGGACACTCTTTCTGGGCCAGATTCTCAGCTGGTTTAAAGCTGTACATCTCACATCAGCTTACTTGCTCATATATGAGACTTTTCTTTTTGAAGAAAGCGAATGTTTTAGAAATAATCTTGAGCTAAACATTAATGGAAGCCATAGTGTTTGATAAAAACGAAATAAATATATAAAAAATAGTATTAGTTAATACCAGCCAGCTCCAGTCTCTAGTGTTCCCACACCACCATATCTGAGCTAAGATAGCCTGCTGAAAGCATATACTTGGGCACAGAGGTACATGAATGCATCCTTAGGGTTTCAGTTTATCTCTAACCACTTTGTAATGTGTCTGGGGCAAGATGGTGACTGCTTTTGTAGATGCATTCTCCCTTTTTTCTATTTGGTCATCAACATTAGTTGAGAGAGTTGTGTCTCTGTGCCTGTGTTGACACTGTGAGGCTGATAACTGCCCCATGAATTGCACACCTTTGGCCTTTGGACTGTCCAGATTGGAGAGGTTACTGGAGTGGCTCTTTTCTCATTCACATCCCTGGGTTTTATTTTAAAAGGGGATCATGGGAGAGTTACTCAGGGTACAGCAGAGGTGTCTGTCTGGGGATAGGCACTCAGCCAGATTGCTGAGCTACGCAGGATTTGAGGTGGAAGATTTTTGGTCAATTCCACATGGTCCATATGCAACACGTCTTGTTAAAGTAGGTCTCAGTCTGGGGGAATAAAAAGTGATGCTCTTCCATTGTCTGCTCAAAAAGAATTTTTAAATTAATTTTGTATGTGGATGTAAAGTAACGTATACTTAACACACGCGTGGCACTTCTTCACTGGAGTTCACAGCTTCTCACAGGTGGATGAAAAAGTCACAGCTCTCAGGCAAGGGGTGAGTACTGGCTAGCCTACCACTCGCTCCCAGCTGAACAGCTGTTTTTCACAAGACTATAAAGTGGTCAGATCATTCTGACTTTTCTGCAAATCAGATTTGGTTCGTACTGGTGTTTAGAGAATAACTGTTCTTTGCGTAGATGAATGTATTATTGCTGTTGTGGTTATATTAATTACTGCCTATAAATTTTTAGTTATTCAGTTGGAAGGTGAAGTATTATCATGTAAGATAAATGTTACATAGGAAAGTCAAAACAAGGTCACTCCTAATACAACTTAGTTTGCATAAACTTTTCACTGCATGTGGTTGAGTAATCAATATATTTCTAGAAATTAAAATATGCATTTGTTCTGTATTTTATTACAGTTAATGGGACTGTTTTTAGAGATGAAGATTACAGAAATGATATCTTGGATGTAACAATCATCTGTTAATTATAATAAGCAGCAGTTCTTATTTCTGAAGGAATTGAATCATTTTATTGATCTGCCAGGTCCCATGGTTTTCAAAGGTGTTTTTTATATTGACTTCAGTAGAAGTAGGAGGCTAAGGCTACAGCTAAATAAAGGAATACTTATGTATTTTAATATTAATAATACATATTGAATTACTATATACAAACTTGAACAAATACAGCTGATATGACTTAATTTGGAAATACAAGCGTAGGTCTCTCTAATAAATGTATTCTGAAGTGAGTGGAAGCAAAAATGGCACTATATTACAGATGCCCGGGTATAGCTGTCTTTCAGTAAAGGAACAGAGGTTAGGGGAAGGCACGCATGTGTGTCAGTCTCATGTTAGGCTCAGAGTGTGACTTCCCTTGCAGGAGTCCCTGCAAGCTCCACTTTGAATGTAAACCATGAGCCAATATATTGTAATTTTATATTAAGATTTTATACAAAGTAATTTAAAGTTTATTTTTTGTTCTTTTAAAAAGTGAACTATAAAAAGTGAAAGCAATGTATTTCTGTATTTGTAACAAATATATGCTATAGGTCAATTTCTTTTTATCAAGTAAAATGAAACCCATTGTAAATGTAAATCCTGTACTGCCATATATATGTACTTGTTTTGTAGCTACAAACGCCACTAGTGAAATACTGAAGGTCATATGGGCGATAAATAACAGTGTTTGAAAGTGACCACAAGGTATTATGGATAAATGAATAATTAGGTTAAAACTGCTGAGGAAATGTGTAATGCCATTGCTGTATTATGAAGCAGGTACATTGGTTTAAAAAAGGAGCTCTTTACAGTGCACAGACACCTCAGTACAAACAAAAAATGAAAACTATGTGGATTATAACAGAAATAACTGACTTGTTTAGGAATCTGGGCTACTATATAATTTGCCAAATTCTTCTGGTCTTTAACTCTGTAATCTATTCATTGTGCATCTACTGGCTCATTATACATTCTTATTTCTGTTAATGCCATTTTACCAGTTCTGTTTCCAAAATATTCTTCATATTCTTTTTTTTACTGTCCATTTTTAAAATTAATTCAGTCTATACCATTTGACTTTAGCTTATATATACGTCTGTGTGTGTGTGTGTGTGTAGTGTGCAAGTTCAAACATATATGTACGCACATGTGTAGATCTAGACAATTAGCATGCAAGGAGAAAAGAATATCAGCAGCTAGTCCAGAGGTAACTGTACTGCAACACTGATGGTGTCATATTTAAAAGTGTGCTGTGATTATTTATTTCACATGCTAAGTTGGATCGAGGACACAGTGCATCTTATTATTAAAATTTTAATTTCTTTTTGGCTTCAAAAGTAGACTTTCAGTCTTTTCCATACAAACATATGATGTGATTTCAGTAGAATAAATTCACTTCCACAATCCATTCAACACCTGATTAATTCATATTACTGAGGCAACAGAGAGATGATTAACTTATTCGTGTCTTACAGTTTATAAACTGTGCTATGGATAACAATGTGAGCCACTGCTGATACTTTATTCCATAGGTCAGCTTTAGGAACATCAGTAGAGACTTGGTTTTTCATTAAATATGGTTGTAATCTAATTTATTTGGAAAAATTAGTACATTTCTTGAAACTGCCATCATATGTCAAATAAAATGGAGTTTGACAGCAGCTTTTTAGCATTCCTAGAAGAACTGAATAGCAGTTACGGGAAGCTTGTTGTGCTGGCACCATTTTTAGACAATGTTCCAGAAGCTTTTCTACATATTTCTAAGTGGGTGAGGTATACGACTCAGTGCACTCTTCTGGGCAGTCTTCACCAGTACTTCATTACTGTGAAAAAACACAAGGAAATTGTTTTCTATCCAAAAGATGCTTTGTAAATATACCCTTGCCTTCAAATTACAAAGCACTCATATTGGAAAATGCAGTGACAAAATATGGTGCCAGTGCTTGGTCACCCTCACAGTAAAAAAGTGTTTCCTGATGTTCAGATGGCACCTCCTGTGTTTCAGTTTGAGCCCATTGCCTCTGGTCCTGTCACTGGGCACCACTGAAAAGAGCCTGGCTCTGTCTTCTTTGCACCTTTCCCTCAGGCATTTGCACCCTTTGATGAGATCCTCCCTGAACCTTTTCTTTTCCAGGCTGAATAGTCCCAGCTCTTTCAGCCTCTCCTCATGAAAGTTGCTCCAGTCCCTTAATCATCTTCATGGCCCTTCACTGGACTCACTCCAGTAAGTCCATATGTTTTACTGGGGAGCCCAGAACTGGACACAGTATTCCAGATATGGCCTCACGAGGGCTGCGCAGAGGGCAAGAATTACCTCCCTCAACATGCTGGCAGCACTTTTCCCAAGGACCAAGGTGAGGCTGACTGATCTGTAGTTCCCCTTGCCCTTCTTGAAGACAAGAGTGACATTTGCTGTCTTCCAGTCTTCAGGAACCTCTTCCAATCACCATGACCTTTCAAAGATAATTGAGAGTGGCTTTGCAATGACATCAGCAAGCTCCCTCAGCACTTGTGGGTGCACCCCATCAGGGCCCATAGTTGTGCATGTTCAGTTTTTTTAAGTGCTCCTTATCTTGATCGTCATCCACTAAGGTTAAGTCTTCCTTGCTGCAGATTTTCACCCTGGTCTCAGGGGCCTGGGATTCCTGAAGGCTGATCTTAACAGTGAAGACTGAGGCAAAGAAGGCAAAGAAGAAGACCTCAGTCTTCTCCATGTCATTTGTTGCCTGTTCTCCTGCCCCGTTTAGCAGCAGGCCCATGTTTTCCCTACTCTTCCTTTTGCTGTTCATGTACTTGTAGAATCCTTTCTTGTTGCCCTTCACATCCTTTGACAGATTCAACTCCATTTTTCCTAACCCCATCCCTGTATGATCAGACAACATCTCTATACTCCACCTAGGTCACCTGCCCCTGCTTCCACCTCTTGTACACTTCCTTTTTATGCCTGAGTTCAGTCAGGTGCTTCTTGTTTATCCGTGCAGGTCTCCTGCTGCCTTTGCTTCATTTCCTACTTGTCAGAATGAACCTGAGGCTTGGAACCTTCTTGAATATCAACCAGTTCTCCTGGACCCCCCTTCTCTCCAGGGCTGTATCCTATGGGATTCTCCAAAACAGATCTCCGAAGAAGTTAAAGTCTGCTCACTTGAAATCCAGGGTCATGGTCCTGCTTTTTGCCCTTCTGTCTCTTCACAGGATCCTAAATTCTACATCTCATGGTCACTGCAGCTAAGGCTGCCTCCAGTTTTCACTTCCCCGACCAGTTCTTCCTTGTTTGCAAGTATCAGGTCCAGCAGGGTGCCTTTACTTGTTGACTCCTCAATCAACTATGTCAGGAAGTTGTCTTAAGTGCACTCCATAAATCTTCTAGGTCTTGTGCCTTGCTGTGTTGTCCTTCCAGCAGATATCAGGGAGGTTGAAGCCATTAGGATCAGGGCCTATGAATGTGAGGCTTCTTGAAGCTGTTTGAAGAAGGCTTCATCTACTTCTTCCTGACCAGAGGTCTATAATGGATACCCACTACAACAGCACCCATGTTGGTCTGCCTGTTGATCTTGACCCATAACATAAGCTTTTGACTGGCTCCTGATCCATCCCAAGGCAGAGCTCAATGCATTCCAGCTGTTCTCTCAAATAAAGTGCAACACCCTCTCCTTACCTTCCCTGCCTGTTCTTCCTAAAGAGACTGTATCCATTCATGACAGTACTCCAGTCGTGTGAGACATCCCACCATGTCTCCATGATCCCAATGAAGTCATAGTCCTGTAACTGCACGAAGACTTCTAATTCCTCCTGTTTGCTCCCCATGCTGCATGCACTAGTGTAGAGGCATTTCAGAGAGGCACCCAAACATGCTTATTCCCCAGAACAGAGTTTTCCCATAAGGCCATTCCACAGACACTACCTTTATTACGTCTCCACTTGCAGTGATTCAACTTCAGCCTTGTTTTGATGTCTGCTATGTTGCTTCTGTACCCATCACCTCCAGCCCTTGACTTACTTACCTCAGCCATAACTACCTCACTTTTTTGTTAAGGAATCTCTTCCTACCCCATCATTTCTAGTTTAAAGCTCTCCTCACCAAGTTGGCCAGCCTGTTGGCAAACATACTTTCACCCTGCTTAATCAGGTGGATCCTGTCTCTTCTATGCAGCTGTTGGCCTTCAAGGGGGGGTCCCATGGTCATAGAAACAGAAACCGTGCTGCCAACACCAACTGTGCAACCAATTGTTGACCTATAGGATCGATCCAGTCCTCAGGCCCTTCTCCTTCACCAGCAGGATTGAGGAGAACACCACCTGGGCCTTCATGCTCTTGACCATTGCCACCAGGGTTATGTAGTCACATTTGACTTCCCAGGTCACCCCTGGCAGTGTGATTGGTGTGTATATAGAAAAGCAGCAAGGGTATGAGTCAGAGGACCACATAAGCCTCCATAGCATCTCTACACCACTATTAATGCAAGCCCCCAGAAAGCAGCAAACCTCCCTGAATATCAACTCAGGTCTGCAGATGGGGGCCTCTGTTCCCCACATTAGGGAGTCTCCTACCACTGTCACTCACCACTTCCTCCTAGTGGTCCTGAGTGGCTCAGGCTCAGCTGCCAAATATGCTACTTTGATGGCACTCCCAGCTCCTCATCTGCTATGAGGACACTGTACCTATTCTGTTACTGCAAGTCTTCAGGTACGGCAGGAGCCTTCTTCCTGGTGTGAGAAGTCACCAGCTTCTAGCTGTTCTCATGATGAGAGTTTCCACTTTCCAGCTTCATGGGCACAGGCTCTTCCTGCCCCTCCACTACAGTTGAAAGTTCGGGCTCTTGAAGGTGTTGATTCTCAGAGAAGATACTGTTGTTCTCTTTCTCATCCTCTCTGCGCAGTCTGGAGACCTCCCCTGCAACTCTTTTACTTGTCAATATAGCTCACTGACAACTGCACACCTCCTGTAGGTTCGAAGACCATGTGCCCCAGGCTGAACAAGAGGCCCCAGGCACATCCTGCAGCTTGAGACTTGCAGAGCTGCATCCTTCTCTGAAGCTCCATCTGGGTCCAAACTCCATCTGATAATGAAGGGACAGTTTCTCCAGTGGCTCCTGGGGAACATGCTGTGTGGCACATCACCACCATAGCTGAGGATGCATCTGCGAGACAGAGAAAGTTTGCTGGCCTCTCCTTTATGCCCTGTTGTGCAAAATGGTGCATCTGTTGGCTGTACATGAGGAGCTGTGCTCTGGGCCTGGCTCTTAGGCCTCTTCCAAGCACGGGCTGAAAGGGTGATTGACCCTCCCTAATAAAGGGGAGGGTGATTCTGTGAATTTGCGACTCTGTGACTTTGAGATTAATTTCTGTTAAAAATATTCTGAACAGTTCTAAAATTTGATTTCTGCAGGGCAGAGTCATTGGGTCCGTAACATCCTGCTTGTCTCCATCTTATTTCTGGATTTCTGTCTATAAATATCCCCTACAAATAAAACAAAATTTTGTTCATAGAATGTTTTGCTGAACTAGCTGATATTTTACACTATTCACATTTGCATAAATGTGATGGCATTTCTGGTACCCAGAATGTCTTGGGAGAAGCATTTGTTTGGGAAATGAGAATGACTCCTAGGTGAGTTAAATATAATCTGAAAACAGGTGAGCAGACAGGCGGAGAATATGGTCAGTGATTATGAACACAAAGACCGGTAATTGGTAGCTGTCACCTAAAGTGATCATAGTGGTACTGAACGTCATCTCCAGCATACCTAGTGTAATGTGTTACTGTAATGGTGCTGCCTGATATGGAAAAAAATACTGGAACTAATCTTTTTTACTAACAGCTGGATGCATATTGTGAAACATCATTGATAAGAATCTGCCTGTAATATTTTTGATATATCATTCTATGCATAGGGTCAGTTTCAAAGAGATGACTTTTCTTCTTCTTTTGAAGTATGATCAGAAGCAAAGAAAAACCAAAATGAAGTCAGCATAGACCAAACGAATTGTCACTTCTGGAATGGCTACTTTACTCTCCTTCAGAAGGCAGTTGTTCCACCTGTCCTCTGCATTTGCAGCGATGCTTGAAGTGGGTTAGTAGGAACGCTCTGCAACCCATTTACCTAAATGTAATGAAGAAATTCTTTCAGTCAATTTGTGGCATTTCTGTGAAACCACTTTAGGCAAAGAATAAAATAAACAGTGTTTTTTCTAGTCAAATATATGATGAAAAGAAACTGAAATATAGGAACCTGTAATAAGGTGAATGCACTGAATAGAATAAAGTGAAAATATAATTATTGTGTAGTGCATAAAAGTGGATGATAAATTAAAATCCATGCTAAAGTTATGAATAAACACAGAGAGATGTATAGCTACAAGTTGTACAGCAATCAGGTAGACCATATTTTTGTAAATTTAGGGAAAGTCAGTCTCAATGGAGTGAACGCCAGAGTTTTTAATTGATAAGATGGAAGTATATAATCAGTAAAAATTTATTGTTAAGAAAGGGCAACAGTTTATCCTAAACTATAAAAATGTAATACTGGTTGTTCGAAGAGTTGGATTATTCACCACAAATAATAACTGTTGTCAAATTTTGCCCGTTTTGGCTTGCAAAGAATTCACAAACTCCATCTGACATCTAAAATACATTAATTTTCCAGAACTATTCTACCTTAACACATTTCAGGGTTATTTCTGAACAAAACATTCTGAACTGTGTATTTTAGGTACAGTACTGTGTTCTTTTGAATACCAAAGCATAGTATTGTTTTCATTTACAGAGAAGAACAGAGCTAACTGAGCTAATATTGCTCTTCTGGTAAAGAAGATGTTGATGAACAGCCATTTGTATTACAGCTCAGGAAAGTATCAGGCCTCCAAAATTCAGTGTTGGTGGTCACGCAGATGTGCAAGCAGCAAGTTTTACCCGTGTTACCGATGGAAACATGATTTGCTACATGTTTCTTAACTTTTGAAAATGAACTATCCATTCTCTCAATGTCTTGTTGTAAAGTCCTAAGAATGCTTTGGTTTTATTTTGTTAAAAGAAGGTTTTGAATCTCATAATCGAGCCATTGTAGGATACATTTTACACATCTGTAACACCATTCTTACATAAGTGTAAGAGAAAGAAGAGTGTTTAATGAACTTCTTATTCTCCTGCTCCCATCTGAGGTCCAGGGAGAACTGAGATCCCTTTTCTCTGCAGACAGGGACAGCTTCTTCTGCTGTGGGCCAATGATAGCTATAGTAGAAGAAGGTCATGATGGGGGCAGGCCTGAACCTCCAGTTCCTTTTTAGCCCATGGCGCAAAGCTGCCATACTGGAGGAACAAACAATATTTTTTGAGGTTACTAGATTAGTAATTTAGGGATACACCTAACAGAGGTCATTGAATCATTAAAGTCTTTAAAGTAGGAAGGGAATCTCTGGAAATCAATCCCTGTGCTCAAACCAGAGCTAATCTTAAAGTTAGATCAAGTTTCCAGGGCCTTAGCTGCTTAAAAGTGATATGCTGCAATGAGGAAAATTTGAGCTCTTTGCCATTAAACTGGAGAGCGGAATATTGTCCTAGGAAACTAGATTAGGGATTTACAGTTTATGTGGAGAGTTGGGTGTTTCAGAATCCCTAGCAGACAGCGTATTGTGCTGTTCCTCAGTGTGCAGCCAGGCGAAGGTAATCAACAGAAAACAAGGAGAACAGGAACCATGTTTGAACTTTGAAGGCCATCGTGCTCTGTGACAAGACTTATCTAGGACTTTGTGGAGAAATTGTCGTGCATTTGGACAGCCTGGTATCCTTTTCTGAAGTTGCCTACCCACTTTCTTTCAAAGTCCTGAGCAACACTTAATCTCTCTTTTCAGAACATGATTTCAAAAATTGATATCCTCTTTCTCATCCAAGCTTTTCAGCTCTCATTTCAGCTTGCTAGTGATAAGATGTCAGACCAAAGTTGGCATGCCAGTATTTAGTTGCAGTTAAAAACGTTTCAGGATTGCAATTTTAGAAATAGACTGCTAAATCCACCTATATTCCACTTCTTCAGCTTTAGTTCTCTTTGGATCTGGCCATCAGATGGTAATGTCTCTGGGACACATATTCTTCTGTGTGATGATTTTGTGATTCCTGGTTTGTGGTGTGGGCTTGTGGAGGCTATTGCAAAACTGGACATATATAACAAGACAATAATAAGCTTCAACAGCCATTGTGTTCAGCTCTGAGAGGTAATCTTCACAATATCATAGAATCATAGAATCATAGAATGGTTTGGGTTGGAAGGGACCTTGAAGATTATCTAGTTCCAACCCCCCTGCCACGGGCAGGGACACCTTCCACTAGACCAGGTTGCTCAAAGCTCCATCCAACCTGGCCTTGAACAATTCCAGGGATGGGGCATCCGTAACTTCTCTGGGCAACCTGTTCCTGTGCCTCACCACCCTCATAGTGAAGAATTTCTTCCTTATATCTAATCTAAATCTACCCTCTTTCAGTTTAAAGCCATTACCCCTTGTCCTATCACTACATGCCCTTGTAAAAAGTCCCTCTCCAACTTTCTTGTAGGCCCCGTTCAGGTACTGGAAAGCTGCTAGAAGGACTCCCCGGAGCCTTCTCTTCGCCAGGCTGAACAACCCCAACTCTCTCAGCCTGTCTTCACAGGAGAGGTGCTCCAGCCCTCTGATCATCTTCGTGGCCCTCCTCTGGACTCGCTCCAATGGGTCCATGTCCTTCTTATGTTGGGGGCCCCAGAGCTGAACACAGTACTTCAGGTGGGGTCTCATGAGAGCAGAGTAGAGGGGGAAAATCACCTTCCTCGACCTGCTGGCCACGCTTCTTTTGATGCATCCCAGGATACGGTTGGCCTTCTGGGCTGCAAGCGCACATTGCCCAGTCATGTTGAGCTTCTCATCAGCCAACACCCCCAAGTCCTTCTCCTCAGGGCTGCTCTCAATCCGTTCTCTGCCCAGCCTGTATTTGTGCTTGGGATTGCCCCGACCCACATGCAGGACCTTGCACTTGGCCTTGTTGAACTTCATGAGGTTTGCATGGACCCACCTCTCAAGCCTGTCAAGGTCCCTCTGGATGGCATCCCATCCCTCCAAGCGTGTTGACCGCACCACACAGCTTGGTGTCGTTGGCAAACTTGCTGAGGGTGCCCTCAATCCCACTGTCCATGTCACCGACAAAGATGTTAAACAGTGCTGGTCCCAATACCGACCCCTGAGGAACACCACTTGTCACTGGTCTCCACTTGGACATTGAGCCGTTGACCACAACTCTTTGAGTGTGACCATCCAGCCAATTCCTTATCCACCAAGTGGTCCATCTGTCAAATCCATGTCTCTCCAATTTAGAGACGAGGATGTCGTGTGGGACAGTGTCAAATGCTTTGCGCAAGTCCAGGTAGATGATGTCAGTTGCTCTTCCCTTATCCACCAATGTTGTAACCCCATCATAGAAGGCCACCAAATTTGTCAGGCACTATTTGCCCTTCGTGAAGCCATGTTGGCTGTCACAAATCAGCTCCTTATTTTCCATGTGCCTTAGCATAGTTTCTAGGAGGATCTGCTCTATGATCTTGCCAGGCATAGAGGTGAGACTGACTGGCCTGTAGTTCCCTGGGTCTTCCTTTTTTCCCTTTTTAAAAATGGAGGTTGTTTCCCCTTTTTCAGTCAGTGGGAACTTCACCGGACTGACACGACTTCTCAAATATGATGGATAGTAGCTTAGCAACTTCATCCACCAGTTCCCTCAGGACCCATGGATGCATCTCATCAGGTCCCATGGACTCATGCACCTTCAGGTTCCTTAGATGGTCTCAAAGCTGATCTTCTCCTACAGTGGGAAGTTACTTATTTTCCCAGTCCCTGCCTTTGCCTTCTGTGACTTGGGTGGTGTGGCTCGAACACTTGCCAGTGAAGACTGAGGCAAAAAAGTCATTGAGTACCTCCACTTTCTCCATATCCCGGGTAACCAGGTCTCCCATTTCATTTCAGAGAGGGCCCACATTTTCCCTAGTCTTCCTTTTATCCCTGAGGTACCTATAGAATCTTTTCTTGTTGCCCTTGACGTCCCTGGCCAGATTTAATTCTATCAGGGCTTTAGCTTTCCTAATCTGATCCCTGGCTGCTTGGACACTTTCTCTGTATTCCTCCCAGGCTACCTGTCCTTGCTTCCAGCCTCTGTAGGCTTCCTTTTTGCGTTTGAGTTTGTCCAGGAGCTCCATGTTCATCCATGCAGGCCTCCTGGTGCTTTATAGTGTGTTTTTTATAACCCCCTTGGAACATGCCTCACTTCCCTTTCCGGTTGATTATGCCTAAATGCAACAAGGATGGCAGATTAGAGTTCACTATTTTGCACAGTCCTTGTGAGGAATATCTGCTTTTGCCTGTAGTACTAGTCAGTTACTTGCTGAAGTTTTCTTACATAAGTGACTAATTTTCTTTTAATACCCTCATTCTCTCACAACAACAACAAAAAGCTCCCTCCTTTGTAGAGCTTCGTATTTATATGTCAAGAAAAAGTCATCATGATGAAAAGTCAGTTGAAATGAAATTGAGTGTATATGTAATGTTAATAATTTAATTCCATTGCCTTCCATTATTATTCTTTAAACTGATTTATGAGACTCTTTTTGCAAATCTCAAAGTGCTCTATGAATTACAAACTGTGGCTTTTAGCTAACATCCTATAACCAGACCCTATATTACCACACAAGAAAAACTTCAATTACAGCTGAAAGCGAACGTGCCATTTAATGGTAATAAAACATTATAGTGATAATGCAGCTATCCTTAAATCAAAGAAATTCAGAGCTAAGTTGCACTCAAGAGAAATCCAAAAGTATTAGAGTACAAACCACCCCACAGACTTCGTTTTTGATCTCTGATGATGCCTTGCAGTGGCCAAAACCTTATGATTACAGAGTACTAGCCCTGGAGATCCAAATGACATTAAAAAGTTTTTTAAAGTCGTTAGATTCCTTCTGTTTTCTTTCAGTTCCTCCTGACTGATAATCTCTTCTTTGTAACTAAGGGGAGATCTGTATCAACTCTGATTCTAAGAGAGGTTCTTTCTGTAGGGTGAAAGTATTTTTACAATTACAAAGACCATAAATGAAGGACATAACTAAACCCAGTAAAGTAATAGGTGTGGATATTGACATTCATCTATTTCATGTGTATAAAGTTTTAGACAGCCTTGATCTCAAAAAGCTTGTGGTTTTGGTGTCAGTAATTTAGAAGACAAAGCAAGTAATACCAGGATTGTATGGTTGGTTTGTTTCTAAAATAGGTGCTCCTACAGTAAGCTTGGATGGGTATATAAAAAAGATATGACAACCCTCCCTCTACCCCTTACCCCCCCAAGAGGGACACAGAGTTGTGGTGAGAAGGACTGCATTTGGCCAGTCTGCAGGATCTCTGTGGGAACTTCTGCTGCAGTTCTGTATGCATTCCAAATAAAGCAATTTAGTTTAAGAGCATCTGCTTTTCCCTGTTGCAAGATACTGCTAATCAGCCAATTGACATTGTTTCGCCTCTATAATGCCAGGGGCTCCTGAATAAAAACATTAGTGCTGCCATGCTGGATCAGATGAAAGAGTCCATCTTATCCTGGTTTCCTTTCTTCATTGGTGACTAGCAGCAGATGCCTAGGGAAGCATACAGTGATAATTCCCTCTGTGTACCCTCCTAGCTGCCAGCAATTTGTGGACTTGGTGAGTCAGAGGGAGTACCTTTCTGATTTTTCTTCCATGAACATATCTAGGGTTTTCTGCTTTTGCTTTTTGTTTTCATTATGTGATACAGTATTGCCCCTTTTAAACTTCCTATTTCATGATTTTGATTCACCGAGGCCACTCTTGACTTTTTAGCACTTTCTCATAAATCTATTTATAGACCTTTGTTATCTTTCTTCCAGACGGTAGAGTTATTATCTCTTTAACTGTTCTTTGTATGGAAACTATGCCACACATCCTTCTCTCTACCTCTTCCAGTGCTATTTTACCCTTTGTGGGACCAGAATGGCACCTGATTTGATTCTCTATTTTCCCCTTAACAAGGGTTAACATTTGTACTAGGCATTTCCATTTATCTCTTCTAACTTAGGAACCTTAAATAACTTAGTAACATCAGCTTATTTTGAACACTGTAGATGCTAGTGCAGGTTCCTACCAGACTCCATTTTTGACCTACCTGTAGGATCACCATTTATCCTACTTTTTGTTCCATAATATACAAATGGGTATTTGTGTCACCCCTTGGAATTTTAATTTATTTTAGAGCGTACCATGAGAGATGTGGCAGATAACTTTGTAAAAATCCAAATATAGTATGCCAGTGAGATCATCCTCACCTTCAGTCCTACAGAGATCATTAATAAACTGTAAGCATGGTGCTTCTCTATGAATACCAGGTTATTTCTTCCCCACTGAATCACATGTGTCCTTGAATCCATTGTTTCTATACTTTATTAATACTTTCTACAGGTTCACTCAGGTTTGGTGCCATGCTTAATGATCTGGAGTTCCCCAGATACTTCTCTCCACTGAAGCCATTTTAAAAATTTCGTATCCTGTGTTTACAAACAGTTACACTTTTTAGAAATTGGTGTTATGGATCACAACTATTAACAAAACTAACATAAGCTAAGAACAGATGTGTAAATCAATGTTTGGAACGACTGGTACTGACTTTCCAGAGATTTAATTTCTTCCCTTTCTATTAAGTGCATTGAATCCCATTTATTTATAGAAAATATTTTTTTTTCTTTTCCTAAAATGTAACATTTTAATTACAAAAAATCATGCATTCAACCAAGATCATCTGTGGAAAGTCTTGTCTATAAAAAGGTAGATAGAGTAAAATAAATACTGTTTTAATAGAAAATCTTACAGAAATGGTGTGTCACTGTATTATAGAGAATTTTTAGAAAAATAAAGAGGACTCTATAATTTTTTTTTCTTTTCAGATTTTTTTGGTAGGTTTGTGTCTTGGGCAGTATCCGGTGAACATGATGTGAAGCTACTTAATTTCCTTGAAATATTTGATATTTCTTCAAAAAGGTCTGTTTATATTAAAAAAGGGTATATGCTTTGTTAAAAAATCAGAGAATTTTCTGACAGGGAATGGGAAAAGAGTGGGACATGGTTGACACTAGGTTAAATTAGGTAGTAAACCAGACACTGTGGATGCGGGGAGGAAGAAATGCATGGCCTAACCTTTGCCCAAGGCTCCCAGAAGCGTAGTGCCACCTCAGCATATGGAACATCTAGAATCTGTGAGTACATTGTGCTGATGCTTCCTACCTATCTGGCCTCTTTCTCGAACCCAGTTAGACATAATGGGGTCACCTGGTATGTTATGTCATAAAGATAGAGTAGACTTGCAAAGTAGCTGTAATAATTTTATGGTGAATATATAATGTCTCTCTAGAAGTTGGCTTCTATTAATGAAGCTTGGAGTTAATAAAGAAGTTTGCATCTTGAGAAATGTGAAAGTTGTTTCAGCTGAAGCTCAAAGGCTTCCTCAGACCACATAGTCAAACTCAAGGCAAGATGACTGAAGAATTGAAAAGATTTGTTATAATCTTATTAACCCAATCTTGCAGCCCAGCTAAAGCTACTTTAAACTCCTTTTACATTCCTGAAAGAAGACAAAGTAAATAAGTATATCCATGAAAAAGAAGCCATGCTGGCTTAAGAATGAACAACAGAAGCCTGTGGATCAAGAATCCTCCCAGCTTCACTCAGTTCTTCCACTTTCAGTTTGGAACAAAGAGAGTCTTTGTTGGGATGATGCATATTAATAGTCTGTGACAAGTTATAAATACATTGTGGTTGGATGGATTTTTTTTTTTACAATAGATTCTTATAGTGTTTCTCTATCAGAATTATATGCATGGATTTTAAACAACCTGAATACATTTTTGGAATTATATCTCTGAAAGTTGACATGATAGGCAATAATGCATATTTAAGATGATACAATGTAAAGTCATTTGGCAAGTCTATGACCCAGTAAGGTAGAAAAGAATGTATGCTTAATAAAAAAAAAAAAAAAAAACCAACTAATTTTTTATTATGAAAGAGATCTGAGAAGTTCAAAAATGTCAATTTCACTCAATTTTCACTACCTTTTGTGGCTTGAATTTAAGTAAGGAAGAATAACTGATAGTATCCTGATTTAATATTCTGTGTTTTCAAAATATAATGTCAGTGAAAAAAGGATAGTACTGTCATACTTCCTTGACAGTTAACCCACAGTTATAGCTTTCTGTAGGGACAATAAAGTTTCCTTCACAATACTTTCTGTTTCCCTTTGGAGGAAGCATATTAATGGTTGAAAAGAATAGTGTACATCTTTTACTAATTCCTTATAATTAACAGTGGATATTTCTAGTGAGGCTTATCTGAATCATTTGAAAAAGCTTAGATTCTCAGAACTCCTCTAGAATCTCAGAGAATGACTGCAGTAATCAATGTTAAGATGATTTCATTTGTTTCCAAGGGAAAAATGTGTGCCTGCAATTTGAATTTTATGACATCCAGAAACCCGAAGACTTTGCATATGAAAACCAATGAAAAAAACACTAAATGAAAACAACTGGTTTTGAATATTTTCCAGTGATATATTTTCCTGCAAATATGAAAAAGAAAAATGAAAAAGTTCTTTTAAATCTTAAATAGTTAAATTTAAAACTGTTATCTGAATTAAAAAAAGGAAAGTTTTCATAATTAGTAAGATTGTAACCAGCATTCCATCAGAAACCTCGTTTTGAGCTCTCTCAAAACATGCCTCTGGCTGAATACTGAATGTATTAAATGTATATTAAAATGCATGTTGCATGAATACACCCATGGTGTCATGTGATCTGGATATCTCTGAATAGACGACCTATTCTCATCATTATTTTTAGTCAACAATTCTCTCTGTCATCAATAAACTTGATCAGTTATTTCTTATGAATGATAGAACTACTGAATACACTGACCAGTATTATTCACTAGAAATAATCCCACCAATTTTTTTCTCAATGTGTTTGGTTATGAGATCTGCCAAATGGTTACTTTTCAATTCAGACAACATCTATTCTTTTGATTTTGTATACTGTAGGTATTTAAACAGTGCTAATATCCAACAATAGTTCAAATATCCAACAAAGAGAGAAGTATGTAACTTGATCACCTTATATTTTTATCCATTTTCAACTGTCAATTATGTTTAATCAGCACCAAGTAAGTAGAGTACTTCTGAGCATATTCTAAAAATAACTGATTTTATTTATGGTCGGTTTTTTCCTATGTATGTGAGATAGCAACCTAGAAGAAACATTACTTACAAAACCCATATGTAAAACGTAAAATGACATCTGTTAAAGGCTTTAATTTTAGTTGCAAGACTGCAAATGTATTGTGGGACATTTTAAGGTAAATGAAGATTAACAATACTTTATAACTTTCATCAATTTTGGGGGCTAGGAGTTTGGGAAGAAAATGTCCATAACCACTTCAGTACAGATTAATGTAATAGTTGTCTACTTTAAAAAAAAAAAAAAAAAAATTCGTTAGTTACTTAGCTTACTTTGGGGAAAGTGGAAGGATAAGGGGATGGTTTGTTTTACTAACCTTGCTCTTAACCTGTTGAAAATTTTATTCCTGTCTGATAGTATTTAACATTTTAGTGATTTGTGATCCCCTCAGACTGTATGGTGATTTAAGCTTTTCAGCATGAAATCCAAATTGACTGCTAAGGAGGGAGCTACTGAGGACTAGTCCAGACAGACATGTTTGACCATACACGTATGCCTGTCTCTCCTCAGCGTCTGGGAACCTCAATCCACTCTGGAATCATAAAAGAGAATTTTAAGCTTTCTTCTGGAGAAATAGATTAGACTTGCTCCTTGAAAATATAGTAGAAGAACATAGCCTCATGGTTAAAACCTTTGCACAGCATGTGGGTGGCCTGGATTCCTCAGCCTAAAGCTGTTCAGACCAAGACGTTCTGCTCTTTAGATGGCACCTGAACCACCAGACTACGATCACCGCCTTGGGCTGAAACTGTTCCTCTGTATGGCAAAACCTTCAACATTCACAGGGTTTGAAGAGTGAGAAAGAAGACAAGAGAGAGCAAGTTCTGTAACCTGGCATTTATGTAGGATATTTTGAAATACTGCTTGCCAATCCTTGCTTTCAGGATTGTTTGTGCATTCTGTCCAATGACCATATAATATATGAACATTGCTATAATGACATTTTATAGTACTAGGAGTTTTCAGAGAATTACAAACTGAGAATTATAAAAATAAGTTTCATGTAAGGGACGTATGATCTGACTTGTGAATGAAATGTGATTCTGATCAAAAAAGAAGATTCTGAATAAATGAAAAAAAAAATTTGACAGTTTAAGGGCTCATCCCTAAAATACATGAACAGTTCTTACATAGTAAGTCTTCAAGATTAATTGTGGAAGGGACACTTTGACTTTGTGCCTTGTTTTTAAAAATATGCCAAAAAAAAGTTTGCATATAAAAGGGTATCTGGGACAGGAGACTGGTTTATAAACTAATTAACCTGTTTTTTAACTTGGTATTTGATAAATATTCTGTATTTTCTGTCAGCAACTATGCATTAATACAGATTTGTTTTAAAACGAGTTTAGATTGATTTAAAACTTGCCTTAGATTTTCCTAGAAACTTGGTCACACTCACAAAAGCTTTGCAGGGAAGTGTGGCAGTTTTTCTGAAGGCTGGTAAAAAACGCTTTTTGGCTTCTTTTTGGACCCCGATGTTCAACTGTTATTGGCTTACTGAATGTTTTAACAAATTGGTGATACTTTCACAGTGTTTTTGTTTTAGCATGGAAAATTAAGAGATTCAGGTTGTAAATTGCTTTTTGATTTTTCATTTGCATAGGAAGTGCAGTCTGCAATTATTTTAACAATTTTGGATCCTTTTGCCTTTTATAAAAACACATTTCTTTTCTGGCAGATTCTTTTTTTTGGGGGGGTGTGTTTGGGTTTTGGTTTGTTTTTTAAATGCTGAAGACTGTTACTTCTTCTGGATCTTAGTTATGACCTACAGGGCATGTGGTTCCTTTGACATAAAGTTTATTTTTCTAAACCCACAGCTTGATATTCTAGCACTTAATTTCAGAATGCAGCTTAAATCACAGAAGCCATAATATGTCAAATGATCCCACACTTGCAGGGGGAAAACAGTAAGTAATGAAAAAGCTATGATTGCTTTTCTGTCCCTCCAAATGACAGTTATCACCTCAGTGACCTGCTCCGGGCGGACCCATCTAAACATGACACACTAAGGGATAACGTCATCTAACAGGGTAGTTACAAAAATCAATACAAAACCCATTTCAAAGATACTCTGTGTAAGAATCCTGGTGTAACGTTCATTTATTGAACAGGCCTGAGGAAAAAAACCACAACTTTTCTGATAGATATGCTTTACCTCCCAAGCAAAGGAATTCTGTAGGTAAGCAATAATTGTATTTTTCAATCTATTATTTAGTCTTGCCAAAGCTCAGCCTAGAATCTAATATGTGGATGACTGCTATAACTCAATTATGAAACCTAAGCAGAGCTCTAATGCATCTGTAATGCAAAAGGAACATAACAAGACAATCAACTGTACTTCTTTTAGTTGCGGGGTAGCTGTCTGTGTTTGTGCAGGGATGAACAAAAACAGGGAGGGAGACTGCGATATTGTATTTTTCACTGACAGATTAGGAATATTCTGTAGTTATCTTCACTCATGAATATAGAAGGTATGGTTACATCGTTGAAACAACTGCTGGCTCACAGCTGACTGAAAATAGGTTTCTATTGTTTGCTTTCTCAAATGACAATAATACTGAAGCCTGGAGCAATTTTATCCAGTCATATCCCATATTCAGGGGATGCATTCTGATTGGTTAAAAAGTCATTTAAAAACCCCTAGTATTTATTTTCCTTATGTTTATGAAACTCTTTTCAAATCTGTATGAGCTTTATTCCTCTCAGGAAGTAAATAATAAATATAGTATGGATCTTCAGTTTTGATTTCTTACAAAAAGATGCAGTATAGCTTGATAGTTTTAAAAAATATCATAAAGATGGTATTGGTGGATATTAACGTGGAAACATTTTTTACGTTTGGGAAAATACCTTGTTTTAGCAAATATCAGGATTTTTTTATGTTGGCTTTTATTGCCACTTAATCACTGTAAAGATCAGTATTTTTTTATATTCAAACAACTGTTGAGGTATTTTGTAGCACAATATGGGATCTTACTTACCTTCACACTGAACACAATTCTGGCAATTCCACACTCATATTGAGGGGTGTTTGATCACTGAAATCGTCCCACTGAAACCATCTTGCAGACTTTGAAACAGAAATGTAAGGAGAGGATTAAAACAGGAAGAGGGAGAAGAATTAAGAAAATAATATGACAATTTCTAGGACCACTCAGAAAAGTGTAATGAAAATCTAGGCCTTCTGGAAAACAGGGCTTGCACTTCTAGATTAGGAAGACACCCAGTCATCCATCTTCACACCTAAAATAGCAATAAAATTCAGGAATGGATGTCTCTGATCATGGAATTTGAATGGAAATATTCAGAAATGTTAGGTGAGTGTTTCCCGAAGCATTGATCTGCTAAAGAGCTGTTCTGATGCTCTTTATATCCCTCCCAAAACTGAGCAGTTTTGTAATAAACAACTCTCTTCGTTGGATCATCTCTACTTCTGTTCCTTGCTGTAGATCAGCTGCCATTTCGCATACAGAATGAAACTTGGCAACTGAAATAAAATTTACTGAAGCAGAATTTCCTGTGAAGCACAGCCAGTATTCTCTTCCTGAGTAAACCGTACCTTAATTGCGTCCTGTGTTTCCGCCAAAGACATGAACTGCTTGGATAATTTGTGTGCCTTGGGCCTTTGTATTCAATTCAGTATGAGAAGGCCTGAAAAAAGTAGCTCTTGGAAAAAGAGTATCCCATCCAAATATATCCAAGTATGGAAAAGGGAAGTTCTGCGACAGTCTGTGAATATGCCATGCAAGTGCCATGCAGAAAAATACCATTTTGATTCTTTCTAGCGTACTTCACTAATTGGCACAAAGGACTTTTTTGAAGCTAATTCTTAATGAAATTAGTAGGGTTTCAGTATTCACCTAGTACATATTCAAGTTATGTCAGGGAAGAACAGAGCCCTGATGCAACTGGCAGGGTAAAGCTAATATTGGGACATGTGAATATGCATCTCATTAGCAGGTGCTAATGAAGGAGAGGAGAACACTTTCTTTCGGAACATGATTAATATCTGACTTTTCTTTAAAAAAAAAAAAAATTGGAAGAAAGGAGAAAATCCATTGCCAATGATAATTGACTAGGAAAGAGCAGCTAATATTGCCCCTTAGCTTAATGGCTGCTGTATGAAGCTCTGTTTCCTATGTTGCTCAGTTACAGATGTTGGTATACATTTTTTTTCTGCTTTAGAAACACTGATTGCTTGCTTTCATCTTCCAGTCTCTTGTTCTAAGCAGTATAACTGCCAGGAAAATCTTGAGCATAAGCCTACCCTAAGAGATTTCAACCATCATCCCCAAAACCCTTTCTAACTAGGGCTCCAGTTCTCTGGAAGTTAACTGATGTTTTGTTTTTGGGAGACGTACAGCACAGCTCAGGCAGGGACTGACATCCCTGGGGGGGGGCTGAAATGCGGTTCTGGGCCATGGGCAGGGTGCAGAAAGGTCCTGGGAAGGGTGGGCAGGGACAGTCAGGTCACTGACACTGTATGCGGGAAGTGAGATCTTTCCAGGTTGCTCAACTTTTTCATGGTTGCTGTTCTAAGGGTGGATATCATCAGAAAACATCATAGGATGGGACATTTATGGGACTATTGTTTTCCTTTATAATAGTTAGATACCTGTATTGGAACAGGGAGGGCACATCTGGTTTTAAAGATGCCTTTAGTTAGTGCATAAAGTTTCTCTTCAAGCAATTAAAACTAGAATTTTGGTTTCACAAGGTCTTCATATTAATAAAACTCTTATGAATAAAGGACTACGGCAGTGTGCTTGTTGAAATATCTTAAACCACAAATATCCAGCTGGAAATGATGTTTGGAAAAGCTGTTACAGGCTGTACTAAATTGTGAGTTCAAGAGAGGAGTCATTATTGTGAAAGTGCAGTTAATGAAAAATCGATCACAGTCCCTTCTAGTTGGTATCTCAAAACCCCTTGGAGAAGCAGGGGTCTACAGTTGTGAAACAGCCCAGTAAGTAAAAGAGCTAGAGCCTGTGTGACTGGTTGTCCACAGAGGACAAAGAAAAACTTCAGCAGCTGTTCTGATATGTCAGTGTGTCCTCTGAGAAGAGTAAATGGCTCTAGAGGAAAAAACAGGGGCAGTATCAGATGTTGCTTAACCCAAGGAGTGTTGCTTTAGAGAAACCCCTCTGTAGTCCTTCTGCACTGCTGTGAAAGGGAAGCTGTTTGTCATGTGGAAAACTGGCTTGAGCAAGCTGTATATCTTGGACCTCTCTCACCATAGCTGTAAACAGAAGTCCTAATTGAAATCTGAAGATATGCACTGATGACCAGAGGCACAGGCTGCTTAACAGAGCTACATTCATCCTTTGGTATAACTCACCAGAAGTAAAATAGTCTAATAGTCTTGATTTCAAGGTGGATATTGTCTAATTGAAGTGACACTTCAGGTTTGAGGAAGAACTCTTTTGGTTTCACCTGTGAATTGCTTTATGAGGTCTACGTGCTCAAGGAGCACCTTAATAATGTCAGAGGGGAGGCATGATAGAGTCCAGATTTTGAAAATTGGAGCCCTCTTTATTTACCAAGGTGGCTTTATTTGTTTCCACAAAGCTTTGGGGGAACATTTGAGAGAAAAATTGTGGACTCTAAAAAACGGTGACTTTTTCAGAGAACAAATTTCATCAACGTTTTACCAAAGAGAGTGTCCATTTCTCCAGGAATGCTGTCAGATGCTACAACTGCCAGCTTACTGTGGAGCGTAAGGGTTTAAGGGGAAGAACTGCAATTACATGATTGAAGCAGTGGGACTTGGGTATGTCGCCAACTCAGAAAACTGCATGTCCAAGAGATCAAATTGCAGCAATATTAAAAATCCCTTTCTGTTCTTATTAAATAGAGAGTTGTGCTGATCTTTGCATCTTTGGATGTATTCTATAGCTTGATCTCAGTATTGAATTGTTGTCTTATTTTGGCATTATATTGTTGCCTTTGATCAGACGGTGAGGGGGATGCCATATTTGCTGGAGCTCTTGCGGGTTTTTTTTAATAAGCCTTTTGATTTCTATGTATAGGCATTACAGTTTTTGCATCATAAGCCGCATTGTAAAAAACACAGAGAATATAGGAAATCTGAGAAGGCATTCCTGGTTCTCATCTTTTAGTAAAGACGGTCCATACTAAATTCTTCCTCCTAAGCTGAGCACTCTGTCCTCTGTCCTCTATCTTCCTGCACATTTTCTTTCTTTCCTCTCAGTTGTTGTCTGAATCTTCTCATGCCCATGCACACATACAGTTTGACCCTCAAGAAAATATGTCATGGCTTTTAAAGTTCTAGTTAATTTCTTTCCATCAAAGAGCATTAAGTTTTAAACCAATCACACCTCAGTCATACCCTGAAAAGTGATGCAGAAATACTAAGCACCACATTTATATTTAATACTCTCTTCAAAATAAGAACCACATTGTTTTCACAGGACTGGCCAGTTCTACGTGACAACAGTGAAGCCAGTGTAATTTCCTGGGATGTATGTCAAGACATTGGCAAAACATGTCCTCTTCAACAAAGGGGAGGAGTAACCGCAGCACATATGGGAAGCCCAGGATGTCCTTAACCAGAAGTAGCCATTCAACCAGTAGAACTAAAACCAGTTGCATTGAGACACATGTAGGTTGTTGTTGGTCTCTAGCTCAACATTTCTGGTGGGGGAACGTCCTGAGATTTTTCAAGTATTACAGTGAACATCTGGCTCATATTTGTAAACCAGAGTTAGGGACTCATGTATATTACAATTGTGTTTGCACTTTCGCCCTTATTAGTTGAAAAGGAGGTGATATTCTACAAATAAGGTATATAACCTCATTAGATTAATCACAAAGCATTTTCCCTCTGTAGTTTTAGCTGCTGGTTAGTACCAGCATGGATATTTGCACTTTTGAAAGGTAAAATTTGGTCCAGATCAGCCATGATCGGGTTGGGTAGGAGGGGTGAGAGAGGGTTGTGCAGTTGAATGACAGGTCAGTGTCATGTGAACTGAAGCATGCAAACTGTATTAGGCCATGGCAATCGGGGGAAAGAGATTCAACTCCCTTTGTTTTCTCTCCTCACCCAATAAATCCGTGCTTGAAAAATGTCAGACAGATTTTTTAGCTCTATAGGTATTTTAATGCATTTGTGAATTTTTGATCTAACCAGAGATACATGCAGGATATTACAGTCTTCCGTGTATTACCAGTGTAGCTGTGTCTGGGTAACATAGTGCCTTCATGTTGCACACCAGTATTTTAGAGTAACCTTTTCAGAAATCAGTCAGCCAAGTCAGATCAGGTCATAGTGTTAACTATGCAGTATCTTGAGGGAAACTCAATCAAACCCAACCAAACTTTTATAAGGCATCACAAATCATCCTGTATTAGCATCACATGGATTATTTATGAAAATGCTGTTGCTTGTCTGACAACCTAGGTGACATTACCTCTGGAGGATGAGCATCACCATGGCAAAACAGACATGTCACCATTAGACATTAGTCTACTGTAACTAATTTATAAGGCTGTCCTGTAATTTGTTTTGATCAGGCAGCCTGAATATAGTTGAAGGGGATAAAAGGAAGGAGGGAGTGCAGGGAGGGAGGAGGGAGAAAGAAAATCCAATATTATTATTAACTAGAGAATTCAAAACTAAAAAATAAAGCAAGGAAAAGTGTAGCATTTTTTTTGCCTCTGTAACTTCTGTCTTTACACATAGACATAGCTCAGAACCTCTAACACAAGGTTTCTGTCTTCATTGTGGAAATTTTCCCAGGATTTTTTTAACTATGTTTTCTATGCTTTTAATTTGTTCAAGATACTATATGATTTCCATCCTCCTGCTTTCAGTTCTTTTTTTAAAAAACAGTATGGATATACTCTAAAAGTGACTTTGTGAAAATCGCACCAGAGTTAATCATGTTACAGTAAATGTCATATCAAGTTTGTCTGTCAGGAAGAAAAAGGGAGTGTTTCAAACTGTGAGGCTTACAAGCCAAAGCAAACATGTAAAAGTCAAGCTTTGAGCTGTGTCCCTTCTGACTTACCAAATTCTTCAGTAGAATATTGCAACTTAAATCATCTTTTCTAATGCTAGTTGACAAATAAAATTAAATGAGGAAGAAAGAATCAATAGGCTATGTGTGAATATGAAATAGTGAGCATTTCTTCAGCTATAGTTGATAACTGCTAAAAACAGATGGAAAGGTGTCATAATTACATAATAATATCTCTGACCATAAAAGCCCTTGAGAGGATCTAAGTTAGCATAGACCCTGCTTGTGCCTGTGCTGGGGATACAAAGCATTCTTTTGGGCTGAAGTTTGCATCGCTCCATTCTGTAACTCGGTTTTGAAGGAAGGTATTTTCTCTAGCAAAAAGGAATAGCACTGTTCTGAAAGGAAAGGTATTCTGTTCAGAGTCAGGGGCAATGAAGGAGGATATCAACGATTCAGGGAAACTACTAATCTCTAAAAGTCCCCAGAAAAGGTCATTAAAGTTTACTAAAGTGTTCCAAAGAAAATTGTTCCATAATCTGAGAAGATGCTGCAGTTGACACAGAGACTAACAGTTTTGGAGCCAGCAAACTGTTTTGGGGTTTTTTAGGCAACATCCACAGCTTTTCTTCAGTTTTCTTTCTCAATATCACAGCTGCAGAGCAAGCAATATTATAGTACTATATCCCTATTAATTCAAGCAGTAGTAAGTAGAGAGTTAACAGAAAAATATAAATGGGCTTTGTTTTGTATTTGGAAACTAGTATGGTTAGGAATAATAGATGGAAGAATGGAATCGCTTATTTGGAAGATTTCTCCCTCTTCTTGTGAGCAGAGATAGCAACTTTGATAATATTTTTGTTTTAAAGAATCTCATCAAAATTTACCTCTCCTCTCCCCCAACCTTTACCGGACATTGTGCGAACCTAAAGGAAAAACTCCTGTCAGAGTGTCTAATCTAAATAGAAAAATGACATAACACATAATAGGGATGAAAGATGGGAGGACAAACAAAGTCTCAGGAACAAGGACTGCTTATATTAATTAGATTTACTTTTTCCTTGTATTTTGGCTGCTCTGATGAACTCAGGAGGAAAGCAGAAGGACAAATACATGGGCATAATTTGTCTGGCGGTAATGTGAGCTTTTGCTCTATAATCACATGATAATGATTTCTTTTCCTATTTTTACCTGCTAGTGTCTCTGTGGTCTCTGGCTCCTAAAAACATGGCTGGTAGTGTCTCAGCTTTTTAAAATCTTGGTAGGCACATCTGAAAGCAAAAGAAAGGGACTGAAGAGGAGGAAGGATGCTCCTGCTCCTGGCATTTTCTCTGCATTAGCACTTTGAGCAGTAATAAAAATTATTTGTTCTATTTAAATGGTATTATAAAATACCACCAACTACTGGGATTGGAAAGCATATAGGTTTCTATCATAGTAACTTGCATCATTTTATTTGTTTGAGCAAACCAGTTTTTCTGCTAAGTTGTTTCTTGATTTTGGTAGGTCCAGTTTTTCTCAGTCCCTCGCAAATTTTCCCAAATACAATATTCTTCAGTCCTCCCAGTAAACAGCTGGCATCACTGGGCATGATGCAGTGTTTTCTCCTCTTTTTTCTCTGATTGACAAAGTATTCAAACTACACAACAGCATGGTATAAATATGTTTTCCTCCTGCCCCTTCAACCCCTTCAATTCTAGTCTACTTGCAGCACATTTTTTATTGTATATCAGTCATATTCTTAAAAAAAAAAAAAAAAGACTACCAATACCTCCTCTACAGTTACCATCTATAGCTCCTCTATAATAATTAAATTCCATAGTAATAAAAAATTAATTAATATTGCCATTGAGTCCTGTACAGGCAGCACTTTTGGAATATCTACTACGAAAATATAAAAAAAAACCAAGGCAGCAGTTTCTATTAGCTCAATTAATGACCAAATTCAGCAGTTTTTCTGAGAATTACACACAAAGTAACATTGCTCCCAGCAGGTTATTGCCCATAGTGATTATAAAATCCAAGTGTGCTATGCAAACAATCCAGCTTTCAGATATCCCTAAATATATCAAGTTATGACATATCCTTGGTGAATTTATTTACTCTTTAAAGAATACTATTGTATGGCATCATCATTCTAAAGTGACCCTTTCATTGGACAGAATGCAAATAGTAGCAGCAACAATATACCCTATATAAACACATTTCTGTTTTAGTAGTTTTCTTGCATTTCCTCATATACTGAGCTTTCATTGTTGCAGCTTGTAAAACTTCACCATAAAACAAAAAAATCTTTCAGTAAAACATTTCCCTTTATGTAAACGTACTTTTGATGCAAGCTTTCTCATGCAAAATTCTAATTCTGTGCATGTTTTCTGTCATTTATACATAGTAGCATACATAAATACACATGCATACAGTGTTCTTTTTAATCTTGTACCCAAAACTTCAGCAAAGTAAAAGTATGCCTACACTATACATAGTAAAAGTAAAGCAAAGTAAATTAGCCTTCACAAAACTCCATGATGTTGCAGTGAGATTGTTTTCAGTCAATAGTTGAAATAGTTTGTTTAAAATTAGTCCAGGTGTTGCTGCAGCTTGAAGTGCACATGTAATATTAGAAATATAGTAATACTTTTACAGGTCTTTATTATTTTCCTTTCTCTAATAGCAAGATCCACTACTGCTTTTTGTGCCAATTTTTACAGTAAATTTAAATTAAAATGTAAGCAAGTTGCTTATGCTATATAAGTTGTGTTCATCATGTTTAAATCCGTAGTAAAATTTCTGTTTTAATCAACAACTGGATTTATGTAAAGGTGCTGCGGGTCACAGCAAGTTGAAGAATGCAAACAATATGTTCAGAAAGCTTTTTAATGCATTTTAATAAAGCTATTTGTAGCATGCTATAATTATCTTTTTGAGCAAGACATTATCAGACTTCTGTTTATGGAAGATCTCTTGAACTTGACGTACTCATAATGTGAGAAGTACTATACATGTTTAGCAGCAGTAGGACATGAAAACATTGCTTTGTTTATGATACTGTTTAATAGAAGACACTGTCAGAATGATTCCTTCCACAAATAAGAGTTGCTATATTTGTCTTTAATTTGAGTCCCTTTCCTAAAATTCCCAGAATAACATTTCTGGCAAAAAGATGGGTTATCAAAGTATTTTCACCAATGAACCAATTTTACACGTATCAACCCAAGGAGAACTTGTGTCTAATACAAATGCTTGTGGAGGTTTTTTTTTTTTGTTTTACTTATCCTAAGCCAGTAAGTTTAGAAATTGAATAGCAACTTTAATATAGATGCTGGGTTTTTTTAACTGTCTGGCTTTTCCTGAATTATTTGAAAGCTAAGCTTTTTGTGCTGTTCATTATCAGACCTGAGTAAATCTTTCAGAACCTGAGATTCTCATTTATTTTTCTCTACTTCAATTAGCTGTACAGTGAGCTGCAGAATATCTCCTCTTACAGAAGATACAGGTTTGTGACAAGAAAATGGCAAATAATGTTTGTTTTAGACATGTGTCCCACAAGGTATCTGAGATTTGACATTCTGCTTAATGCAGAAATTCTGAAAACTGTTTGTCATTTACCCCATTAGAGGGATGTGAGAAGTTCCTCTATCCCAGGCGCGGATATGTGAGCAGACTCTATCCTTGGATATGTAACTCGAAGTAACTAGTTAGGAAACCTTTTGGTAGGATGATCTGGTGGAAATGCTCTTTGTATCTTTACAGATAAACTCGTGCAGTTGGCTTGTGACAGAGCGCTTAGAAAGCTGTTACCAGTTCCATGGTTTTACTTCATGCAGTAAGGCAGCATTAGGCCTGCTGGGCAGTTTGTTCTTCTTTCTGCTGAGATTCTCTCAAGTGAGGAAAAAAAAAAAATTAAAAAGTTTACATCGCGTCCTTAATTTAGACTTTTTTTGTAGTTCATCATCATCTTCTATGATCTGAAATTCTGCTGATCCTCTAAATGACAAGGTTTGGAAAATATGTTAATCCTTCTTCAGAGGTGTCTTTCTCAAAACAATGCTAGGAAAATGTGGAGCTAAAACAAAAAAAAAAGGAAGACAAGGTGGTCCAGTGACTAAGGAACAAAATAAACAAAACAAAATGAAAGACAAAACTGTTGTACATTGATGGAACTTTACTATTGTTACTTACTCACTGTTGCATGTGGGACCTTGGAGGAAATCATAAAATCATAGAATCTTTAAGGTTGGAAAAGACCTCTAAGATCATCGAGTCCAACCGTCAACCCAACACCACCATGCCCACTAAACCATGTCCCTAAGCGCCTCATCTACACGTCTTTTAAATACCTCCAGGGATGGTGACTCAACCACTTCCTTGGGCAGCCTGTTCCAACATTTAACCACTCTTTCAGGAAAGAAATTTTTCCTCACGTCCAATCTAAACCTCCCCTGGCGCAACTTGAGGCCATTTCCTCTCATCCTATCGCTAGTTACTTGGGAGAAGAGACCGACACCCACCTCACTACAACCTCCTTTCAGGTAGTTGTAGAGAGTGATGAGGTCTCCCCTCAGTCTCCTTTTCTCCAGGCTAAACAACCCCAGTTCCCTCAGCCGCTCCTCAGAAGACTTGTTCTCCAGACCCCTCACCAGCCTCGTTGCCCTTCTCTGGACACGCTCCAGCACCTCAACGTCCTTCTTGTAGTGAGGGGCCCAAAACTGAACACAGTGTTCGAGGTGCGGCCTCACCAGTGCCGAGTACAGCCGAGTACTCCTGCTGGCCACACTATTTCTGATACAAGCCAGGATGCCATTGGCCTTCTTGGCTGCCTGGGCACACTGCCGGCTCATGTTCAGCCGGCTGTCAACCAGCGCCCCCAGGTCCTTTTCCGACAGGCAGCTTTCCAGCCACTCTTCCCCAAGCCTGTAGCATTGCATGGGGTTGTTGTGACCCAAGTGCAGGACCCGGCACTTGGCCTTGTTGAATCTCATGCAGTTGGCCTCGGCCCATCGATCCAGCCTGTCCAGGTCCCTCTGCAGAGCCTTCCTACCCTCCAGCAGATCAACGCTCCCGCCCAACTTGGTGTCGTCTGCAAACTTACTGAAGGTGCACTCGATCCCCTCATCCAGATCATTGATAAAGATATTGAACAAGACTGGCCCCAAAACTGAGCCCTGGGGAACACCACTCGTGACCGGCCGCCAACTGGATTTGACTCCATTCACCACAACTCTCTGGGCCCGTCCGTCCAGCCAGTTTTTGACCCAGCGCAGAGTACACCTGTCTAAGCCGTGAGCCGCCAGCTTCTCGAGGAGAATGCTGTGGGAGACAGTGTCAAAGGCCTTACTGAAGTCCAGGTAGACCACATCCACAGCCTTTCCCTCATCCACTAGACGGGTCACCTGGTCATAGAAGGAGATCAGGTTGGTCAAGCAGGACCTGCCTCTCATGAATCCGTGCTGGCTGGGCCTGATGCCCTGGTTGTCCCGCTCATGCCTTGTGAGCGCCCTCAGGATGAACCGCTCCATAATCTTCCCCGGCACCGAGGTCAGGCTGACAGGCCTGTAGTTCCCCGGATCCTCCTTCCGGCTCTTCTTGTAGATGGGTGTCACATTGGCAAGCCTCCAGTCGTCTGGGACCTCCTCTGTTAACCAGGACATATTTTGGGCTGCACTGTTCCTCTGCACACTACCCCATATGCCTCAGTTACTGTGGGAAGGGAACCCAGGCCAAAAAAGCATAAAAGGCGTAAATATTCTTTGTAAGTAAAATTTGTATCTGTAGAATTGCTGCCATGATTCAATGGCGATCACAAAATTGAGTAATTACACACTTAATCTCTTATATGGCTAGACAAACCCATTTATGGAAAAAAACAAACGCTCACATTTTGGGCATCCTTCCCTTCAGTCCCTCTTCTGTTCACAGTCTCTGAAAAAGCACAGGAACTTACAGCACAGAAACTACGACTTACCAGGGAGGCAAAATATATTTCTAAATCTCCATGTGCCCCACTTTCTCCAGCTGAAAAATTTAGACAAAAATATTTCCCAAACCCAAAAGAGTGCTGTTAGGTAGTATCCAATAAAACAATGTCAGGGAGTGTTTTTTTTTTTTAAAGTGCTTGAGAAAAATGGTAACAAAATATTATTATTTATTAATCAAATAACAAATTATTTATTCATCAAAGGAAATGAACCCAGAGCTCCTGCAACCTACATCATGTCTTAATTCTCTATTTCATATCCTGGTATTTGTAATTAAGAAAATGAATAAGACTGGTTTGTCTAGGAGATGAAAATATGTATTGTTGCAAAAATGTACAAAATTATAATATTCACTGTAGAAATTATTCAGAATGAAAATCTGAATTAGTTGCAAACCATCATGGATCTCATATCACTGACAATATTCAAATCATATATAAAGTGACTTTAAAAATAAACTTTTTTTGTGAACAACAATGCTTTTATACTCCATTTCTATCTGAAATCGATTCTGTGGTGTCAAAAAGCCATTTCAGCTCAGAGTGCAATTTTCCTTTTAGTGGTGACACTAATTTAGATGTTTGTCTTTGCTTTATCTGGCTGTCTCTTTTCACAGAATTTGGAGGAATTTAACCTTTGAGACCTTAACCTATGAGCTGAATTTGACTGAAATTGGCCAATTGGTTCAAAAGTTATTGTAGAGGGAGGGAAAATTGTTTGCCAGATGTACAAACAGGTAAGGCAGCCATACAGCCTCATTTTCTAAGACTTAAGATGAAAAATATTGACTGGTTATTGAGTTAAGTTGTTGGTTTGTGTCATGCCTAGTCTTTCTGGCTCCTTTTTGTTTTTCCCAAATAAGAGACATACATGTTCAGTTTGTCTGACATAAAGTAAAAAAATATTATTAGTATTATCAACTGTGAGCTTTTCCTGTTTGCTATGCTACTGTAAATGTATCTGCGAAACAACTTCAAAACACAGAAAATGCTCAGGACAACACACCACCGGGCTGATTATTTTTCCTCAGCCATTACTTGGATAGGCCAGACTAGTAGCAATACTGTTGTAATGGTACAGTCAAACAAAGCTTTCTTCAGTGAACCAAGGAGTTTCTTATACTTCATCTGAAATAAATATGTATTTTGAAGAATACTTTTTCCCAGTCTATCTGAAATGGCCATTGAATTTGGACCAAACAAGTTCAGAAACACATGGGCTCAAGATCCATAGGCTTGGGAGGGACCACTTAGGACATCAAACTCACTTAGGTCACCAGATTTGTCCACTACAGTAAAAAGCAGTCATGCAATTAGGTATCTGTTTCCGAAGAGTTTCTAGAAATTGTCCTTTCTATATGAGACACATACAAGTAGATAGAGTTGTGCGCTCTGCTTTACCTTATCCTTAGCCCTGACTAATTTCTAATTCTTAAGAATTGGGTGAACACCACACTTTCTTTTCCTTGTTCTTTATCAAAACCATTAATGGGGAGGGGATAAAAAGCATCACTGGCTCCCACATTGAGGTAAACCAATAAGTATATCCCCATCTTATGTTGTACTCATTGAGGAAGGTGATCCTGCACACGTAGCAGGCAGTCTGTTTCCTCCTTTTAACCAGATGACAATAGCGTCCCACCTGTTGTTTTCATTCTTTCCTTTGGCACTTTTATCTCCTACATCTCTGACAGGGATAGGTTGGAAGCAGGTCTTATTAATTGAATAAGTGATAGTCTTTAACCATAAATGTGAGGGAACAAAACATTTGGGGGTTCAAAACCATAACTGTGTTCTTAGGGGACAGATGGAAGAACAAGTTCTGTCCCTCCTAGACATCATGGGACAAACTGAAAAATGCTGCAGATAACTCTCAAGACCATCTTCCTGAGTTCTGAAACAACGCAACACAGGAACTGTCACAAGTGATCCGAAAACAGGCCTATATACTTAATTTGTTACGCCATGAGCATGCCAAGCTCCAGAATTTTCTCAGAATAACCACAAGATTGGTTTATCAATGCATGAACAATTTAAAATGTTCAAAAGAGAAATGCCCACACTAAGCAAAATGACTTAGCAATTGGGATTTTTTGCGTGTGAGAATGGAGGTTTAAATCATTTTATCATTATTCTCTTATTCATATAAATGTTTTTTGTATCCTGTGAAGCTTCTGACACATGGGTGCATTTCATCAGTTAATGATGTTGCATGGAAACATAATACCATTTCACATCTTCAAATTTGTCATACTTAAAAATATCTTCAACTGATAATTTAATATCTCCTTGCTATTGTATTATGAAAAAGGCTGCACAGAGGCACCCCGTATGTCTCTTTTAAACTATTCATTATTTTGTCCCATTTTATTCATTTTCACTGTGAATTAAATAGTTTCAGTCATCTCATTCACTCTTCTTACTGACTTCTTACTGAAATGACCATATTTCTAATGATTTACATTGATTCTCTGTGTAACTGCTTATTTTCAGTGATCCACCCTCTTGGAGCCCCATATTGTGCTGTCATACAAGTTCCTTCTCCTTTCAGCAGATGCAAACATTTGCCCATGCAATTAGGATGATGCACCGCTATGCACACAAAATTCACATCTGCGGAACTCTCAAAGCCACCAATTTTTGCTGGGACAAATAAAAACCTATTCCAAATGCCTATATATGACATGGAATTGCTATTATGCGCATACCACCATTGGTACATGTCAAATACATGTATATGCATCTATATATACATACAATTTTCCTTGCAAACATTTAGAAGCAATTGTATTTCTCTTTGTATTTTTGCATATGTCTTCAAGATGAAGCCTAGGATTTTATGATAATCTTTGCTTCCAGCTCTGATAGTCTGACTGACCTGAGATTCAAACAGCACGTAGGAAAGGAAAACAAAGATCTGCGGCTAGCTGTGTACTGAATACCAAAGTTAAGGTCTTTCCATATAATTATCAATCATTGCAAACGCTGGCACTGCTAAAGCAAGAGATATGTATAAGAAAATTAGAATGAAGTTCCAAAATGGAAGCAGAGGGCAAGAAAACAGGTAAGTAGCAACTTGTGAATTGAGCAAGTATGGACAGAGGGATGGAAAGCTGCAAACTGAAGATATTGACCAGTTCTCAGTTCCCAGATAATTAAAATGCAATAGACAAGAAGTGTTTTCTTTATCTGCTGATGTCTGCTATGCAGGCAGCTGGTCCAATAGACTGACAGAAACAAAATGTTATCTGTCTGCTATATCTCTGTTCTTTTTAGATATTGACCCAACATCCAGGAATGAAACCTATATAGTAAAGGCTCCTACCTTTATCACTTCTACCACAGAAGCTAAGGTGGTTTTCTAAAGCTTGACAGCATTTAAATTACAGAGCAGAATGTATGTTGGTGTGTTTTGGAAGTCCTCCCCAAGGGTAAATCCATGGAGCTAAGCAAGTCTAAGGCAAGACCAATGACTTTTTGAAAAACAATGGAATGTGTTAATGGTGAGGCAGACAGGGCATATTAGAGATTAATTTTAATAATAGTCTTATTTATAACTGAATGATAAACTTGCTAACTGTGCATATGACGAAAGTGCAGAGTTATTTCTCTTATGCTATCTATGTCCTATCACTATCTTATTCCTATTATTTAACCTATTACTTATGCAGATTAGGATCTTCACATTGCCCCATAGCAGTTTCATTTCTTTGGCATCTTTTAGACCATTTGGAAATCTGGATAGATTATATTCTCCAGATTTCCTTATCCTTATGTGGTCATCCTTGTTCTTGTAAAGGACTCCAATAGCCCTGTGAAGCACGACTTCAGACCTGAGTTCCTTGAACTCTGCAGCATGTATCAGATCATCCTGATGACAACTTTTTCATTTGGTCTTTTTGTTCCACATTCTTCCAGCAGTTCAGCATGAGCAAGACCCTCTGATAAGTCCTGCATAGAGAAGGGGTCTTTTGGAGAATCCTTCCCATACTTCTCCACAGGGAAAACACATGGAAAACATTTGCTGAGTTTTCCTACTATAACTTATCTTCTCTGAACGTTCCTTCTATGCCTTGGTTTCTTACTGGCCCTACAGGTGCTTTGGCAAGTTTCCTGCTCCTGATGTGTTTAAAATAAGGTTTATTAATTTTAAGCCTTTTGGACGTTGTCAAAGGACAGATGCTCTGCATACATAGCTTTGCTGCTCCTGTGGAAAAGGAGTCGATGAAAACTGCTGCAGGAAAAGTATAGTCTTTCCTCCACTAACACTTCAGTGGTAGGAAAGAATTATGGGTAAGAAACTGGTATTTGTGTGGCTGAGGAGTAATGACTGATTAATCAGCATTCTTACATTGGGGAAAAGCCGGATGAAGTTGATCATCGGGCTATAACAACTCTTGCTGTGTGGACTAGAACCAGCTTACTTATGTTTTGGACAATTGACACCTCTGTAACTGTGACACATCCATAGTGTGGAGGATAAGAAGACATTAAAAATCAAAAGGACGGCTCAAACACGGTCTCACATTTAATCAGTGCTTTAGTCAACCTTATGACATTAGATGTCTCGCTCATGATTTTGAAATTTTAGGGTTGGAACTCTGGTATTTGCATGTTTAAAATGATGAAGCCTTCTTAAAGCGTTTCCCAGCTTTCCTAAGTTTTTGCTATGACTTTCAGACCTGTGCTGACATACATACTTAGTTGACAGTACACTGCAGGAAAAACTATATCTGATCCCAGAAACTATTTAATTGTTGGGTTTTTTTAAATGTTTCTTCCTTAATCATTTTGTATTTCTGTATATGCTGAATGTTTTTTAATTCTAGTCATTATGCAGTGCCAAAATCATAATTTTGGCTAGGTTTGGCAATTTTTTTTTTTCACTGTTGATAGTAGTTAATTACTGTCAGTTTTTATTATTTTAAGTATAATTAATAAAATATACCATAAACAATTAACAACTCATTTTTTTATATCAAAACCCTATTAACAGACTTTGGGAAAACACAAGGGGGAGCACAAGTCAGGGCAAAAAATGTCTTTCATTGGCATATATTGTTGTGAGACAATGAAATCTGAATATTGCCTATCCTGATCCCCACTGGGATCCCTGAGTCCACAGAATGATCCTAATTGAATTTTCCCTGCCTAAATGGGGTATGCCCTGTTGTGAACCTGCTTTGAGCATGATGACAGGATGGGACGTCTCAGAGCATCACTTCTGTGAGACCCAGGGCCTTCCTTCTATTACCTCTATTATCTAAACAAATAACCTTGGACAAATCAATTTACATTAATCCAACCTAGTGGTTTAAACCTCTCTCCTTTCCTTTAAAATGTCTCAATCAAGTTTCAAGTGAAATTGCTTGAACATTTATCTCTTAAAATGTGCCTTTGTATAACAAGAGAAATCTTTAATTTTTTATTAAAAACGTAGGGATGTTTAAAAGGGTAAATTAATGTATGGGTCATAGCAAGTTCTTTCTGCTCTGTAACACCAAGCACAGAATCCCTTAGCAACACTTGTATTTTTATTTATGCTAAAACGAGTTGTCGAAGTGAGATTAATCTTAGATTTTTTTCTGTTTTCTTCTTTCATTCATCACATGAAGAACTTAGTATTTCAACATTTTGTTGTATAAAATTAAAAATCTGCACCCACAGTGAACTTCAGCCATGTTTACTGCAGTAATCGCACAGGATTAGTTCTTTATGATGCTTCCTGTGTAAATGCGCTTGAAATAGATAGCACTATGAACAATGACTATTTAAATTTATGGAGAAGTTGTTTGAAACAATGAATTTCATTACTCCATTAGATAATATGACATTTTTCAAGTCTTGGGTTTTCTTTAATATATAAAGGATTTTATCTAGAAAATAATCTAATTTAGCTTTCTTTTATTTTGAAAATTACAGATCAGTGCATGATTATTTTCACATATGCCCTGAGTTAATCCATAATCCTGTGTTTGTGTAATAATTCTAGTGTTTTGGCATAGTTATAATAGTTTTATGGATAGGAATAGTCCTGTTGTCAAGTTAAGCTCCTGTGTATTGTCTGTTTTTGCTGTTTTTCTTCTGATTTCATATTCAATGAGTAGAGACTAGGGACTGACAAGGGAAGCTAGACAAAGCATTTAAGAATTAACAATGTTTAATGAACAATGAAATCAATATTTAAGATTTTATACATATATGGAATTGTGTTCTTAATGTTTCTACCTGCTGAAGTTTTTGTATTCAAGATATGAGTCAACAGTCATACATCTTACTCTTTGCCTTTGCCTAAGTTGTTAATTTTCCTGCTTTTGTGAAGACGCTGAGTAGAATATTTCTAGCACGGGCCAACTCAATATAATGTTTATAGGTTTACAGAATATTTTGTATGAAGCTGCCTGGTATGTTCAGAGGATAAGCATGCCTTTTTGAAAATATTCTGAGGAATGATGAGCTACTTGGATGACATCCTTTTAAATTCTACTACATTTTGTTTTCAGGTTGTTATTCCATGAAGTTTCTATGACCATACTGCAAATAGTTACAGTTGCCCAATTCCAGTTGAGATTTGGGTTTAGATACATTAACCTGCAAAAAAAACCCTGGTTTGTAATGCAACTTAACTTCACACCTAGGAAAGGCAGTTATTAAAAAAGATTCAGCGCATTGACTTGCTTAGCACATTACATACAGGCTATAAGACAGTGCAGAACATAACATTTCAAAGACCTTATTTTTCTGATTTTTATGGCTAGGGCTTGATGCTGAATAGCCAATGTTGTTAAGTGTCAAATGCCCCTCCCTCAATCATCTAGGTCAAATCCCCTGCCATGGGCAGGGACATCTTTCACTAGATCTGGTTGTTCAGAGCCCCGTCCAACCTGACCTTGAACACTTCCAGGGATGGGGCATCCACAACGTCTCTGGAAAACCTGTTCCAGTGTCACACCACCCTCAGCGTAAAAAATTTCTTCCTTATGTCCAATCTAAATCTACTTTCTTCCAGTTGAAAACTGTTGCCCCTTATCCTATCACTACAGGCCTTTCTCTCTGTCTTTCTTATAAGCCCCCTTTATATATTGAAAGGTTGCAATAAGGTGTCCCCGGAGCCTTCTCTTCTCCAGGCTGAACAACCCCAACTCTCTCAGCCTTTCTTCATAGGAGAGGTGTTCCAGCCCTTTGACCATTTTTGTGGCCCTCCTCTGGACCCACATGGTTGTCTTATCCCTTTTGAGTCAGAGCAAAGAAATTGTGGCCTTATCACAAATATTTTTACAGACACAACAGAAATTCAAAGGTTTTCTAAAATGTGCAAAATTGAATCTGTCATTGCCGTGTTTGCACTCTTACAGCTCTTTTTATCACTCCTGAAAGAGGAAGTATTTGGTTAAAACCAAAGGACTCATGGTTGAAAATTTCATATTAGCTTCAGGTTTTTCTGTTCTCCCTAGTCAGTTCAGCTCATTACATTTTGTCAGAGTGACACTAGGATGCTCTTCAGTGACCCTTCTTCCCCATTCCCAAGCTCTGACTCTGGATTGCACAGGGCAATCAGCACCCCAAATACATTTTTCCTGTGTTCTGGTACAAAGGCAAACCTTGAAAACGCTACTGAAGTCCTTTCAGAAATATCCCAGTAGTTAGAGACAACGTGTGGAGTGAGAAAGGACCCAGCTGGGAGAGCTGCGATCGTCTTGCCCTCACCAGGCTTGGTACTGCCATGGCTCAATAGCTTCGTATAAATCTTGCTCTAGTAGCTCTGCGCAGATTTGCAGAATGCAGTGCAGGCATAAGCCAAAATTATTATCATAAAACCCTTCGTTGATTCCTTTGTGCTGCACTCTAGTCTCTATAGGGAAAGTTTTATCACTTCCCTCATATTTTAATCGTATCCATTCTACAGCTGGTAGCAAGATGTCCGAACAAATGACATGAGTCGACAAGCCTTTTAAAAGATTGAAGTGACTGGGTTATATCTATTGGTATGAGAGAGAAAAAAAAGGAGAGTAAATGAGAAGAAAAAGTAAAAACAGTTTCTTCCCATGCACTTTTCTCCCAAATAAAGCAAAAAGGTGAAGATTGTATAACCTCTCTAGCCTACTGCCTGTTTATGCAGTAAATCTATACCGGTAGGAGATTTATTAATTTAACTGTGGTCTTGCATATAAGAATGATATGGGTAGTCTCAGATCATATTTATTCATTTAATAGAGGGATTTATTGGCAATGTCTGATAACCATATTTTGTAGTTTAGGTCATTGTTTTTCCTTCATATTAATAGTTTCTCTCTATCTTGCTATTTAAATAAGACATCTCTGTAGTCCTGAATATCAACAAAAAAACTCTTTAGCTGGATGACATAATTTGGCAATCAGCAAATTAGAACAGTGTGTAGCTTCTGATGAAAAAAATATTAAATGTGTGTCTCATAACTCTGCTGCTGAGGTTTAGTTAAACACATAACCTTTATTTGAACTTATCTCATTAATCATGGGCAAAAATGTAGCTATTTCACATATGGGACTGTGGAAGAAGATAACATGGTCATTTACCACTGCGGAGTGCTCACTCCCCAAAGAAGAAAGATAATTTCTGTAGGGAGAGATGACAAGGCACAGGTTAAATACCCATACTGGCTTTCCCCTGGAAAGTTCATGAAAATGACTCCTTTTTTTCCCCCTGATAAATTACAAAAAATTCTCCTTATTAGAGGTTGTTAAAAGTTGTTAATAAGAGCTCAAATTTTTCAGGGTTTTTTCTTTTCAATGTGACAGCAGTTTCCTATTATGGACCCAAAAAATGTCTTCTTTTCGTTTGCAGTCATTCCCTCGTTTTTGCTCCCACTTAAATCTGCAGTCCTCAGTTTCACACACACAACTAGGAGTTCGACAGTTTCTCAGGCAATAGGTTTTCACCCAGTTTGGTATCCCACTAGCTCACTGTTTTCCTGTCTCAGGTTTTGCAGCACCCACCAGCCACCATTTATTTGACTTCTTCTAGCGATCTTTTGTTCCTGAGTGTTAGAGGCTGACTCGCTGCTATTTATAGGGTCCTGCTAGATACTGTGACCTTAAAAAAAGCAATGCCCTGTCAGTTTCAAAAATGACCCTACGCTACTGAAACACTCTTTATACAAACCCTCCCCTGAGGGGCAAGCACAGTACAGTGTTACACTGAAATGTTGCCATTTCCTTCCACCTAAAAATACACGAGGTCCAGGATTCTCCTAACATATCAAATCCCTGGCTCAGTCCACTGTGACGTATGTGGAGATTAAATTTCACCCTCCTGATGATGTGGGAATTTGGGAAATTAACATTCAAAGCTTCTAATTATAAGAGGAGTGGTGTGCCTGTCAATTTCAAATGATGACATGTGTGATAAGATTGTGATCTTACTGAGTTTTCTTAGGAACCCAAAGCATGTGTATGTTAGATATATACACTTAACAGTAATCATCCCCTCAAGGTACCTCTCATAGGCTGCCCTCCCTCCATGAGGAATGTATATTTCTGCTTTAGGTGAGACATGAGATCACGCAATCATATGATATAGTGGACAGTGCCAGGGGTATGACCACTTCGTTTTTCTTCATTTTTTACGCCAGTTAATAAAAATGCTGTAAGTGTAAATTGCTCCAAAAACTTGTGGTATCTTGAACATCAAGCTCTATAAGTACAAAATAGAATCATAGAATCATTTAGGTTGGAAAAGACCTTTAAGATCATCGAGTCCAACAGTAAACCTAACACAGCCAAGTCCACCACTAAACCATGTCCCTAAGCACCACATCTACACGTCTTTTAAATAGCTCCAGGGATGGTGACTTAACCACTTCCCTGGGCAGCCTGTTCCAGTGCTTGACAACACTTTTCATAAAGAAATTTTTCCTAATATCCAATCTAATCTAAACCTCCCCTGGCGCAACTTGAGGCCGTTTCCTCTTGTCCTATGACTAGCACTCTAATAGTACTTGAAACATAATGCTTTTGGCTACGTATCTCCCTTTTTCACTTGCTAAGTTAACTGTATGTAAGCACCAAAGAAGGCCCCCGCACCACTGATAGACTGGGATGATAGGAGCAGAGACTTGACTATGCATTATCAGGTGAATGCTCTAGCCAAGATTTAGGGTCTTCTGCAGGAACTGCTCCAATGAGTATCTGGAAAGCAAGGATTCAATGGCTAAGTCTCTCTGATTCCCATTGAGTGATCCAATTTACAAGCCTGTGGAGTCAACAACTTTCCTGTTGGTCTTGGTGAATGTTGAAATACTGATGTAACATGGCAGAGTCCCAGTGAGGCAGAGAATACTGCTTACAATACTCCCCCTGGATGGAGATTCACGCCTGTCCTCTAAAACAGAGAATGCGCATTGGAGTAAGGGTCTCCACCATCTCTGGTGACTGTTCTTACCATGGGTTTTCAGCAGCTCTGGGACTGTGCTTTCTCTTGCTGTTTGCAGAAGGAGGGCTTAGTACAGTTCCCACTTTAAAAAAAAAAAAAATAAATCATTGTGGAAGTAACTGTCTTTTTTCTGGTTTTCAATACAAGAATCTTACACGGCCATACCTGACCACAACACTCTTGCACGCTACTTCTAGGACCTAGAAGGTGACTCCCAGTTTCCAAATATTGCTTTTATTTCCCTTCTGGCCAGCCAGAAGGAAATCAGGGATTAATCTGCAACGACATAATATTTGAGCCAAGATTTGAATGAGTCTGGCAGGTGTGAGTCAGCTGCTGTCTTCACATGCTGCCCGGGCAGCTGCAGGTCCATAAAGCACCTAAAAGCCACATACTGAGGACTACCCATGTGTCCTGTTGCAGGGAACAGTGATAGTCTCTGATTTGTTTTCAATACGTTACTACACATGAATACCATATTCAAAATAATAGTAAATATATAGCCACAAGGCGATGTTCTTTTCCTGTCTCATAAAAATGATCAGGTTCCTGCTCTGCAACCTCCTGCATATGCACTGAGTACCAGGCACCAAAAGCTACAAGAAGAGCAAGCAAGGCTAAACCATGCAACTGCCAAAGAGTTTGCACGCATCAATGAATTCCCAGAAAGCTCTGAAACATCACTGCAAGCCCAGAGCTGATGACTGAGGAAAATTTTCTTTACATGGACATGAGGAAAAATTTCTTCACTGAAAGAGTGGTTAAACATTGGAACCGGCTGCCAAGGGAAGTGGTTGAATCACCATCCCTGGAAGTATTTAAAAGACGTGTAGATGAGGTGCTTAGGGACATGGTTTAGTGGGCATGGTGGTGTTGGGTTGATGGTTGGACTCGATGATCCTAGAGGTCTTTTCCAACCTTAATGATTCTATGATTCTATGATTCTATGACTGCAACATGCACATCCCTGCAACCTCTGGAGATGGCTGTACTTAAACCTGTTCAAGTTATCTAAATCAAGTCAGGAGTGTGGGCAGCAGGTGGTGTCACCTGCAGATTTTCCAAGAGAGATCCAGCTGGGAAAGACTGGCACAGATAACCACTGAGGGGTTCATATTAGCATGGGCAGAGGCTTCAGGCTGCAGAAGAAATGTGCTGAAACAGCCTGTCCTCTGACCAGCTTGGCCGTCATTCTCCATTTGTCAAGACCCTTAAAGTTTGGCTGCTATAGCTGGTGGCAGCCTGTTTTGGCAGACCTGTCCCAACCCACCTACCAGCTGCATTGAGTAATGACTGAAACTGTATTTATCAAAACCAGCACATTTATAATTTTGTGAGTACCAAATTTATCATTTTCTCCCTCTTTGCTGGGTGCTTGTGAGGAATCAAAAAGAAAAGCAATGCCTTATAGAAGTCCTTAACACAACTTTCATTGTATCTGTTATAATAGATCAATGGGATGGGGACATTCCTTTCCTTATAATTGAAATGATTCAAAGAAAAGAAAAAGGACAGAAAGATATTTTGAGGTTTCTAAGCAATTTGAATATATGTAGTATTAGAAGACCATACGAAAATAAATGCAAGCTTTTATGCCTAATTTCAGAAGCCCTGGCCAGTTTTCCAAAGCTCATGAAAATTTTTTAAAATCATTCATCAAAATGTCTTGCAGTAAGCAGCACCAGATGTGTGGGTGATGATGTAGACAGACATCTGAAACTTGAAAATCACTGCCCAAACATACCCATTGGTTCATACTTTGAGTCACATCCAGTCCTGTTGTGGATTTAAAGGGACAATTCAGACATGACAGGCTGATTTATTACTCTAGTTTATTCCAGTTTCACCCACTACAAGCGGAATCATAGGGTAAATTGTGGTGATGAAGCTAGAGGAGTTGTGTCTTGTTTCCACTCTCCCAGGCTAGTCAGATGTTCTGTCTGATGCAGAAATGCTTTGAAAGGCAGGTTAAAATTAGGGAGCTTTCTGCAGGAGTCTAGGATGTGTATTTGCTCTGAAGCGTAAATTCTTCAGAAAGAAAATTCCACACTTAGAGAAATATTTGTAATATTCTTTACTATTCTGCTTGTAATGACTTTTTGATACTTTTACCTCTTTGCAAATAGTGTTTGGGTAATCTTTCAACAAATTATGCTAAACCACTGGCAGGTTATAAAGAACACATGTGCTAGATGACCATTGATTTTTCCGTTAGTGATCTTAAGAAGAGAGAAATTAATTACCAAACAGTGGGATTTGTCTGCTCTACACCTCCTGCCCAGCCAGCTTTGAAAATATCTACCAGGTGAAACTGTTAATTAGGCAGAAGACAAGAAAAGCATTGAATGAATATGTAGGAACATGTTTCTTGTCAGAAATATTTCAATTTTGATACAAAATGTGGCTTATAAAAAGTTATTTCAACATTTAAAGCTTCTTTGCTAGTCAAGTGGAACAAATAGTCTAAAAGGAAATGCAAAAAGTATCATAATTTAGGAATTAACATAGTCCAAAATCTGAAAATGGTTGACTATTAAATGACTTGCTCACGGGCTTTCAAAGAAAAAAGTAAATCATATGTGAAACATGTATCTGCGCCCATGACTTATGTGGTAACTGACTCTCTGGGTTGAGGCTTGTTTATATGGTAGTATACAGGTAGTTGAAGAATATACACTTCATTCTACCTTTTAACCCAGCGAAAGCCGGTGCTGAATGTCCTGAACCAGGGTTGCACAAAGAGCTTTTTGCCTGTGAGATGAAGAGGCAGTCTTCCTCTGACTGCAGGGACCGGGGGCTTCCATGCACCCCGTTTCAGTGAGTTTCAGTAAGGGGAAGTGAAAACAGAACTAGTGTTGTGTTTAGGGTGCTCCAGCAAAGAAAGAATAGGATAAAAAGAGGTAAGAATGAGAACTTCACTATCCTTGCCTTTTCTGTCAAGAGGATGCTTGAAAATGCTTTATCGATCAGGCCGCATAAGTACATTAGGAGAGGCAATACTTAACTGGTGAATCATGGGACAATACAGTTGAGCAGCTCAACATAATGAAAAGTAGATATTTTGGAGCAAGCCTATATTCTCTGAAGACCTCGGGAATTTAAATTTTGAAACAAAATACTTTCTGTCTTTATGCCACTTAGACGGCAGCTGAATTATGGCTTTAAGATACCTCTGTTGTGGGCAAAAGCAACTACAGCAACATACCCTGTCTTAGTCCTGCTGTGGATCTAGCCCAAATGCTACAGTCCTTATTCACACTGAATAGTACCTGTTCACCAGAATGAACTAATTTGAAGCAGACTTTCCCCATGGGAAAGCTGTAGTAAAAAAAGGAAAAGTAAAAATACAAAGAAAGTTCATTTGTGCTAGTTAAAAAAAAGTAGTAAGTTTAAAACAGTGAAATAAATTAGGATTTATATTTAGCTAACAATGAGTTATCACAAACCATTCCCATATATTTCCTGATGGTTTACCATTACATAACCTGCTCTATATTTATAATGTACATCTGGCATACTGTACTTCTATTCAGATCACTTTAATTAAACCAGCCTCCAAGCTCCCATATAAAACAATGGAAGTTCTGAAATGCAGGAAAACAGCAGCACGAACTCATGAATAGCCCTGTATGTGAAGGCAGGCAATCTGCAGATTAGTGCGGTGGTTTCCTGTTGTTAACACCATAAAATTGTTGAACTCTGTTAGCTAAATTCTTCTAACTTCAGCCCAGTCGCTGCAGCTAGCACAGAGGAGATGGCCCAGAAAAGAAAAGGAAAAGATGAATAGCTTTCTTAGATTGGAAAGAAAAAAAAAAAAGCTAGCTTTGTGGGCTTGAAAAGAATCGCAGCGCTTCGGAACTCTCTGAGTAAAATTACAGTATCAGTGTTCCCTCTCAAAGACAAAAATTGCTTAAACCAAATAATCAGTAATAGATAGGCATGAGAGGCCAATGTTGAAACAATTTCTAAAAAAGGCTTGATGATTTAGACTTAATTTTCAGTAAATGTCTTGCTTAGCCACCAATCTCAGAGGGACTGAGAAGTTCCCAGTAGGCAGAGCTCTTCTAATGACGACCTCAATTATATGTATTTAAAAATAAGTGATACTGCAGTGTTTGGGTGCAGAAGGTTATTTCCAGTCTCTAAAAATCTTGATGTCCTAACAAGCTATTTAAATCCTCAAGCAATTACCAAAGATTACTTTTAAAAGCTACAGGATTGATATAATTCATTATTTTTAAACCTTGTTGCAGGCCTCCAACAAATTCCCAGTATGGATAAGGACCCTTGTACAGGCAAATAAGTCTGCTGATTAAAGGCTTACTTTTCTTAGCTATTTTTCATGAATGCTGCAGAATCTGTGAACAGTCACAAAAAGATGAATAAAGGATAGCAACTGTTATAATATATATTTATCTTTATATAAAAATATATTATTAGTATATTCTACAGTAACTATAATAGAATAATATTCTATTACAGGCTCATAGTATCATAGGATAATTCAGGTTGGAAGGAACCTTAGGAGGTTGCTAATCCAACCTCGTGCTCCAAGCAGGATAGACTATGAAATTGATAGTTCCTCCAACTAGATATCTGCAATTAATAAAATAAAAAACAGCTGAAACCTTCCTACAGAACCCGGTCGCAATATAGCCTAGTGGTTTTAAAATGTTGGTAAAGTTCCTTTTGCCGCCAATTAGTTAATTCAGCTGAACGTGGAATTAATTGGTAAAGGTTACGTTATCTAATTAGTGAACAGAATGTGTGCCTTAAGCCATCAAATGAGTTCTTAGTACAAATGCTCACTCCATGAACTACTTGATATGTAACTGATCCAGACCGTAACATCTGTTTACAGTATATTCTTTGTCAAATGCTCTGCTAAATGGTGCAGTTCACATTTTTACTTCTCTTTGCACCTTTTTATCCTGTCCTTTCCTTCGGGGACTGTGTCATAAACACAAGGCCATAGACATGAAAGTTTTGTTTTCTGATCTCTTGAACAGAAAGAGCTAATTTCACCAA